>NC_140085.1:188279756-188733756 GCF_964237585.1 Gallinula chloropus | reverse complement strand
AAATCCCTTTGTGCAACCATAGGCACACAAACCGGACAGATGTTTAAGATTAAAATTAACTTTTCGCTTTTCTAAAAAGCTTTGAAGTAGGGAAAACGCTACCTCTTTATCCATGCTGGCCAGCCGTATTTTCCGCGCGTCCCCTACTCCTGCGACGGAGCGCTCCTAACCCGCAGCTCCCGGCTCCATGCCGTCCTCCCAGGCTCGTCATGCCTCTTCCCGGAGGAGTCGCCCACACCGGCTCCCGTCGCACCGGTAACTGTCTTCTCGTCTTTCCAAGGTTGACCCCTGCTGGAAAAATCGGGGTCCCTGTTCGGGCGCCACTTGTTGTTTCTTGTTCACGGTGGAATTCCCCTTCCACCGGTTCCAGCCGGCTATGCCTCCGTTGTTTTCCCCCTTGAAGGACGTGGCGACCTTGCCGAGCCTCCCCCCCCCCCAGCTGTGCCGGAGGCCTAGCTTGGCCTAGGCATGTCGAGGCCATTCACAGTAGTTCCCTCCAGGTGAATGTCATTCTGTTGGCCCACCAGCTGCATATAATCCGAATGGCCCCGTTCTGCGAGCCATTCCCCAACAGACTATAGCGGGAACGCAGGTCTTTTCATGGACAAGTTGTGATGCTTTGGCTTGTTTTGCAGGCTACAGGTCTATTTACTTTGAAGAAGAAGTAGATCTAACTCAAATCTGGAGGACATTGGAGATATCTGTAGGAAAGAAGTGATTGTTTACCCCGATGGTGAAAGAAAACCACCTGTTGGTGAAGGTTTCAATAGGTCATGGTTAAATCTGCGCTGTGTGGGGACGGCGGCGAGTGAGGATGGGCTTTACAGTCCTGGCTGTCTGCGGTGGGAGAGGGGACAGCTGCCCAAACCCAAACCTGAGGGTTACACAGTTAACCTTGCAGGTTTCTGAGCCTGGAACTGGGTTTAGACGCTGGTTTGAGCCACGTGTTCAGCTCCCAGCTCCTGCATGGAGCAGCTTTGCCTCAAAGCCCTGTCATCTCGTATGCTTTTGTCTGTCGTTAGCAGGTGAGCTGAAGTTACCTTAGATGGAGCCTGGCCTACAGATGAGACATCTCGTTGCCTGATAAAAAGCCCTGAGCGACTGGCAGAGATGAATTATGAAGGCAGACTGGAGACTGTAGGAGCACAGGAAGTTCTGCACCAATCTGGGGAAGAACTTCTTCCTGGTGAGGGTGAGGGAGCCCTGGGACAGGCTGCCCAGGGGGGTGTGGAGTCTCCTTCTCTGGAGATATTCCAGCCCCGGCTGGACGCCGACCTGTGCGACCTGTCCTAGGGAGCTGCTTTGGCAGGAGGGTTGGACCCAATGGGCTCTGCAGGTCCCTTCCAACCCCTACGGTTCTGTGAGTCTGTATCTCGGAAGCAGGGTGCTTGGTCCAAGGAATAAGCACCCAGAGATGGGATCTTGGGTGTTCAAGGTAACGATTTTGTTCTGGTTGTGGGGTGTCAGGAGCAATCTGAAGTTTCCCTCTCCTGAAACGTTTCTTGCAAGGCGTGATGTGCTTGCTCTTCTCCTTACGCAGGTGGGACCCATTTCCAAGTATGGCTGACAGGAGTGGCATGAGGAAGAGCCTTGGAGTGCCACCAGATTTATCCAATCAGAGTTCTGCTTGCCTCTGAGGGCACCAATGAGGGCTCAGCATGCCCCTATTGCCACAAAGGGGGGTGTGGCTGCCGGGCAGGTGTAAGGGGGCGCAGGGCAGTTGGCACTGGACACTGTCGTCTGTCAGCGTCACTGCAGACTGCAGCCTCAGCCATTGCTTGTCAGTGTCTTGGTTGGCAGATAACTGGAGATCTTGGAACTCATTGGTGACCGGAGGGACACAGCTGTAGCTCAGCCCAAGCCATGGGTTGCTTCGGCGCCCTGGCTGTGGGTGATCTGATGCCATTCATTATGCTGGCGATGTATCTCCGGTTCATCTCCAGCTTTCAACGGGACAGGAAGCGCCGGGTAGGAGAACGTTGCAGCGCACTGAGCCGTGCCGAGTCCTGACATGGGGTGGTGTCGGGGGGTGTGGGTGGCTGGGAGCTGCTCCCATTTCACCAACGTTCTGGGGGTCTTGCTGTGGAGACCGGCGATGAGCAACAAGCAATTCGATATGAATTTTAGGTGAAGCCATTCATTGGGTGACATCACACGTATTCTATGCATTTCTTAGGGCAAAGGTTCTTGCTCCGCAGAACACTGTGCCACACCATGTCATGACATGGAGTAGTGTGGAGCATGGGGGAGTCCTGTAGCATAGGGCTGGGGGCTGCTCCACACTCACCCACGTTCTGGGGGTTTTTGCAGAAGAGGTGGAGGAGGAGGTTTGGGAAGACCAGGTCGAGAGTGTCTTCAGAGAAGCCAAGCTGTGAGTGGCCCCAGCATCGAGCGCCCTGGAAAGGGCTGACACCCCACAGCAGCCCTGACACGGGGCTGTGCTGGGGGCTGCCAGCCGCTCACTTGGTCTCGTCCCTCATCAGGTTCTTCCCAAGCAACTGGAAATCCAAAGAAGCCTGCGTCACCCCAGGCCATGTGAGTGCTCAGCTCCTGCCCCAGACTCTCCACCTGTGCCCTGCGCGTTTCGGGCATCCCCGCCTGCCTGCCGGCCAAGGAGGGGCTGCTGCCCGGGGGTCCCAGAGGAGGGCCCAGGCTGCAAATGGTCCCTTCTCTCTCCTCCTCTGCAGGGAGATCGAGGACACAGAGAGCGTGAACAGCCTGTCCCCGCGTGCTCGCCTGGGCTCCCCGGGATCTCTCTCGAGACGCCTATCGGCATCTCTCCACTCCTTCCCCGAGTCCAGTGCTGGTACGATGGTGGAGCTGGAAGCTCTGAACCGATCTCCAGCCCTCCAGACCCCTGAAACTGCTGAGGGGCTGGTGACAGAGCCAGGGCCAGTCCTTAACCAAGACCTCCCTCTAGAGCGGCCATTGGAGACGTACCAAGAGCAGTCACCTGGACTGCTCAGAGACAGGGCGCAGAGCCCCATGGATGTGGAGGCTTCCCCCACCAGACCCAAGGTAGGTGACCCTTGCTCTGCACCACATTGTGCCACAACATGTCATGACATGGAGTGGTGTGGGGGGAGCATGTGGGTCTGTAGCATAGCGCTGGCAGCTGCTCCACACTCACCCACGTTCTGGGGGTTTTTGCAGAAGTGGTGGACGAAGATATTTGGGAAGAGCAAGGCCAGGGTCCATGAGGAGCAGCTGAGCAGTGAGTGGCCCCAGCACCAAGCAAGCCGTAAAGGGGCGATACCCCACGGCAGTGCAGACACGCGTCTGTGCTGGGTTCTGCCAGCCTCTGACTCATGTCTCGTCCCTCATCAGGTTCTTCCCAAGCAAACGGAGGTGCAGAGAAGCCTCTCTCACCCCAGGACATGTGGTGAGTGCTGGGGAGACTCCCAGCTCCTGCCCCAGACTCTCCACCTGTGCCCTGCCCATTTCAGATATCCCTGCCTACCTGCTGGCCAAGGAGGGGCTGCTGCCCATGGGTCCCACCAGAGGGTCTAAGCTGAAACTGGGTCTCTTCTCTCTCCTCGTTAGCAGGGAGAATGAGGACACAAAGAGCCTGAACAGCCTGTCACCGCATGCTCGGCTGGGATCTGTGGGCTCCCCGGGCTCTCTCTCGGGACGCCTATCGGCATCTCTTGACTCTCTCCCTGTATCCAGCGCTGGTGCGATGGCGGAGCTGGAAGCTCTGAACCAATCCCCAGCCCTCCTAATCCCTGAAACTGTTGAGGATCCGGTGACAGAGCCAGGGCCAGTCCTTGACCTTTGCCCCCCTCTGGAGCTGCTGATGGACACCGACCAAGAGCAGTTCCCTGGACAGGTCAGGGGCAGGGCACGGTGGCCCAGGGATGTGGAGCCTTCCCCCAGCAGACTCAAGGTAGGTGACCGTTACTCAGCACCACACCGCCCTGCACCATGTCATGACATGGAGTGCTGTGGACCATGGAGGTCTGTAGCATAGTGCTGGGAGCTGCTCCACACTCACCCACATTCTGGGGGTCTTGCAGAAGTGGTGGAAGATGATGTATGGGAAGCGCCAGGCGAGAGTCTATCCAGAGCAGCCGAGCAGTGAGTGGCCCCGGCACCGAGCGCCCTTCAAAGAGCTGACACCCCATGGCAGCCCTGACAAGCGGCTGTGCTGGGGGCTGCCAGCCTCTTACTCATGTCTCCTCCCTCATCAGGTTCTTCCCAAGCAACTGGAGGTGCAGAGGAGCCTGCATCAGCCCAGGACATGTGGTGAGTGCTGGGGAGATGCCCAGATCCTGCCCCATACTTTCCACCTGTGCCCTGCCCGGTGCGGGTATCCCTGCCTGCCGGCCAAGGAGGGGCTGCTGCCCAGGGGTCCCACCAGAGGGTCTAAGCTGAAACTGGGTCTCTTCTCTCTCCTCCTCTGCAGGGAGAAGGAGGACACAATGAGCCTGAACAGCCCATCCCCGTGTGTTCAGCTGCCCTCCCCGGGCTCCCTGCATTGGGACTTGAGCAGTACATCCTCATCTCCCAACTCCTTCCCCGAGTCCAGTGCTGGTACGATGGTGGAGCTGGAAGCTCCGAGCCGATCCCCAGCCCTCCAGACCCCTGAAACTGTTGAGGGGCTGATGACAGAGCCAGGTCCAGCCCTTCACCAAGATCTCCCTCTAGAGCGGCCATTGGAGATGGACCAAGGGCAGTCACCTGGACTGCTCAGAGACACGGCGCAGAGCCCCAAGGAAGTGCAGCCTTCCCCCAGCAGACCCAAGGTAGGTGACCGTTACTCAGCACCACACTGCGCTGCACCATGTCATGACATGGAGTGGTGTGGGGGGAGCATGGAGGTCTGTAGCATTGAGCTGGGAGCTGCTCCACACTCACCCATGTTCTGGGTTTTTTTTCAGAAGAGGTGGACGAAGATATTTGGGAAGAGCAAGTCCAGAGTGCATCAGGAGCAGCTGAGCAGTGAGTGACCCCAGCACCGAGTGCCCTTCAAAGAGCTGAAACCCCACTGCAGCCCTGACAAGTGGCTGTGCTAGGGGCTGCCATCCTCTTACTCATGTCACCTCCCTCATCAGGTTCTTCCCAAGCAACTGGAGGTGCAGAGGAGCCTGCATCACCGAGCCGATCCCCAGCCCTCCAGAACCTTGAAACTGTTGAGGGTCCAGTGACAGAGGCAGCGCCAGTCCTTGAACAAGACCCCTCTCTGGAGCTGCCAATGGAGACAGACCAAGGGCAGTCACCTGGACAGGTCAGAGACAGGGCACAGAGCCCCATGGATGTGGAGCCTTCCCGCAGAAGACCCAAGGTAGGTGACTGTTACTCCACAGAACACCGGGCCACACCATGTCTTGATATGGAGTGGTGTCGGGAGAGCATGGAGGTCTGTAGCATAGTGCTGGGAGCTGCTCCACACTCACCCATGTTCTGGGGTTTTTTGCAGAAGTGGTGGAAGATGATGTTTAGGAAGAGCAAGGCCAGAGTGCATCTGGAGCGACCAAGCAGTGAGTGGCCCCGGCACCGAGCACCTGTGTTAGGGCTGACACCCCACTGCAGCCCTGCCACGGGGCTGTGCTGGGGGCTGCCAGCCTCTGACTCCTGTCTCGTCCCTCGTCAGGTTCTTCCCAATCAACCGGAGGTGCAGAGAAGCCTCTGTCACCCCAGGACATGTGGTGAGTGCTGGGGAGATGCCCAGCTCCTGTCCCAGACTCTCTGCCTGTGCCCTGTCTTTGCCCAGAGTGGGCAGCCCTGCCTGCTGCCCAAGCAGGGGCTGCTGCCCGGGGGTCCCAGAGGAGGGCCCAGGCTGCAACTGGGTCTCTTCTCTCTCCTCCTCAGCCAGGAGAACGAGGAGACATTGAGTATGAAGGGCCTGTCCCCGCGTGTCTCATTGAACAGCCTGGGCTCATGCTTGGACAGAGGATCCGTCTGCCTGGATTCCTTCCCCGAGTCCAGCCCTGGTGGAGCTGGAAGCTCTCAACTGACTGTGAGCCTTCCAGACCCATCAAGCTTTTGAGGACCGGTGACAGAGCCAGTTCATCCCTTCACCCCTTATATGGCATTTCTGGTTTTTTCTTGGAGATTTCACTCCTTTTGTTTCCCCCCCACCCCGCCCCGCTATTGTTAGAGTTTCTCTTGATCCCTGTTCTTGTTTATAACCCAACTCCCGTCTCTCTAACCCATTCTCAGTTCCCCATTGCTTACATCAAATATACAAACCCAAAACAACAAACCTGGAGTTTCTAGTGGTCAGTTTTTCTCTCTCTCTCCCAGATTTGCTGCGACTCAGTTGCTCACCACTCCCACCAGAGTTGACTCATTTCACTCACACCAACAGTTCATCAAATCTAAATCAATTTTCAATACTCAGCTCCAAAATCAAGACCAACCAATCAGTGCCAGCAGAGCAGCCACTCCGTTGGGAATCAAACTCCTGCATGACAGGCAGGAGTTCTCCTGCTGACCCACAGAGCAGGATGCGGTTACAGACAGACACAGCAGCACTCCACACTCACTTGGTGCTTACTTGAACGTCTCAGTCCCACCTGCACAGGTTCTTTGGATGATAAATCCAAACCAGAACAACACTCGATATCATTATCGAGATCCCAATCATCAACCTCCGTGAGCTCCCTGGGCTCCCTCGTGGACACCAGATCTGTGTCTCTCTACTCTTTCCTGGAGCCCTGGCTGGTGCGATGGCGGAGCTGGAAGCTCTCAACCCATTGTGAGCCCTCCAGACCCATCAAGATTCTGGTATTTCATCCCCCCTTTTCTTCTAGAAGCCCCTTTCCGTGTACCACACTCCCAGATTTTCCAAGCAGAGCAGCACCTCTTCCGTTGTTTCTCTTTCTCTCTGTTTTTCTCTTTTTTCTAAAGCCAATACTAAGGGATGGGATTCATGGGGGAGGCACTGAGCACCCATAGGTGGGAGTAGGGGAGATAGGCACCCGTGGGTTTGGGAAGGTTCTGGGCCCCCATGAGTGGGCGGTAGGCTGCATGGGGTGTGAGGGGTGCTGAGCTCCTCCTGGGGTTGCATGAGGACACCCACAGGGGCAGGGCGGGTGGGTGCCCACAAAGAAGGGGAAGGTAGCACCCCAAACCCTGCTTCCTTGCTCCAGCCTGGCTCAGCGAAGGCCAGGAACCCTCCATCGTTGGAGAAGGCTGAGGAGGAGGAGGAGGACCCAGTGGACGCCATGATCTCACGCACGGGCTGCGCCGCGCAGCACCGGGAGCTGCAGGACTGCATGGCGGCGCGGCAGGACTGGCGCCATTGCCAGCCCCAGGTCCGTGCTTTCGGCGAGTGCATGGCACGCCGGCAGCGTGACACCCAGCCCCGTGGAGCAGCACCTGGCTCACACCAAGCCCACCCTGCTTCACCACCTGGGAACTGAAATCACTGGGGACCTTTGGTGCTGGTGCTGTCACCCAGCCCACCCCCAGTGGCCCAGGTGTGGGGGGCAGCCACAACCCCTGACCCCGATTTTCTGGCAGCAGCACTGGGGAATTAAATCTGTTGGTGGCCAAAGGGCTCGTTTCTGTCTGTGCCACCAGGGGGAGGGGATGCTTCTGGGGACAGATGGGTGTTTCCGGTCCAAAATAGCCCAAACTGGGAGCGCTTGGGGTACCCAAGCTGAGGCTCGGCTCTGCAACAGCCCTACCACGGATTTCTACTCTGTGTCCTTCCCTGTGCTGTCCCAAAGCTTTTCCAGCAATGGTCACAGACTGCTCAGGGCTGCGAGGGACCTCAAAGATCATTGAGTCCCACCCCCTGCCATGGGCAGGGACACCTCTCACCAGCTCTCTACCACGTCCTCTCCCAGCCTGGATTGAAAGTGAGGATTTCCCTGACCCAAAGGCAGGACCCTGCACTTGTCCTTGTGGAACTTCATGAGGTTCCCCTGGGCCCACTTCTCCAGGTCCCTCCGCATGGCATCCCGTCCTTCCAGCGTGATAACCTCATGTTCCACAGGAGAGGATTGGGGTGGGAGGGGGGAATGAGGAAGGCAGAATTTCTCTCGTGAGAAGCCGCGTGGGGGTGGGGAAGGTGCTCTTCAGGAGTGAGAGGCTGCTCTGATGCTGCCTCCATGGAACAAAGCTATGAAAAAGAAAAGAGAAAGGCATTTGGGGGAGCTGGAAAGGACAGGCTGCCCACATCATCTCCCGGGGGGCAGAAACTTTGAGGGCATCTCCTTGGGAGCTGGGTACAGGGGCTGCCAGCCAAAAATCACAACAGGCACAGGACTCCGAGTTGAGGGTGATGCCTTGAAAAGCAGGAATCAAAACTCCCCAGCCTTGGTGGCTGTTCAGCAGGTATTGTTTATGGCGGTGCTGGGCACACAGGGGATCACATGTGTTTTCCTGCTTCACTGAGTCCTCCCCTGCAGCCTTGTCCAGCCTTGGCTGCTCCTCTCCAAGACACCGGGGACACAGCCTGGGCTTCAGCAGACTCATCTGGCCAAGCACCTTCTTCCTATTGGTTGGAGGGAGGGATCCCCAAGTGGGATCACACTGCAGGCTCCCCTTGTAGCCCCTTGCCACAGGACCAGAGACGCCTGTAGCTCCTTGTAGCACTCTCGCTCCACGCTGCACAGAGTGTGGATGACCTCGAGGACCAGCTACTCCTTGTCCATGTCCATGGCTGGGTGTCTGCTAGGAGAAGGCTCCATGTCCGTGCTGCTCATGGCCTGTCCCAGACCTGTCCATGGCCCTGCTCTTGGTCAGTCTCCAGTGGCAGATCCAGTGGGAAGTCTTGGTGAAGGGCTGGCCCTGGCTCTGTCCCCAGTCCCTCAGGATCTTGATGGGTCTGGAGGGCTGGCGATGGCTTGAGAGCTTCCAGCTCCTCCATGGCACCGGGCCAGGGCTCGGGGGAGGAGTAGCGGGCCTTGGTGAAAGCCCATCTGAGAGAGATGTGAAGAGAGAGACAGCGGCATCCCGACCGCTGTGGAGGGAACACGGTGCTGGGGTGTGAGACTCATCTAGAGGTCAGCCTTGCTTCAGGGCCTCTGGGTCGAGCCTCAGGGCTTCAGGGCCTATCTCCACTGCAGCCCCTGAGACGCTGCTCAGCATTCGGCGGCCTGGGTGAGGGTCCCCTGTGGGTGCTGCTGGCCCCGTTCCGAGCCCACCCACATCCCCAGGCACCAGCACACTCACTGGGATACCAGCCACCTCCACCCCACTTCTGGGGGTGCCAGCGGTGCCTGAGGCCAGCTTGTGCTCGCAGGGGTCGGGCACTAAGGTGCTCGCACCCCAACCAGGGGAGGGAGGGAGGAAGGGATAGAGGGAAAGGTTGGGGGATGGATGGATGGATGGATGGATGGATGGATGGATGGATGGATGGATGGATGGATGGACCACAGCATTAGGAACAGAAAAATATTTATTGCTCCAACATTGCAGATGGGGGGTGACCCAGGGGATTCCCAGCCACAAAGCCAGCGGCAGATCAGGAGCTGGGAAACGTGTTCTTCGCCTTGTTCTTCGCAGTGTCACCCCCAGGCCTTGTGAAGCACACGTAGAGAGGCTGGCAGCAGCTCAGGTGGTTATGCTTACAAGACATGCACACTGGTTATGCCAGTCTCTCAATTATTGCTAGTAGAATACATAGCTGATTTCAGGGATGTCTTAGCTGTTTGGTGGAAGCAGGTTGACCTCCTAAGGTTCAAGTCCTCTTAAAGTAGAATCATAGACTCATCAAATGATAGAATGGTCTGGGTTGGAAGGGACCAAGAGTGGGAAGCACTTCACCACGGATCATGAAGTTCCAACCCCCTGCCACAGGCAGGCCCACCAACCTCCAGGACTGGCTCTACAAGGCCCCACCCAACCTGGCCTTGAACGCTTCCAGGGATGGGGCACCCACCACCTCTCTGGGCTGCCTGTTCCTGCTCCTCACCACTTTCTCTGTAAAAAACTTCCCCCTAATATCCAACCTAACCCTTCCCTTCTTCAGCTTCACTCCATCCCCCTTGGCCTGATGGTGAGATGTGCAAGGGAGAGAAAGAGGAGGACCCAAGCTGTAACTGTCTGTTGTTGAGGAGCAAGACCTTAGAGTTAGAAATGTGATGCTCAGGAGTTACCAACGTGCAAACTGCACTGTAGAATTTACTGGGAAGGGAAGGGACCGTAGATGGTAGTCTCTGTAGATCTCTCTTTTCAGCACTCTTCAGTGCTGGTCTCAGGGTTTAGGAAAGCTGGAAAAGATAGAGAAGTGTGAAAACACGATGAGAGGTCTTGAGAACGTTTCCCTTAACCGAGTTTGTAGCTGGTGAAGAGGTGAGGGCCTGTGTTAGGTTTTTAAACTCCTGAGTGATCTGCAGAAGGTGAAGAGGAAAAGATTTGCTGTTCCTTTCAGGTAGAATGTGTCATCTAATACATTTTCAGGTGACATGTCCACAAGAAATGCCTTGGGAAGTCCTAATGGCAAGAACTTGAAGGTGTAGAAAGCTCTTGTGGATTTTAAAGATTGTTAGACCATTTAGTAGATGAAAAGACACCGGAGGCTGTTAAAGGCCTCTTGGTCAGCAGGCGCCTGAGCCTGCAGGCTATCAAAGCTGGGAGAGTATCTGTCAGGCGTTGCCGTACGTGTTTGCATTTTTCTTCTCACCCATCCTCCACTGATCTCTGAGGACAGGTCGCTAGGTGGGAAAATCCTGCTGGAGCAACGGTCTTACATTTGCCATGAAGGAATGAAGGTGCTTTGATTTCCACCCTTGCTTTTGTTACCCCGATTGTCGGCTCGTCCTGATGGTGATGCCTTGAGAAGCAGGAATCAAAACTCCCCAGGCTTGGGAGAGTGGGGAAATGCCAATGGTCCTAAAGAAAGGACTTGAGGTAGACACATTAGTGAAACAGTAATTTATTATACATTCTTGCAAGAGCAGGTGACCTAACGAAGTAGGCACAGCTGTGGTCAGTTTGTAGCACTTTTATACCACATCCTTATTCAAATATCATTAGGTTACCTGATACACGTATACATATTCATAACCTGTCCTGCTTTGTATTAAAATGAGTTCCAAGAAGTGATTTCCATCAACTCCTCCCCACTGCGCCTGCGCACTGCTGTTTGATGGTGGTTGTTGAGGGTCGTGGAGATGAAGTCAGATGGCTCCTCTTCCTCACCGCAAGTAACCTTCGGTCTTGCGCAGACTCAGTTACCCCTTGACTCTGATCCCAACTCCAAGTTGGGTTTCAGCAGGTTTTGTGTACCTTCAAGGACAAGGGGGAGCTTGAACTAGTTACAATGAAATGCTTTGCCTGCATTTGTGACCCATTAGAGACAAGCACGGAATTCATGAACAGATAAGGAGGAGGGGGGTACTGGAACTTGTCAAAGAAGTCATTTTATTTCCACAGAGCACATAGTCCTTGAGTGTGTAAGTTACTTAAAATATGGTGTTAGGCTCAAACTTATGTCCCACTTGGTGTTTCTTCTTTATCAGTGAGGCAGAGTCGTTCAAGGGAGGCATTGTTTATAGGAGGTCACCACTGTGGCACTTCAAGCTATCCTGTTAGCAAGTCTTCCTTAACCCTTTACAAGTGTCTTAATGCAACATTTCAGCAATGTGGAGACATAAGTCCACAGCTTTCCCACCCCATCACCCATTACTTAGCAAATTAAGCTTTAGGTGGGTCTCCAGGCCTGGTCAAAACCGGCTGGAGTCTTCTTTTTTTTGTCATGCACCATCATCATGGTGGAAATACTGGGTTCACTGGATTCACGTATGCGTGAGCTTCCTTTCTACAGCACTCTAGCCAGGCAGCAGGGACAATGTCCTTGCTATGGCTATAGTGGTGTATTGTTCCCCTGCTATTAGACTTTCAGGTCATCACAGCCTACCCAACATGTGCGGTTTCACCTCCCGCAGCAACCAGAGAGGTGGGTGTTGCTGAGACTGAGAGGTCTCTTCAAACTCAGATAGTTGGTTTAGAAAGAATCAAGGTTTTCCTGTTCTGTTATCGCTTTCCTTCTAGGCAGAGGCCCCATGCTTCTTGTCGCAGGGTTGCAGATGCCGTGGCGATGTGTGAACGATGCCGCATGATAGAATTCTATGCACTGTGAGGAGCTCTTGTTGTTTTGGTTTTGGTTTTGGTTGTGGCTGGTTTCTATTGTTGTTACAGCTGTGTACACCAATAAAGTTCAGTTTTGTTCAGTTACCAAGAGTTTCTATATATCCTAAATTCTTCTGCAGAAAATACAATAACCCTTTTCAATTTGCAAAAGCAACATTTCCCAGCGTTTTCCACAGTGATTCCTGTTATTCCTGCCTGCTGCTTCCAATAAATTGCCCCTATGGGGCCTGGTCACAGCAGAGCTCGGGTCTCCTGCGCCTCTCATGGGGGTTTAGAGGCGTTCTCCCAACCCTGGGGGTGCCCCTGGGAATGTCCAAGGGAAAGGGGATGACTGGGGAGAGGCGGGGAGAGGAGAGGCAGGGAGGTGAGGGAAGGGGAGGGAAGGGGAAGGGGAAGAGGAAGGGGAAGGGAAGAGGGAAGGGGAAGAGGGAAGGGGAAGGGAAAAAGGAAAAACATTGCAGCCAGAGGTGCAAGTCCCTGGCCAGACATGCCACATGTGGGCGCAAAGAGTGACTGCCCCCCACTCCAGGTGGGAGGCACCCCCACTGCCCTTAGAAGAGACCAGTCACCTGAAGTGGGCTGTGCAGCCTTGATGCCACAGCGATGGCCACACCCAGCCCACCCCCCAGCCCCCTGCCTCTCTGTGTCCTTGCACAGGGTCTGCTCTGTGTCTGCTCCTGGGACACCCCAATCCTGTGTCAGACCCCCCGCCCCAGCCCTCCACTCTCCCTGTGGAGCACCCTGTCCCCTCCAGCTGCCTTGGGGAGTCCCCCAATTCTCTCCTAACTGCCCTGCCCCGCCAGCCCCAAGTGGGGTTCTAGGGGGTTCCAGGCCTCACACACACCCCTCATCCCTTCAGGTGGGCACCCCAACCTCCATCCCTGCCTCCTGTGGGGGCCGTGGCACCTGCAGCAGACAGCCCCCACCCCTCTCTTCACCCCAAGACTGAGTTGTCACCCCCCGCCGTGTCCATGGACAGGGAGAACCAGGGAGCAGGCACCCCAAAAACCATCGCTGCCTCCTCCCCCCAGGGAGGTGGTTAAGTTGAGCTCAGGGCAGGATGGGGATGGTGGCAGCTGCAGCGCCTTGGCCCTGCTCCAACATGGGGTGGGGAGGGGCCTAAGGCTTTCTACAAGGGGTTTGCCACCCTTGTCCATCCTCTTCCAAAACGCAGCTGCTGCTGGAGTGGAGGAAGATGGGACAGGACATCCTGAGCCCAGACACTCTGGAAGGTTCCTGCTGCTCAGGTCCTGGAGCCTTGTGACATTCCTCACCTATGAGCAGCTGAAATGGGGCCCAATGGCCATGGGCAGGGGGTCCCCTCCTGAGCCCAACGCCTGAGGCCATCGCCACCATCCTGGAGGCACCTCAGGGATCACATCTGCCAGAGCCCAACCGTTGTCATGGCTACAGCGAGGCTTGGAGTAAATCTTTTCCCCTACCCCCCAGTACTCCCCTTGCCACCCCCGCACGCCCAAACCCTCCCTGTCCTCATGCATGAGCTGTGCTGGGAGTACTGCAAGCCCCCCTGCTCCCCCCCTCCCCACAAGAATCCTCCATCACCCTCTGGGTTGCTGCAGGCTGGCACCATGTTGGGAAAACAAGGTGGATCTGAGAGACGGGAGAAACAGCCTCAAGGATCCCAGGGCTGCACCCAGCTCTGGCCTGTGACAGTGCTGGCTCCAGCACTTTATCGGTGAGAGGGGAAGGGGAAGGACATTGTCCCCTAGGAGAGGAGAGCCCTTTGCAAGAGCAGTTTCTGCTCAGCTGTAAGGTTCTTGGGAAAGCAGATGTTGAAGTAGATGAGGAGGTCGCCCTTGCGCCTGGGGTTGTGGAGCAGCGGCATCCCCTCCCCTGGCACCACCTTGCAGTACTTGGGGCTGCAAAGCAAAGGAAGGGGCTGAGGAGCCACAGGACAATCCTGGCCTGGAGCCCACAGCCACGTGTCACGGCACAGAGCCCCATGCACGCTTCTCAGGGGGTTTCTGGAGGTCACTTTGCTCCTCCAGCTTCAACTGACGGCCCGTCCTCCTCCAGCCTCACATCCCCACGTCCCGTGCCCTGTGGGCTCTACCACCCAGCCTTCACCTCACTGCCTTTCCCACCTTTTTCCAGGTCAATCCTGAGGTCATGACACTAAGCTGGGAGGAAGTGTTGATCAGCCTTAGGGTAGGGAGGCTCTTCAGAGGGATCTGAACAGGCTGGAGTGCTGCACATGGGACAGAACAACCCCGAGCAGTGCTACAGGCTGGGGGAGACTGGCTGGAGAGCTGTCAGGCAGAGAAGGGCCTGGGGGTGGTGGGTGACTGACCATGAGCCAGCAGTGTGCCCGGGTGACCAGGAAGGCCAATGGCATCCTGGCTTGTGTCAGAAATAGGCAACCAGGCTGGGGAAGGGGCTGGAGGGCAAATCCTCTGGGGAGCGGCTGAGAGAGCTGGGGGTGTTGAGCCTGGAGAAGAGGAGGCTGAGGCTTTAAGGGCTTTTCCAACCCTGTGACTCTGTGACTCTGTGATTCTTCCCGAGCGCCTGTTCATCTCCTTGGCCACCGAGCTCTGCAGAAAGGCCCCATCTGGCCACCCAGCCCAACCATCCATCTGCCCAGCAGCACTTACTCCACAATGTCGTTGATGGGGATGTTGAGGAGCCGCCCGTCCAGCGTCTTCACGTCCACCGTGCAGCCGATGAGGGCCTGCAAGGCACGGGAGTGGGACTCAGAGCTGCATCTGCAGCCCCAGAGGGAAAGCAGAGGTTTGGGCTTGGCCCCGTTGCCTCCCTTGGCTCTTTACCTTTCCCAAGGTGATGGTGCTGACATAGGTGAGGTTGTCGTTGACTCTTTGAAACCTCGGGTGGAGTTTCTCTTGGACAACAAAGGTGATGTCAGATGGGATGATGTTTGGGCCCTAAAATTAAGGGGAGAAAAACCCAAACTGAAAAGACACCTGGGGATGGTTTGCTAGAAACCAAATGGTTTTCTATCAGGACCAGGGAATTGTGCTGGGAGCCATGTGACAAAGTGCCCATGGCCTGGAGAGATGGTTGGTCCTGAGGAAACCCGGCCCAGAACTTCCCACCATGACCATTACCTGGTCTCCTTCCTTCTCAAAGGTGATGCGAGTGCCCCGCTTCCACCCCGGCTGCACCTCGATCGTCAGGATTTTCTCTCTCATGGTGCTTGTCTGACCATCTTCATTCATCACCTGGGGGAGATGAGGGGATCAGAAGAGCTGGCTCAGAGAATCACAGACTGGGTTGGCTTGGAAGGGACCTCCAATTCCCCCCCAGTGCCTCCTTGCCACGGGCAGGGACACCCCCACCAGCACAGCGTGCCCCAGGCCCCATCCAACCTGGCCTTGAACCCTGAGACGCAGCCAGGGGCAGCCCCAGCTTCTCCAGGTACCCTGTGCCAGGGCCTCCCCCCTCCCTGGGAAGGATTTCTGCCCCCCAGCCCCTCTCCAGCTGCCCTCTTGCAGCTCAAGGCCATTTCCCTGGGCCCGGCCCTCCCTGCCCTGGGCACCAGCCCCTCTCCAGCTCTCCTTGAGGGATGGGAAGGGGCTGGGAGCTCTCCCCAGAAGCAGCCTTCTCTCCTCCAGGCTCAGCCAGCCCAGCTCTCCCAGCCTGGCTCCAGAGCAGAGGGGCTCAAGCTCTCCCATCATCTCTGGGGCTCCTGGGGACTGGCTCCCACAGCTCCATGTCCTCCTTGTCCTGCGGACCCCCAAACACAGGGGCAGAATCCCCCTTTCCCAGCCCTGCTGGTCCTGCTGCTGGGGATGCAGCACAGGACAGGGGGGGCTTTCTGGGCTGCCAGCGCACAGTGACAGGTCATGGCCAGTTTCTCACCCACTGGTACCCCCAAGTCCTGCTCCTCAGGGCTGTGACACCCTGAGGGACAGCACGGAGAGGGGGTCACAGCTGCTCTGCTCATCCAGCTGCGTTCAAGCCGGTGCAGAGGAGAGTGAGGGTGGCTCCAACTCCACAGCATGGCAGGGACAAATGGAGTCAGACTGAGCAGGAGACACTCAGGGCTGGAACCAGGAGATGGTGACAGCAGGAAGAGGGATACAGATTGCTGACAGCATGAAGGAGATGCAGCCCCAAGGGAAAATGAGTCTGTGGTTGCCCAGGTAATGCTGTGTCCCCTCTCCAAAATAAGCCCCTTGTTCCCATCAGCTTTTACATCATCCCCTCCTGCTGATTTCCCCATCTCCAGCCAGAGGAGGAGGGTACCAGCTCAGATCCTTCCAGCATCTGTGCTCAGTCTGGTTCAGATTCCTCTCTGTGGCACAGCACAGATGCGGAGTGCCGGGGTCTGCCAAGCCCCCTGAGCAGGACCAGCTCTAAAACCTCAGGTTCTGCCACCAAAACATCCTACAGCCAGAGTCCAGACCCAAATTCCTCCCCCTGCTGAGCTCCCCACCTCCACCCACCCTACGGGAGATCTTAATCTTCTTGGTGCAGCCATGGAAAAGGTCTTCAAGGGAGAGGTAGAGATCCCGCACGATCGGGGGGTCTTGCTTCATCGCTCCTCTTCCTCGCAGCCCTCCGAAGGGCAGGATCAGCTCCGAGCCATCCTTGTCAAAGAACTCTGGGTGAGTGAGCAGAGCAGGGGGTCACCTCACTCTGACCAGAGGTCGGGGAGTCCCCTGGGGTCTCCTTATCACGGAGCACCCCAAGGATGCCAGGCAAACAGGAACCTCTCATCTCCTTCTGCTTGTGACCACATTCCCGCTCCAGCTGAAGTGCTCTTTCCCTAGGAGTGTGTTTATTTTGAATCCCAGGATCTCCTCAGCTGGAAAGGACCCCTAAGGCCCACCAAGTCCAACCCCTGGCTCCACACAGGTCAAGTCAGAGCACCCCAGGATGTGGTTGCCCCTCCTGGCTGCTTGCACATGCTGCTGGTTCAAGGGTAACTTGCTATCAACCAAGACTCCCCCAAACCCCTCTCAGCACGACTGGCCTCCAGTGCCTCATCCCCCAGCCCGGGTGTGCAGCCAGAGTCACCCCTTCCCAGGGGCAGAATGCAGCACTTGCCCCTGTTAAACTTCACAGCCACATGCTCATGTGTTAGGAGAGTGTCACCCCCACCTACCTGCAAAGGGGTTGTCTCCACCAAAGAACTCCCTGAAGACTTTGTCAGGGTTGTTGTGAAACACGTAGCCCACGCTCCAGGGGTTCTCGTCCCCAAGCTCCAAGGGGATGCCACCTTTGAGACCCTCTTCTCCATACTTGTCGTAGATCCCTTTCTTCATGGCTTAGGGAACAAGGAGCAGTCAGCACTGGCCATGGTCTCCCACAGCAGGGGAAGAGCCTGAGATCCAGGCTGCGATCGGGAAGAGGCTGGAGAAGGGCTTCCATCCCTCTCCAAGTGGGATGGCAGCAGGAAGAGCTGCCAGCTGCTGGGGCTCAAGGGCTGATGCCACCTCCATAGGGTGCTAATGACAGGGGGCTTAGACCTCTGGCCGGAGCAGAGGCGTCTCACTGCCAGGCCCACCCCCCCCCCCAGACCCAGGGGCCGGGACTGTCCCCCCACTTACGGTCGCTGAGCACATCATAGGCCTCTGCCAGCTGCCTGAACCTCTCCGGTGCCCAGGGCTCCTTGCATTTGAATGGATGATTCTCTAAGGCCAGTTTCCGATAGCTATGGAGGGGAAAAGAAGGGAAAAGCCAGCCTTGCAGCCAGCCCGCCCTGGGGGGGCGGGGACGCGGGGACGCGGGAGGGGACGCAGGGGCAGGACACCCCCAGCCCCGGCTGCTCCCTCCCTCCTTCTCCCAGGATTTGTGGCCCTGCCGCTTCTCCCAGGCCCCTCCCTCCTCCCCACCTCCCACTTCAGGGCCCTGCTGCGGAGACACACGGGGCTTCCCCCATCCCCAACACCCCGTCCCGCACCCCCCCAGCGCCGGCCGGCCGTGGGGCTCCCATCTCCGCCAGGCCGCAGCCCCTCACGCCTTCTTGATGTCGGCGTCCGCGGCCCCCCGCTCCAGGCCCAGCACGGCGTAGTAGTTCTGCCCCATGGCGTCCCGTTGCCATGGAGCCCGGCGCTTCCGGGCCGCGCAGGGCAGCACGGCAGGGGCAGTTCTGCCCTCCCGCCCCGGGCCCCGCCTCGCCCGCGGGTTCTTTCTATTTCCTTTTAAAAACACTTTGGCTTTTTAAAATGAGTTTTCTTGGAGCTCCTGGAGAGAGTCCAGAGGAGGGAGGCACACGGAGAGGATGAAAGGCCTGGAGCATCTCCCCTCGAGGAAAGGCTGAGTGAGCTGGGGCTGTTCAGCCTGGAGAGAAGCAGCCTGAGAGGGGATCTGATCAATGGGTATCAATATCTGAAGGGTGGGACACAGGGGGACATGGCCAGCCTCTTCTCATTGTCTGTGGGGACAGGACAAGGGGCGATGGCCTCAAGTTGGAGCACAGGGAGTTCCACACCAATCTGGGGAAGAGCTTCTTCCCAGTGAGGGTGAGGGAGCCCTGGGACAGGCTGCCCAGGGGGGTGCGGAGTCTCCTTCTCTGGAGATATTCCAGCCCCGTCTGGACACCGACCTGTGCGACCTGTCCTAGGGAGCTGCTTTGGCAGGGGGGTTGGACCCGATGGGCTCTGGAGGTCCCTTCCAACCCCTGCAGTTCTGTGAGTCTGTGAAAATGTATTTCCCACATGGTGTTACTAAAGCAGTTGCTTTATTTCAGGCCATTCTGCCATAAGGTCACCCCCACATCCAATATATTTTATTATTTTACACACACACCCCCCACGCCCCATGCCAGCAGTGAGAAGATGTGTGGCAGCACAAGACCCTCCCTGACACCTCAGAGCCCCTCTCTCCCACTCAATAAAAAAAAAAAAAAATCCAAAGTTGTCCCACAGTAAGAAACATCCCCAAAAACAGCTGTACAGAGCCCGCTCATCCCAACGGCCTCAGAAGATTCCACAGGCCTCAGAAGCTTCTACACACGCACCTCAAACACACCACCCCAGAAAATAAGCTTGGAAGAGTTACTTTGGTGCAACTCCACACTGATCCAGGCAACTAAAGGTCAGAAAGTTGGTATCTCCTCACTATGCCATCTCTGCAGCACGTGTAAATTTGCTTCTCCCAAGCAGCTACCTGAAAAAGAGGGAGGGGAAAGTGAGTGGGATTTAAGGAGAGTTGCTGCTCAAGTGACAGCTAACAGCCTGTTTCTGGCATTGATTCCAGAGGTTCTTCTGTTAAATGCAAAAAGGGGGTGAGACACCAAGGAGTTGTGTGGGTCAGATCTCAGCCTCCACAGGAGTGGTACTTAGAAGGGGGAAAACTGGCTGGCAGAGCTGGAGTGGGTTGGGGAGACCTTCTCAGCACCTACAGCTACCTGACAGGAGGCTGCAGAGAGGTGGGCAATGGTCTCTTCAGCCAGGGGACAGGAGATGGGACAAGGGGAAATGGGCTCAAGCTGCACCAGGGCAGGGTCAGCTCAGATGGGAGGGAAAAGTTCTTCCCTGGCAGAGTTGTGGGGCTGTGGAACAGGCTGCCCAGGGAAGGGGCTGAGTCCCCATCCCAAGGGGGTGTTTAACAGATGGGGAGATGAGGTACTGAGAGATCTGGGTCAGCACAGGACAGGACTCCCTGAGCTTAAGGGACTTTTCCAACCTGGTGATTCTGTGGGTTAAAACCAAAAGCACATTTCCACTGGCACCACCAAGCTGAGAGCTGAGGGAACCCGTGTCACACTCCCAAGGGCAGCGGGGTGTCCGGAAACACAGGAGCCAGAGGCCTGCTTTTGGGTCCCGAGTCACCAGGGGGCAAGAGAAGAGGCAGCAGTGCCCAGCCAGCTGTTGCTTCTACCCCCAAGGATCCTCCAAGCACAATTAATTCACAGCTCAGTTAATTCTGCCAGAGCTGCTCCAACAACCAAGCTACTCTGCTGCTTTGGTATCGCTCCTGCATGATGCAGATAAGAGGCCAGAGGGTTTGTTTATGCCAAATATTTAGATTATTTGGGGGAGGGGGGGAAACCAGCTTAAAAGGCAACTGTGTGAAGGAACCTGAGGTGCAGGCTGCCAAGTCCTGAGATAAGGGCAGCTGCCTGCTACCTGGCATCAAGCTTCCCTACACCCCTTACCTGGGGTGATAAGACAGCATCCCTCACCTTGTACACAGGGTCACAGTCCGCTTCTGTGAGATCCAGGATGTAATCGAGGTCTTGCTGAATGATGAAGCAGGTTCCATCGCCTGGCCAGAGGAAGGAAAACAGGGCGATTAGTGAAGTGAGCCACGCTCTTAATTACAGACAGCTCCAGTGGGCCCAGTGAAAAGGCCTGGGCACAGAATCCTGAGGTTGGAAAAGACCTTTAAGCTCATCAAGTCCAACGCAGCCCCCTTCCTGGGCAGCCTGTTCCACAGCCCCACAACTCTGCCAGGGAAGAACTTTTCCCTCCCATCTGAGCTGACCCTGCCCTGGTGCAGCTTGAGCCCATTTCCCCTTGTCCCATCTCCTGTCCCCTGGCTGAAGAGACCATCACCCACCTCTCTGCACCCTCCTGGCAGGTCAGTGGAGGCGCTGAGAAGGTCTCCCCTCAGCCTCCTCTTCTCCAGGCTCAACACCCCCAGCTCCCTCACCCACTCCTCAGAGGATTTGCCCTCCAGCCCCTTCCCCAGCCTGGCTGCCCTTCTCTGGACTTGCTCCAGGACCTCCATGTCCTTCTGATGGTGAGGAGCCCAGAACTGGACTCAGCACTGGAGGAGCAGCCTCACCAATGCCCAGTACAGGGTCACTGATCACAGGGTACAGAGGGAAACATGCTGTGAAGATGTCAGAGAGATGAGAAAAGGCTCTAGCAGCCGAGAGGCGCCCTCAGACCCTATTCTGGAGGAACACAGGGAAGGTGAGGAACGGAACTCATGATGCCAACAGCAGCCATGTAACACAGCTACATCCCCTCACTCATTGCCAGGGACACACTGCCCACACAGACTGTGCTTATATGTAAAAGGGTAACGAAGAGCACAAAGCTCCTCAATTTGCTTCTACAATTTCTACTGGAAGAGGGGAACACTTGAGGTACCTTGGCTGGCGATAAATCCGTCTCGGTATGGGAGCAGCGACAGCACTGGTGCTCCTGATCTATGGATCACCTGGATTGGAGCACTAGAAGGAGGAGAAGAAACAAGGAAGGTGGTTACAGGCTGTAGTCAGGAGCCCACCCCAATGCGTGAATACGAGCTCAGGGTTAGAAGATAACAGGAGGAACATCTGCAGGACGTGGGGGTGTGATCAGTGATCACCCAGGAGTGTCTGGGAACTGAGCCCAGGGAACACCACTTGTGACCGGCCACCAACTGGATTTAACTCCATTCACCACAACTCTTTGGGCCCGGGGATCCAGCTCTTTTTCTTACCCAGTGAAGCGTAAGCCCACCCAAGCCCTGAGTAGCCAGGTTCTCCAGGAGAGTGCCCTAACAAACAGCATCAATGGCTTTACTAAGTCCAGGTAGACAACATCCACACCTTGCCCTCTTGAACAGGCTGCCCAGAGAGGTGGTGGGTGGCCCATCCGTGGGTGTGTTCAAGGCCAGGTTGGTCTGGGGCCTTGGGCAACCTTGTGCAGATCCAGGCCTGGAGGTTGTTGGCCCTGCCTGTGGCAGGGGGTGGGAACTCTATGATCCTTGGGGTCCCTTCCAACCCAGACCAGTCTATGATTATATGATCCTTTTACTGAGCAGGTCGCCTTCCAGTAGGAGATCATGTTGGTTGTTCAATAACTCCCAGCTCCTGGCACACACTCACCTAATATTTCTCACATCCAGCTGATAGATGTTCCCATCCTGAGTCCCTGCTAGGATGTAGGTACTAGAGAGGAACGTGCAGCAGTTGAACGCATCGGATCCGATGAAGAGGAACACCTGAGGACACAGAACAAATGCAAGGGTCAGACACTGACAGATGAGGCCACGGGACACCCAGAAGTTCCAGGAGCCACAGCACAAACTGGCAAACCCAGAGCCAGGTTAGTAACCCCTCAGCCCTGCTCCAAGATGGGCAGGAGAACAGGTCTCCAGGATCAGTCTCGCCAAGTCAGCAGACACGGCGCAGTCAGGAAATGCTCCTGGATCCTGGGGTTGGACTCGATGATCCTGTGTCCCTGGACTGGGCACTGGTGAGGCTGCACCTCGACTGTTGGGTCCAGTTCTGGGCTCCTCACCGTAAGAAGGACGCCGAGGTCCTGGAATGTGTCCAGAGAAGGGCAACCAGGCTGGGGAAGGGGCTGGAGGGCAAATCACAGGATCACAGAATGGTCTGGGTTGGAAGGGACCCCAAGTTCCCACCCCCCTGCCACAGGCAAATTCAGGGTTCAACTCCCAAGACGAAAAATTCATTTAATATAAAACCCTCTCATCAAGGACGTATCAGATATTAAACTGATAAGAAGAGACACTACACTCTTAGCCAAAAGGCTGAGATTTGATCCTACGTGGAGTGGCTGAGGGAGCTGTGGGTGTTCAGCCTGGAGGAGGCTGAGGGGAGACCTCCTCACGTCATGATCCGTCGTGTCACCGTGTTGAACTCCATCCCACTGGCCTCTCCCCATCGATCCAAGCTGCCCAGGTCCCTCTGGAGGGCATTCCCACCCTCTGCCAGATCCACACTTCCCCCTAACTTGGTGTCATCTGCAAACTTACTGAAGGAGCACACAATTCCCTCCTCCAAATCATCAATGAAGATATTAAAGAGGGTGGGTTGGAGGACCAACCCCTGAGGAACACCACTTGTGACTCCATTCACCACCATCTTCCCTCTCCAAAAGGAGAGCAATGGACTGCTGACCACCTGAGGTTCCCTTCACACCGTGGTTAAAACACCAGGCAGAACCAAGAGCAGCTTTCCACTCTGGATGCAGGAGGCAGCCTGCGGTTCCTGCACTCACGGTGACATCTACTGGCCAGTGTTTAAAGAGCCTTTCATTTAACCCAGTACCTGGGTTAAATTCCAGAGCCAATTCTTAATCCTTAACCTCCCCCCTCTCAAATAAATCTGGCCAGTGGGAAGCACAGACAGCACCACTTTGTGGTACTGGTGTTTCGTTTAGAGCATATCTGGGGAGCACACAAGCCCAAAGGCAGGTGGATCAGCTCCCCACCACCACCTGGCCTGGCTCTGTCCCGTTGTGTGGCCTGGGGGGGACCTCACCAGGGGAAAGGAACAGGATTAACACTAACCACCTCACTGATCTGGGTTGTTTTGAACCTGGTTTCATTCCTCAGCCCAGTGCTCTGCACAGCCACACAACCCACAGCTTCCAACCCAAGGAAACAGAAGCCAAAGGCCTGATGCCTCTGAGCGGATTTTCTAGCACCTTCCCCAGGGAAACACCTCTGAGAGTCCCCTTACCGGCTGCCTGCTCTGCAGTCCCACTCCTTGAAGCTTCTTATCTTCTCGAGCCAGCAGCAGGACTTTCCCTTCTGTCCCAACCTCACGGTCACCTGACAAAGACATCAGTTCACTCCAGCGGGGGACGGAATGAGCCTTGGTGATACCCAAACCCGACAGCTGAACCCGTAATGGTGTTAACTCTGTACCCTGAGTCTCACAGTTTTGGGTGGCTGGGTTCTCATGGAGAAGGGGGGCTGCCAAAAAGCAGCCAGAAGCTCTCTGCAGGCCCCACAGAGCAAACACCAGATGGCTCAAGGCCGGAGTCGTTGCTGACCAAGGCCGAGCCCATCAGCGATGGTCACAGCATCTCTGGGAACCACAGTGAGGAGAAACAAACCCTCAAGCAGCTGCTTTGTGCCCCCAGAGAAGGGAGTGGAGATGTGAGGAGCTGTGCAGCTACCAAGGGCAGGGAAGGGGGGAGGAGGCACCCCAGGTGCCGGAGAGAAAGATGCCCCTGCAGCCCCTGGAGAAACCCATGGTGGAGTGGGTGTCCCCCCACAGCCCATGGATGATGACAGGGAGCAGAGATCCCATCTACAGCCCATGGACGATCCCGTGCTGGAGCAGGTGGGAACACCTGAAGGGCGCTGTGACCCCGTAGGAATCCCAGGTGTGAGCAAGCTCCTGGCAGTGAAACCTGGAGCCTGTGGACAGACAGACCCACACCGAAGCAGGTCTGCTGGGTGGGAGGGAGGGAAGCTTGTGACCCTGTAGGGGACCAGGCTGGAGCAGTCTGGGTGGGCCTGAAGGTCGGCTCCCCATGGAAGGACCCACGCTGAGGCACTTGGTGAGGAGCTCAAGCCCCACAGGAAAGGATTCATGTCGGGAGAAGTTCCTGGAGGACTGTCTGCTGTGGGTGGGACCCCACAGTGCAGCAGGGAGAGGGGGTGAGGAATGCCCCCATCCCTCCCTCCCCAGCTAAGAAGGAAGGAAAACAGCTCGTGAGAAACTGACCCAAATCCCCATTCCCCCAGTCCCTGACCCTCCCCGTTCCACAATGGGGGGAAGAAGGGAGTGAAATCCTGGCTAAAGCTCAGTCTGCTGACAAGGGAGGGGTGGGGGGAGGTGCTTTAAGATCTGGCCACACTTCTCATCACCCAACTCTGGTGTCACTGGGGGTGCAGGGCAGTGCCATCAATTAGAGTCTCTCTCCTTTATTCCCTGTTGAGTCTGTTCTGCCCCTGACGCTGATTGTGGAATGATCTCTCCCTGCCCTTATCTCCACTCCTGAGCCCCTCAATATCTATTTTCCCCCTGTCCAGCTGAGAAGGGCACTGACAGAGCAGCTTTGGTGGATGTCTGGCCTCCAGCCAGAGCCACACCACCACAAGGAAAGAGCCATGTGTCTCCAGTTCACTCCACATAAAGCTTTTCCTTTATAATACTCAAATTCCCTGGCTGTGTAACAGTAACTGAGACACCCCAGGAGCAATTAGAGAGACTCAGTCGGTCTTAACCTGCTTGATAACGCTCAACTCCTCCACAGGACCAGAGTGCTCTGGTCTGGTCACCCAGGGTCCCTTCCCCAGATAGGAGGGGCACAGAAGCAAGCTCCACACTCAGCATTATTGGTGACAAACCTAAGCAGTTTGGGCTAGGAGAAGAAATATGAATTTTTAAGAGCAAGATCCTTACTAGGAGCTTTTTCAGGCGAGCCCAGGTTGAGGGAGCTGTCAGCAGCACCCACAGCGATGCCGTTGACAGGAGAGCCACAGTCAGCGATGACACCCAGGCAGGAGGATTTCCCGCAGTCCCAGAGAAGCACGGTGCCATCCCTAGAGCAGGAGAGGACATTTCTTCCCCGATCCACAATGGCAGTGTCCAAAATACCTGTGTCAAGGCAAAGGCCACAGTCAGACAGACAGCATGGAAGACGGACAGACGCAGCAGCTCATTGCCCAAGGTGAACTGCGCTACAAGCCCCAAAGTGCTGATCCCAGACTGCCACCGGTCACACACAGCCAAACTGGCTGAGCTGGAACAAGTCTGGAACGAGGTGTACGGGGAAGGCAACAGCCCCCAGCAAAGCAAAGCATATGGAGCAGGAGCCATCACCTGGCACAAAGGCAGATTATCACCAGTATCGTGGAAGAACTTTTCATGGTCAGGGTGCCGGAGCCCTGGGACAGGCTGCTCGGGGGGTGTGGAGTCTCCTTCTCTGGAGATATTCCAGCCCCGGCTGGACACCGACCTGTGTGACCTGTCCTAGGGAGCTGCTTTGGCAGGGGGGTTGGACCCAATGGGCTCTGGAGGTGCCTTCCAACCCCTATGCTTCTGTGACTTCATGAATCACCAGTAAAATAATTGGCAACACCTTGCCTCAGACTGAGCTGATACCACAGCTGAGTTTCCAGCTCCAAAATCAGCCTCTAACTTGGACAGAAGTCCAAGCCCAGCCCAACTCTGGATCATGCTAAGGCTTGTGTGGGGCAAGAAGCATCCACATCATCCAGCTACAGCAACATCAGAAGCACAGTTCATTCCAGTTGCTAACATCCCCAAAAGAGTTAACCATGGGGATGTTGAGTCTGGATCTGAAAAATGATGGTTAGAGGATTTAATTGATGCTTTGCAAATCATCTGAGGAGCAGCTGAGGGAGCTGGGGGTGTTGAGCCTGGGGAACAGGAGGCTGAGGGGAGACCTTCTCAGTGCCTCCACTGACCTGCCAGGAGGGTGCAGAGAGGTGGGTGATGGTCTCTTCAGCCAGGGGACAGGAGATGGGACAAAGAGAAATTGGCTCAAGCTGCACCAGGGCAGGGTCAGCTCAGATGGGAGGGAAAAGTTCTTCCCTGGAAGAGTTGTGGGGCTGTGGAACAGGCTGCCCAGGGAGGGGGCTGAGTCCCCACCCCTGGGGGTGTTTTAAAAAAAGGGTAGATGAGGTACTTAGGGTTATGGTTGTGCTTAGGATGGGAATGGTTGGACTTGATGATCTTAAGGTCTTTTCCAGCCTTGTGATTCTATCAAGCTCCCAGAACTCAAATAGAAATATCTGTAGTGACTGCACTAGATGAAACTCTTCCTGTCATCGCCCTGTAGAGAGTGGCCTTCAGCCTCACCCTAGAGCTGTTTATCCCAGAATCTCCTGACTTGGAAGGGACCCATATGGATCACCGAGTCCAACTCCTGGCTCCACACAGCTCCAGCCAGGTTTATCCTCAGAACCGGCACATCTTTTAAACGCATTTCAGATTTCTGAGGGGGCAGAAGCCAAAGCCCACAGCCCTGGCCACGTGCCACTCAAAATCTACCTCTGGCTGGGGTTCTGTAGCCAAGTCCCAGCTTTTATAGACCCTTGGTTTGCCCTGCAGCCAGGGCATCTTCACATGGTGACATCCTGAGACTTGGAGGAGTCAAAATATTTCCCCAAAACCCAAAGGAGAAAAAGGAAAAAGGGGTTGTGTTATCTTGCCTCACAAGGGAGGCTTCTCCCCTCCTGGGCAGCCTGTTCCAGTAGGCTGGTGACTGACCGTTACCCCTCAGGCACAAAACAGTTATACACATGGCAGATGAAGCAGTATTTAAAGCCTGAGCACTCTGTACCTCCTTTGTGACCTTTAAATGTTACTACGCAGCTGGCATCTTCTGCTGACCAGATCTTTAGCTGGGCATCCATTCCTCCACTCAGAACCACCAGGCCCGATGGAAAAAACCTGCAACAATTCACATCATACACATGGCCTTCCAACAGTCTCTGGAAAACAAAGAACTACGTGCTAGTTCCATTGTTATCACCCTTACACAGAGCGACTCTTGAGCTGTGACACTGGAGAAGAGGGGATTGTCCCTCTCTGCTCTGCCCTCGGGAGGCCCCAGCTGGAGTCCTGTGTCCAGAGCTGGGGCCCCAACACAAGAAAGATGTGGGACTGTTGGAGAGGGGTCAGAGGAGGCCACAAAGATGATTAGAGGGCTGGAGCACCTCCCCTACGGAGAAAGGCTTAAGGAGCTGGGGGCACCTCACTGCAGCCTTCCCTTCCCTAAAGGGAGCAGATAAACAGGAGGGGAAATGGCTTATTAAAAGGGTAATTAATGGCAGGACAAGGGGGGTGGATTAAAGCTAACAGAGGGGAGGTTTAAATTAGATATTAGGGGGAAGTTCTTTCCAGAAAGAGTGGTGAGGGGCTGGAACGGGCTGCCCAGAGAGGGGGTGGGTGCCCTGTACCTGGGGGTGTTCAAGGCCAGGTTGGATGGGGCCCTGGGCACCCTTGTGTAGCTCCAGGCCTGGAGGTTGGTGGCCCTGCCTGTGGCAGGGCGGTTGGAACTCTGTGATCCTTGGGGTCCCTTCCAACCCAGATCAGTCTGGGATTCTAAAACTTGGTGTTCCCACGTGGGCAGTGGATTAAGCTCAAATCCTCTGGGTCTGGGTTCTTGCAAGGGAACTCATCTCAATTTGAGGCAGGCACAGAGCTGGCAGGTCCACTTTGTGCCTCCCTCCACTGCTGGAGTCGCTAATTACACAGCAAAGGATGCTACATTTGGTTCTAAGAACGGGTGAAATGTCTTTATCCATTGCTAAACAAGCAGCTGACAGGTCAAGCTGCACAAGAACCACAGTAACCGGTGTTTCTAGCCACGACCCAGTTAATTCATCACAGGCAGGAGTCTTTTTCCTCACCTCTTCTCTACTGCAGAAGCCAATTCAGGGCTTGCAGCACACAGGTTAGGAGCTGTCATTCCTAACCACCCTTTCTCGTTTTCAACCTGGGATTTCCCTCTGGATTGCCAGCCATCATTTCCCTTGGGAGCAGTCAGGCTTTCCAAGAGATTGAACTTCAAACCTCCCAGGTGGATAATTTCAATTAGCTCTGCAACCAAAAGTCAGGTTCCCACCTTCCCTAGGCCACAGTGTATGGGTAGCCTGACTGAATTCATGGTCAAAGGACTTTGTTAAGGTCACAGCCAACACACAACATCAAAGCTAGATGCTCTTACTCTTATTTCTCCATTTGCAGCCTGCCAGATTTTCATGGTCCCATCTGTGCTGGTTGACACGCCGAGCCCACCGCCGCTGGAAATATCAAGACAGGTAACCTGCAGGAGGGTGGAAACACCAAACATTAGCTTTGTGTCACCTCCTACATAGGGTTTTCTGCTCCAGAGCCTAATTCCTTGCTGGGGGAGACCTGCTAAGCACATCACCGGGTGCTACTGTCACCCCCAGACATACACTGCTGGGGGGATTTAAAGCACCGCGCAGAGTTTCCATCACCACGGCTTCACAGTTCCAGCCCGGTAACGCTCTTCTAACACTTAACACCCTTACACAAGGACAAGAATCATCGAATCACAGACTGGTCTGGGTTGGAAGGGACCCCAAGAAACTTCCAACTTGAAGCCATCACCCCCTGTCCTGTCCCCACAGACACTGAGAAGAGGCTGGCCATGTCCCCCTGTGTCCCACCCTTCAGATATTGATAACCATTGATCAGATCCCCTCTCAGGCTGCTTCTCTCCAGGCTGAACAGCCCCAGCTCACTCAGCCTTTCCTCACAGGGGAGATGCTCCAGGCCTTTCATCATCTCCGTGTCCCTCCTCTGGACTCTCTCCAGGAGATCCCTGTCCCTTTTATACCAGGGAGCCCAGAACTGAACACAACACTCCAAGTGTGACCTGACCGGGGCAGAGCAGAGGGGGATGATCCCCTCCTTTGACCTGCTGGCCACGCTCCTCTTCATGCACCCCAGGATCCCATTGGCCTCCTTGGGCACACTGCTGGCTCATGGCCACCCTGTCACCCACCAGGACCTCCAAGTCCTTCTCTGAAGAGCTCCTCTCCAGCAGCTCACCCCCAGCCTGTACAATTCTTTCCCAAGTGCAAGACTCTCCACTTGCTTTTATCAAACCTCACCTGGTTTCTCCCTGCCCAGCTCTCCAGCTTTCCCAATCACAAGCAACTTCCCCAAGTTTCTCTGATCCTATAACATTTAATGACCCAGTTCAAATATGAAGTCACACTGCTGGTCAACCCTCAGACCAAGCATGCAACACGCCTGAGACACGCTGCGAAAGCTCGGGGTCAGTCCCATGTGTTTCCCCCCCACCTCATTTCACAAGGTTACTTACACTTTTCTGATGAATCCTGGAAAAAGTTGTGTAAGGAGCCAGAAACTTTGTGGATGCATTTTCATGTGGACAAGAAATGAGAATGCTTTTCTAGAGGAGGGAAGAAAAGGGAAGAAGAAGAGTTAGAAGGGCCGTCAGGCTGTCGAGGTGGAACTGTGGTTTGGACCTGGCTGTGGTCTCTCAAGAGCCTGAGGAGGGATGAAGCAGAGTGTTGGGCTTGCTTCGTTCTACTGCTGCAAGACACAAAGCCTGGGGTGGGAAGTGATGGCCATTATGGCCACAGGAGTTGGCTGGGCCTGTGTAGAGCCAGGAGTTGAACTCTATGATCCATGTGGGTCCCTTCTAAGTCAGGAGATGCTAAGATTATGGGACACACGACCCCAGCATGATCACAAAATCCCAGGGGTTGGAAGGAACCTCAGGAGATCATCAGGTCCAACCCCCTGCCAAAGCAGCTCCCTAGGACAGGGCGCACAGGTCGGCATCCAGACAGGGCTGGAATATCTCCAGAGAAGGAGACTCCACACCCCCCTGGGCAGCCTGTCCCAGGGCTCCCTCACCCTCACCAGGAAAAGTTCTTCCATGAGAAGATACTGGTGATCTCCTGCTCCATATACTTTGTTTTGCTGGGAGCTGTTGCCTTCCCTGTACACCTCGTTCCAGACCTGTTCCACCTCACCAGTTTGGCTGTGTGTGACCAGTGGCAGTCTGGGAACAGCAGCTTGGGGCTTGTAGTTGAGTTCACCTTGGGAACTCAAGATGGGTCTTGAATACCTCCAGAGAGGGAGACTCATGAGCGGATGCTACGGACCAGCTCCAGGACCCAGCACAGGCGAGGTGCCAAGGACAGCTGGATAATCCATGCAGGGAACTGGGAAACAGTTTTAGGCTCTTATTTTGGCTGGTATAACAGTACCACCCCTTCACACACAGAAGGCAGTTACCGATCCCCCAGCCCACCCCAGCACCTCGGTGACTTCCCCAACCACGAAGCCCTCGGAAGCAGCGATGTCAGGGACGCCCTCAGTGCTGAGCCCACGGCGGGTCAAGCTGCCGTACAGGGTGGGCTTCCCTGTGGGGAGAACAGCCATCAGCTCAGCCACGTCTCAACCCCACCCCCTCCCCAGCTTATCTTCCCCTCAGCCCGCCCCAAACCACAGGGCACCCCTCCCAACCACCCTCAGCCCTCCCTGAGACACAGGAAACACTCCCAACCGCCCTCACTCCTTCTTACACAGCCCCCCAACTGCCCTCATCTCTCCTAACCCACAGCACCCCTCCACCCCGTTAAGCCCCAGACTTGAGGTATTTAAAAGGGGTGTAGATGAAGAGCTTAAGGACATGATCTAGAGGTGGACCAGGCCCTGATTGGACTCGGTGAACTCAAGGGTCTCTTCTAACCCAGGGGATTCTAGGATCCTGTAAATGCCATTAGTTTCAACCTCGGGTTTAGCACTGTAAAAGTGAGTAAGATCTTGATTAACCTGACAAACACAAGGAAAAGTTATGGATTCAGCTGGACCTGAAAGGAATTTTGCTGCAATTCTTTACACCAACCCAGCCTGGAGCATTTCATATAATTTAGCCCTTAGAGACAGATTTTAGAACAAAACATGAGCACAGAGTTGAAAACTATTCACTTGCCCTGTTTATACTAGATAAAAACCTAATTAATTTCTTGAATACTGCATCCAGCTCTGGAGTCCCCAACGTAAGCAGCACATGGGACTGGTGGAACAAGCCCAGAGGAGGCCACGGAAATGATCAGAGGGCTGGAGCACCTCTGCTGTGAAGCCAGGCTGGGAGAGGTGGTCTGGGTCAGCCTGGGGAAGAGAAGGCTCTGGGGAGATCTTACAGCACCTTCCAGTCCCTGAAGGGGCTACAGGAAAGCTGGGGAGGGACTTTTCAGAAGGGCAGGGAGACACAGGACGAGGGGGGACGGGTTTAAACTGGAAGGGGGGAAATTTAGATTGGATAATGGGAAGAAATTCTTCCCTCTGAGGGTGGTGAGGCCCTGGCACAGGGTGCCCAGGGAAGTGGTGGCTGCCCCCTCCCTGGAGGTGTCCAAGGCTGGGTTGGATGGGGCCTTGAGCAGCTGGGGCTGGTGAGAGGTGTCCCTGCCCATGGCAGGGGGCGGGACTCAACCATCTCTGCGGTCCCTGACAGCACTGCCCGTGCTGTGTCCCCGTGTGCCTCCTCTCGCCCCAGCCCGCCACCCCCTGAGCCCCCCCACACCGCCTCAGCACTCACCAGGGCTGCGGCAGCTCAGCCAGGCCTCACCCTCGTCCCTCCTGCGGAGAGGAAGAGCGGCTGTGAGCGGAGCCGGAGGAAAGAGAGCAGAGAAGGGAGCGGGGGAAGGGGACGGCGAGGGCCGCGCCCACCTCAGCGCCCGGCTCCAGTCGCTCTGCACCCGCAGCGCCGCCGCCATCCCAGCGCGGCCAACGCCGCCTCTGCCGCCTCCGGCCTGCCCGCCGCCCCCCGCCAAGCGCAAAGGGAAAGACGCCGCCAGTGAGCGGGCGCTTCCACAGCCGCGCCCCGCCCCGTCACCGGGCTTAAAGGGGCCGCGCTGCGCCGCTGGGTAGGCACGGGGAGGGGTATGGGGGGGGCGGGGCGGGGGCGGGGGCGGGGGCGGGCGCGGGCGCGGGCGCGGGCAAGGCAATGGAGGGGGAGGGGGCAGGCAATGAAAGGGGAAGGGAAAGGGAAAGGGGGGCCGTGGGGGCCGGTGCTGGACCCCCGCGGGAGTGGCATAGAAAGTGCACGGCTCGTGCTGGGGCGAAAGGGCAGGTGGGGGGTGAGGAGGGTGCTGAGCACCCACGGGTGGGGTGTTGGGCACCCGGAAATTTGTGCCCCCAAAGAAGGGGAAGGTAGCACCCCAAACCCTGCTTCCTTGCTCCAGCCTGGCTCAGCGATGGCGAGACCCGGGCACGCCAGGAACTCTCCGTCGTTGGAGAAGACTGAGGAGGAGGAGGACCCAGTGGACGCCATGATCTCACGCACGGGCTGCGCCGCGCAGCACCGGGAGCTGCAGGACTGCATGGCGGCGCGGCAGGACTGGCGCCATTGCCAGCCCCAGGTCCGTGCTTTCGGCGAGTGCATGGCACGCCGGCAGCGTGACACCCAGCCCCGTGGAGCAGCACCTGGCTCACACCAAGCCCACCCTGCTTCACCACCTGGGAACTGAAATCACTGGGGACCTTTGGTGCTGGTGCTGTCACCCAGCCCACCCCCAGTGGCCCAGGTGTGGGGGACAGCCACACCCCCCTGACCCCGATTTTCTGGCAGCAGCACTGGGGAATTAAATCTGTTGGTGGCCAAAGGGCTCCTTTCTGTCTGTGCCACCAGGGGGAGGGGATGCTTCTGGGGACAGATGGGTGTTTCCGGTCCAAAATAGCCCAAACTGGGAGCGCTTGGGGTACCCAAGCTGAGGCTCGGCTCTGCAACAGCCCTACCACGGATTTCTATTCTGTGTCCTTCCCTGTGCTGTCCCAAAGCTTTTCCAGCAACGGTCACAGACTGCTCAGGGCTGCGAGGGACCTCAAAGATCATTGAGTCCCACCCCCTGCCATGGGCAGGGACACCTCTCACCAGCTCTCTACCACGTCCTCTCCCAGCCTGGATTGACAGTGAGGATTTCCCCGACCCAAGGCCAGGACCCTGCACTTGTCCTTGTGGAACTTCATGAGGTTCCCCTGGGCCCACTTCTCCAGGTCCCTCCGCATGGCATCCCGTCCTTCCAGCGTGATAACCTCATGTTCCACAGGAGAGGATTGGGGTGGGAGGGGGGAATGGGGAAGGCAGAATTTCTCTCGTGGGAAGCCGCGTGGGGGTGGGGAAGGTGCTCTTCAGGAGTGAGAGGCTGCTCTGATGCTGCCTCCATGGAACAAAGCTATGAAAAAGAAAAGAGAAAGGCATTTGGGGGAGCTGGAAAGGACAGGCTGCCCACGGCATCTCCCGGGGGGCGGAAACTTTGAGGGCATCTCCTTGGGAGCTGGGTACAGGGGCTGCCAGCCAAAAATCACAACAGGCACAGGACTCCGAGTTGAGGGTGATACCTTGAAAAGCAGGAATCTAAACTCCCCAGCCTTGGTGGCTGTTCAGCAGGTATTGTTTATTGCGGTGCTGGGCACACAGGGGATCACATGTGTTTTCATGCTTCACTGAGTCCTCCCCTGCAGCCTTGTCCAGCCTTGGCTGCTCCTCTCCAAGACACCGGGGACACAGCCTGGGCTTCAGCAGACTCATCTGGCCAAGCACCTTCTTCCTATTGGTTGGAGGGAGGGATCCCCAAGTGGGATCACACTGCAGGCTCCCCTTATAGCCCCTTGCCACAGGACCAGAGACGCCTGTAGCTCCTTGTAGCACTCTCGCTCCACGCTGCACAGAGTGTGGATGACCTCGAGGACCAGCTACTCCTTGTCCATGTCCATGGCTGGGTGTCTGCTAGGAGAAGGCTCCATGTCCGTGCTGCTCATGGCCTGTCCCAGACCTGTCCATGGCCCTGCTCTTGGTCAGTCTCCAGTGGCAGATCCAGTGGGAAGTCTTGGTGAAGTGCTGACCCTGGCTCTGTCCCCAGTCCCTCAGGATCTTGATGGGTCTGGAGGGCTGGCAATGGCTTGAGAGCTTCCAGCTCCTCCATGGCACCGGGCCAGGGCTCGGGGAAGGAGTAGCGGGCCTTGGTGAAAGCCCATCTGAGAGAGATGTGAAGAGAGAGACAGCGGCATCCCGACCGCTGTGGAGGGAACACGGTGCTGGGGTGTGAGACTCATCTAGAGGTCAGCCTTGCTTCAGGGCCTCTGGGTCGAGCCTCAGGGCTTCAGGGCCTATCTCCACTGCAGCCCCTGAGACGCTGCTCAGCATGAGGGGGCCTGGGTGAGGGTCCCCTGTGGGTGCTGCTGGCCCCGTTCCGAGCCCACCCACACCCCCAGGCACCAGCAAACCCACTGGGATACCAGCCACCTCCACCCCACTTTTGGGGGTGCCAGCGGTGCCTGGGGCCAGCTTGTGCTCGCAGGAGTCGGGCACTAAGGGGCTCGCAACCCAACCAGGGGAGGGAAAGGTTGGGGGCCACAGGCAAGCCACAGGCAGGCCCACCAACCTCCAGGCATGGATCTACAAGGACCCACCCAACCTGGCCTTGAACACTTCCAGGGATGGGGCACCCACCACCTCTCTGGGCTGCCTGTTCCAGCCCCTCACCACTTTCTCTGTAAAAAACTTCCCCCTAATATCCAACCCAACCCTTCCCTTCTTCAGCTTCACTCCATCCCCCTTGGCCTGATGGTGAGATGTGCAAGGGAGAGAAAGAGGAGGACCCAAGCTGTAACTGTCTGTTGTTGAGGAGCAAGACCTTAGAGTTAGAAATGTGATGCTCAGGAGTTACCAACGTGCAAACTGCACTGTAGAATTTACTGGGAAGGGACCGTAGATGGTAGTCTCTGTAGATCTCTCTTTTCAGCACTCTTCAGTGCTGGTCTCAGGGTTTAGAAAAGCTGGAAGAGATAAAGAAGTGTGAAAGCATGAGGAGAGGTCTTGAGAACCTTTCCCTTAACCGAGTTTGTAGCTGGTGAAGAGGTGAGGGCCTGTGTTAGGTTTTTAAACTCCTGAGTGATCTGCAGAAGGTGAAGAGGAAAAGATTTGCTGTTCCTTTCAGGTAGAATGTGTCATCTAATACATTTACAGGTGTCACTGGAGAATTATGATCTAGTTGCAATCACGGAAACATGGTGGGATGATTCCCACAGTTGGAATACCCCCGTAGAAGGGTATCGCCTTTTTAGAAGGGATAGGCTAGGAAGGAAGGGTGGTAGGGTTGCCCTCTATGTTAAAAAGTGGATAGACTGTGAGGAGCTCTCTCTGGAAGGTGGCCAGGAGCAGGTTGAAAGCCTGTGGGTCAGGATTAGGGATGGGGCTAATAAAGAGCAGCTGGTGATAGGGGTCTACTACAGGCCACCTGATCAAGGAGAGACTACCGATGAGGCTTTCTTCCTTCATCTGCAGGAGGCATCACGGTCACAGGCACTCATCCTGATGGGGGACTTTAACCACCCGGATATCTGCTGGGAAAACCACATGGCGAGCTGCAAGAGGTCCAGGAGACTCCTGGAGTGTGTAGATGATAACTTTCTGGTTCAAATAGTGGATAGACTGACCAGAGGCGATGCACTGCTGGACCTGGTGCTCACCAATGTGGGGGAGATCATTAAAGGTCTTAAGGTTGGAGACAGCCTGGGCTGCAGTGACCATGCCCTAGTTGAGTTTGTAATCTCAAGGAATGTGGGCCTGGCGAAAAGTGGGACCAGGACACTGAACTTTAAGAGAGCAAACTTTAGGCTGTTTAAGGACTTGTTGGCCAAGATCTCCTGGGAGGTGGTCCTTAGAGACAGAAATGTTGAGGACAGCTGGCTACTCTTTAAGGATGCCTTTCTGAGAGCTAAAAGACTCTCTATCCCCCTGAATAAGAAAGCGGGCAAGAGGGGCAGGAGGCCAGCATGGCTAAGCAAGGACCTGCTGGTCAAACTGAGGGAAAAGAAAGGCAAATACAAGCTCTGGAAGCAAGGGTGTGTAGCCTGGAAAGAATACAGGGATGCTGTTCGGACTTGCAGAGATGGGATCAGGAAAGCCAAGGCGCAGATGGAACTGAACTTGGCAAGGGATGTTAAAAATCACAAGAAGGGATTTTACAGGTACATTGGCCAGAAGAGACAGGCCAAAGAGAACGTACCCCCCTTGGTAAATGAGAAAGGAGAATTGGCTGCGACTGATGAGGAGAAGGCTGAAGTACTGAATGAGTTCTTTGCCTCGGTCTTCTCTGGCAGCCAGGATTCTCATAATTCTCAAATCCCAGAACCTTGCATCCCTAAAACTCAAGGTGGGAAATGGGGGAGTAAATCCCCCCCCACTGTAAGAGCAGAGCAAGTCCGAGACCGCCTCATGAGACTGAATGTCTACAAGTCTCTGGGGCCGGATGACATGCATCCCAGGGTCCTGAAGGAGCTGGCTGATGTGGTTGCCGAGCCGCTCTCCATCATATTTGAAAAGTCGTGGCTGTCAGGAGAGGTCCCTGGGGATTGGAAAAAAGGTCATGTCACTCCCATTTATAAAAAAGGGAACAAGGAAGACCCAGGGAATTACAGGCCGGTGAGCCTCACCTCTGTGCCTGGGAAGATCATGGAACAGATCCTCCTGGACGACATGTTGGAGCACATGAGGGAAGAGCATGTGATCCGGGACAGCCAGCACGGCTTCACCAAGGGAAGGTCGTGCCTCACCAATCTGGTGACTTTCTATGATGGAGTGACAGCATCGGTAGATAGAGGGAAGGCGACCGATGTCATCTACTTGGACTTGTGCAAGGCCTTTGACACAGTCCCCCACCACATCCTTGTCTCTGAATTGGAGAGAAGTGGATTTGATGGGTGGACCGTCCACTGGATAAGAAACTGGTTAACAGACCGTAGCCAAAGGGTGGTGGTCAATGGGTCTATGTCCAGGTGGAGGCTGGTGACAAGCGGGGTCCCCTAAGGGTCTGTCTTGGGACCGGTGATCTTTAACATCTTTATCAATGACATGGATGATGGAATTGAGTGCACCCTCAGCAAGTTTGCGGATGACACCAAGCTGAGTGGTGTGGTCGACACCCCAGAAGGAAAGGAAGCCATGCAGAGGGATCTTGACAGGCTGGAAAGATGGGCCCGAGGGAACCTAATGAGGTTCAACACTGCCAAGTGTCAGGTGTTGCACTTGGGCCGGAAGAATCCCAGACACAGATACAGACTGGGAGAAGAGCTTCTTGAGAGTAGCCCTGCTGAGAAGGACTTGGGGATTGTGGTGGATGAGAAGCTTGACATGAGCCAGCTGTGTGCTCTTGCAGCTCGTAGGGCCAATGGTATCCTGGGCTCCATCAGAAGAGGAGTGGCCAGCAGGGACAGGGAGGTGATTGTCCCTCTCTACTCTGCCCTCGTGAGGCCCCACGTGGAGTCCTGTGTCCAGATCTGGGGCCCTCAATACAAGAAGGATGTGGAACTGTTGGAGAGGGTTCAGAGGAGGGCCACAAGGATGATTAGAGGGCTGGAGCACCTGCCCTACAAAGAGAGGCTGAGGGAACTGGGCTTGTTCAGCCTGGAGAAGAGAAGGCTGCGGGGGGACCTCATTGCAGCCTTCCAGTACGTGAAGGGAGCTTATAGGCAGGAGGGGATTCGACTTTTTAAAAGAGCAGATAATGGCAGGACAAGGGGGAATGGACTAAAGCTTAAGGAGGGAAGGTTTAGATTAGATATTAGGGGGAAGTTTTTTACAGAAAGAGTGGTGAGGTGCTGGAACAGGCTGCCCAGAGAGGGGGTGGATTCCCGGTCCCTGGAGGTGTTCAAGGCCAGGTTGGATGGGGCCCTGGGCAGCCTTGTGTAGCTCCAGGCCTGGAGGTTGGTGTCCCTGCCTGTGGCAGGGGGGTTGGAGCTCTCTGATCCTTGGGGTCCCTTCCAACCCAGACCATTCTATGATTCTATGATTCTATGACATGTCCACAAGAAATGCCTTGGGAAGTCCGAATGGCAAGAACTTGAAGGTGTAGAAAGCTCTTGTGGATTTTAAAGATTGTTAGACCATTTAGTAGATGAAAAGACACCGGAGGCTATTAAAGGCCTCTTGGTCAGCAGGCGCCTGAGCCTGCAGGCTATCAAAGCTGGGAGAGTATCTGTCAGGCGTTGCCGTACGTGTTTGCATTTTTCTTCTCACCCATCCTCCACTGATCTCTGAGGACAGGTCGCTAGGTGGGAAAATCCTGCTGGAGCAACGGTCTTACATTTGCCATGAAGGAATTAAGGTGTTTTGATTTCCACCCTTGCTTTTGTTACCCCGATTCTCGGCTCGTTTGGGTCCGTGGGGCTTGCAAAAGAAATGGAGTGAATCTTCTGGAACACTGAAGCTGGCCACTGGGAGCCACCCCAGTTCTCAGTGCTGAATGAACTGGGGCTGTTCAGCCTGGAGAAAAGAAGCCTGAGAGGGGATCTGATCAATGGTTATCAGTATCTGAAGGGTGGGATGCAGGGGGACATGGCCAGCCTCTTCTCAGTGTCTGTGGGGACAGGACAAGGGGCGATGGCCTCAAGTTGGAGCACAGGAAGTTCTACACCAATCTGGGATAGAGCTTCTTCCCGGTGAGGGTGAGGGAGCCCCGGGACAGGCTGCCCAGGGGGGTGTGGAGTCTCCTTCTCTGGAGATATTCCAGCCCTGTCTGGACGCCGACCTGTGCGACCTGTCCTAGGGAGCTGCTTTGGCAGGGGGGTTGGACCCGATGGGCTCTGGAGGTCTCTTCCAACCCCTACGGTTCTGTGAGTCTGTGATTCTGTGGCAGGAATTGTCCTGAGAACTGTCCTATTACACCATCCCATCCATGGAGGAGCAGGAGACTTTTACCAATGGCAGAAACTAATGTGTTGTGATGGACTTCACAATAGGTCCTGAAGTGTGGGACACAGGGGGACCTGCAGCTTCTTACTTCCTTCAAGTTGAAGCAGGGATTTCAGAGCTTTGCAACCCAAGTCTGAGCACGCAGAACTCAGTAGGATTGCAAACAGTGCCCTGGCATCACCAACAGCTTGCATCTGAGGCTCATCATCTTTGGGATTGGTAGCTCGCACAGCCTGTGGTATGGGATGACTTGAGAAGCTTGAGAAGAACACCGGTGCCTGTAGCTTTTTAAGACACTTTCTGGCCTTAAATGTGAAAATTGGGATGTGCAGACTTGGTGGGGCATGGGCACAGGACCCATCATCGCTGCTTCTGATTCGGCTGCTGCCTCTGCTGGAGCTGGCTGAGCTCTAGCAAAGGACCTTCAGCACAAACTGACTTATTCCCTGCTTTTATTTAGGAAAGAAAAATCATCTGCTGCACACTGGGTTTAAAGAGCCTTTTCTAAACATGCTATATAGCTGAGGGCACACTTGGCGTTTGTGTTGGCAGTGTGAAGCAAGAACAAAAACCATCGGTCTGTGCCAAAGAACTGGGTATAACAAAGCTGGTAACACGCCTTCTGCACTCTGGCACCAGTAAGGTCATCACTAGTGTGCTGTTCTGGAGATGTGACAGAGCTAGGTGGCAAGGTGGGGAAAGGAGGAGGAGGACTATAGCGGGAACGCAGGCCTTTTCATGGACAAGTTGTGATGCATTGGCTTGTTTTGCAGGCTACAGGTCGATTTACTTTGAAGAAGAAGTAGATCTAACTCAAATCTGGAGGACATTGGAGATGTCTGTAGGAAAGAAGTGATTGTTTACCCCGATGGTGAAAGAAAACCACCTGTTGGTGAAGGTTTCAATAGGTCATGGTTAAATCTGCGCTGTGTGGGGACGGCGGCGAGTGAGGATGGGCTTTACAGTCCTGGCTGTCTGCGGTGGGAGAGGGGACAGCTACCCAAACCCAAACCTGAGGGTTACACAGTTAACCTTGCAGGTTTCTGAGCCTGGAACTGGGTTTAGACGCTGGTTTGAGCCACGTGTTCAGCTCCCAGCTCCTGCATGGAGCAGCTTTGCCTCAAAGCCCTGTCATCTCGTATGCTTTTGTCTGTCGTTAGCAGGTGAGCTGAAGTTACCTTAGATGGAGCCTGGCCTACAGATGAGACATCTCGTTGCCTGATAAAAAGCCCTGAGCGACTGGCAGAGATGAATTATGAAGGCAGACTGGAGACTGTAGGAGCACAGGAAGTTCTGCACCAATCTGGGGAAGAGCTTCTTCCTGGTGAGGGTGAGGGAGCCCTGGGACAGGCTGCCCAGGGGGGTGTGGAGTCTCCTTCTCTGGAGATATTCCAGCCCCGTCTGGACGCCGACCTGTGCGACCTGTCCTAGGGAGCTGCTTTGGCAGGGGGCTTGGACCCCATGAGCTCTGGAGGTCCCTTCCAACCCCTACAGTTCTGTGACTCTGTATCTCGGAAGCAGGGTGCTTGGTCCAAGGAATAAGCACCCAGAGGTGGGATCTTGGGTGTTCAAGGTAACGATTTTGTTCTGGTTGTAGGGTGTCAGGAGCAATCTGAAGTTTCCCTCTCCTGAAACGTTTCTTGCAAGGCGTGATGTGCTTGCTCTTCTCCTTACGCAGGTGGGACACATTTCCAAGTATGGCTGACAGGAGTGGCATGAGGAAGAGCCTTGGAGTGCCACCAGATTTATCCAATCAGAGTTCTGCTTGCCTCTGAGGGCACCAATGAGGGCTCAGCACCAATGAGGGCTCAGCATGCCCCTGATGCCACAAAAGGGGGGTGTGGCTGCCGGGCAGGTGTCAGGGGGCGCAGGGCAGTTGGCACTGGACACTGTCGTCTGTCAGCGTCACTGCAGACTGCAGCCTCAGCCATTGCTTGTCAGTGTCTTGGTTGGCAGATAACTGGAGATCTTGGAACTCATTGGTGACCGGAGGGACACAGCTGTAGCTCAGCCCAAGCCATGGGTTGCTTCGGCGCCCTGGCTGTGGGTGATCTGATGCCATTCATTATGCTGGCGATGTATCTCCGGTTCATCTCCACCTTTCAACGGGACAGGAAGCGCCGGGTAGGAGAACGTTGCAGCGCACTGAGCCGTGCCGAGTCCTGACATGGGGTGGTGTCGGGGGGTGTGGGTGGCTGGGAGCTGCTCCCATTTCACCAACGTTCTGGGGGTCTTGCTGTGGAGACCGGCGATGAGCAACAAGCAATTCGATATGAATTTTAGGTGAAGCCATTTATTGGGTGACATCACACGTATTCTATGCATTTCTTAGGGCAAAGGTTCTTGCTCCGCAGAACACTGTGCCACACCATGTCATGACATGGAGTAGTGTGGAGCATGGGGGAGTCCTGTAGCATAGGGCTGGGGGCTGCTCCACACTCACCCACGTTCTGGGGGTTTTTGCAGAAGAGGTGGAGGAGGAGGTTTGGGAAGACCAGGTCGAGAGTGTCTTCAGAGAAGCCAAGCTGTGAGTGGCCCCAGCATCGAGCGCCCTGGAAAGGACTGACACCCCACAGCAGCCCTGACACGGGGCTGTGCTGGGGGCTGCCAGCCGCTCACTTGGTCTCGTCCCTCATCAGGTTCTTCCCAAGCAACTGGAAATCCAAAGAAGCCTGCGTCACCCCAGGCCATGTGAGTGCTCAGCTCCTGCCCCAGACTCTCCACCTGTGCCCTGCGCGTTTCGGGCATCCCCGCCTGCCTGCCGGCCAAGGAGGGGCTGCTGCCCGGGGGTCCCAGAGGAGGGCCCAGGCTGCAAATGGTCCCTTCTCTCTCCTCCTCTGCAGGGAGATCGAGGACACAAAGAGCGTGAACAGCCTGTCCCCGCGTGCTCGCCTGGGCTCCCCGGGATCTCTCTCGAGACACCTATCGGCATCTCTCCACTCCTTCCCCGAGTCCAGTGCTGGTACGATGGTGGAGCTGGAAGCTCTGAACCGATCCCCAGCCCTCCAGACCCCTGAAACTGCTGAGGGGCTGGTGACAGAGCCAGGGCCAGTCCTTAACCAAGACCTCCCTCTAGAGCGGCCATTGGAGACGTACCAAGAGCAGTCACCTGGACTGCTCAGAGACACGGCGCAGAGCCCCAAGGAAGTGCAGCCTTCCCCCACCAGACCCAAGGTAGGTGACCCTTGCTCTGCACCACACTGTGCCACAACATGTCATGACATAGAGTGGTGTGGGGGGAGCATGTGGGTCTGTAGCATAGCGCTGGCAGCTGCTCCACACTCACCCACGTTCTGGGGGTTTTTGCAGAAGTGGTGGACGAAGATATTTGGGAAGAGCAAGGCCAGGGTCCATGAGGAGCAGCCGAGCAGTGAGTGGCCCCAGCACCAAGCAAGCCGTAAAGGGGCGATACCCCATGGCAGCGCAGACATGCGTCTGTGCTGGGGGCTGCCAGCCTCTGACTCATGTCTCGTCCCTCATCAGGTTCTTCCCAAGCAAACGGAGGTGCAGAGAAGCCTCTCTCACCCCAGGACATGTGGTGAGTGCTGGGGAGACTCCCAGCTCCTGCCCCAGACTCTCCACCTGTGCCCTACCCATTTCAGATATCCCTGCCTACCTGCTGGCCAAGGAGGGGCTGCTGCCCAGGGGTCCCACCAGAGGGTCTAAGCTGAAACTGAGTCTCTTCTCTCTCCTCGTCTGCAGGGAGAACGAGGACACAAAGAGCCGGAACAGCCTGTCACCGCGTGCTCGGCTGGGATCTGTGGGCTCCCCGGGCTCTCTCTCGGGACGCCTATCGGCATCTCTTGACTCTCTCCCCGTGTCCAGCGCTGGTGCGATGGCGGAGCTGGAAGCTCTGAACCAATCCCCAGCCCTCCAGACACCTGAAACCGTTGAGGAGCCGGTGACAGAGCCAGGGCCAGTCCTTGACCTTTGCCCCCCTCTGGAGCTGCTGATGGACACCGACCAAGAGCAGTTCCCTGGACAGGTCAGGGGCAGGGCACGGTGGCCCAGGGATGTGGAGCCTTCCCCCAGCAGACTCAAGGTAGGTGACCGTTACTCAGCACCACACTGCGCTGCACCATGTCATGACATGGAGTGCTGTGGACCATGGAGGTCTGTAGCATAGTGCTGGGAGCTGCTCCACACTCACCCACATTCTGGGGGTCTTGCAGAAGTGGTGGAAGATGATGTATGGGAAGCGCCAGGCGAGAGTCTATCCAGAGCAGCCGAGCAGTGAGTGGCCCTGGCACTGAGCGCCCTTCAAATTGCTGACACCCCACGGCAGCCCTGACAAGTGGCTGTGCTGGGGGGTGCCAGCCTCTTACTCATGTGTCCTCCCTCATCAGGTTCTTCCCAAGCAACTGGAAGTGCAGAGGAGCCTGCATCAGCCCAGGACATGTGGTGAGTGCTGGGGAGATGCCCAGATCCTGCCCCATACTTTCCACCTGTGCCCTGGCCGGTGCGGGTATCTCTGCCTGCCGGCCAAGGAGGGGCTGCTGCCCAGGGGTCCCACCAGAGGGTCTAACCTGAAACTGGGTCTATTCTCTCTCCTCCTCTGCAGGGAGGAGGAGGACACAATGAGTCTGAACAGCCCGTCCCCGAGTGTTCAGCTGCCCTCCCCGGGCTCCCTGCACTGGGACGTGAGCAGTACATCCTCATCTCCCAACTCCTTCCCCGAGTCCAGTGCTGGTACGATGGTGGAGCTGGAAGCTCCGAGCCGATCCCCAGCCCTCCAGACCCCTGAAACTGTTGAGGGGCTGGTGAGAGAGCCAGGGCCAGCCCTTGACCAAGATCTCCCTCTAGAGCGGCCATTGGAGACAGACCAAGGGCAGTCACCTGCACTGCTCAGAGACAGGGCGCAGAGCCCCATGGAAGTGCAGCCTTCCCCTAGCAGTTCCCAGGTAGGTGACCGTTACTCTGCACCATACTGCGCCGCACCATTCATGACATGGAGTGGTGTGGGGGGAGCATGGGTGTCTGTAGATAGGGCTGGGAGCTGCTCCACACTCACCCACGTTCTGGGGGTTTTTGCAGAAGTGGTGGACGAAGATATTTGGGAAGAGCAAGGCCAGAGTCCATGAGGAGCGGCCAAGCAGTGAGTGGCCCCGGCACCGAGCACCCTGTAAAGGGGTGATACCCCACTGCAGCGCAGGCACACGTCTGTGCTGGTGGCTGCCAGCCTCTGACTGATGTCTCATTCCTCATCAGGTTCTTCCCAATCAACTGGAGATGCAAACAAGCCTCTGTCACCCCAGGACACGTGGTGAGTGCTGGGGAGACTCCCAGCTCCTGCCTCAGACTCTCTGCCGGTGCCCTGTGCCCTGCCTGTTTCGGGTATCCCCACCTGCCTGCCGGCGAAGGAGGGGCTGCCGCCCGGGGGTCCCACCAGAATGGCCGAGCTGAAACCAGGTCTCTTCTCTCTCCTCCTAACCCGGGAGAACGAGGAGACAATGAGCCTGTACAGCCTGTCCCTGTGTGCTCGGCTGGGCTCCCTGGGCTCTGTCTCGAGCAGCACATCCGCATCTCTTGTCTTTCCCCGTGTCCAGCGCTGGTGCGATGGCGGAGCTGGAAGCTCTGAGCCGATCCCCAGCCCCCCAGATCCCGGAAACCGTTGAGGAGCCGGTGAGAGAGCCAGGGCCAGTCCTTGACCTTTGCCCCCCTCTGGAGCTGCTGATGGACACCGACCAAGAGCAGTTCCCTGGACAGGTCAGGGGCAGGGCACGGTGGCCCAGGGATGTGGAGCCTTCCCCCAGCAGACTCAAGGTAGGTGACCGTTACTCAGCACCACACCGCCCTGCACCATGTCATGACATGGAGTGCTGTGGACCATGGAGGTCTGTAGCATAGTGCTGGGAGCTGCTCCACACTCACCCACATTCTGGGGGTCTTGCAGAAGTGGTGGAAGATGATGTATGGGAAGCGCCAGGCGAGAGTCTATTCAAAGAAGCCGAGCAGTGAGTGGCCCCGGCACCGAGCCCCCTTCAAAGAGCTGACACCCCACGGCAGCCCTGACAAGTGGCTGTGCTGGGGGGTGCCAGCCTCTTACTCATGTGTCCTCCCTCATCAGGTTCTTCCCAAGCAACTGGAGGTGCAGAGGAGCCTGCATCAGCCCAGGACATGTGGTGAGTGCTGGGGAGATGCCCAGATCCTGCCCCATACTTTCCACCTGTGCCCTGGCCGGTGCGGGTATCTCTGCCTGCCGGCCAAGGAGGGGCTGCTGCCCAGGGGTCCCACCAGAGGGTCTAACCTGAAACTGGGTCTCTTTTCTCTCCTCCTCTGCAGGGAGAACAAGGACACAATGAGTCTGAACAGCCCGTCCCCGAATGTTCAGCTGCCCTCCCCGGGCTCCCTGCACTGGGACATGAGCAGTACATCCTCATCTCCCAACTCCTTCCCCGAGTCCAGTGCTGGTACGATGGCGGAGCTGGAAGCTCCGAGACGATCCCCAGCCCTGCAGATCCCGGAAACCGTTGAGGAGCTGGTGACAGAGCCAGGGCCAGTCCTTGACCTTTGCCCTCCTCTGGAGCTGCTGATGGACACCGACCAAGAGCAGTTCCCTGGACAGGTCAGGGGCAGGGCACGGTGGCCCAGGGATGTGGAGCCTTCCCCCAGCAGACTCAAGGTAGGTGACCGTGACTCTGCACCACACTGCGCTGCACCATGTCATGACATGGAGTGCTGTGGACCATGGAGGTCTGTAGCATAGTGCTGGGAGCTGCTCCACACTCACCCACATTCTGGGGGTCTTGCAGAAGTGGTGGAAGATGATGTATGGGAAGCGCCAGGCGAGAGTCTATTCAAAGAAGCCGAGCAGTGAGTGGCCCCGGCACCGAGCGCCCTTCAAAGAGCTGACACCCCACGGCAGCCCTGACAAGCGGCTGTGCTGGGGGGTGCCAGCCTCTTACTCATGTGTCCTCCCTCATCAGGTTCTTCCCAAGCAACTGGAGGTGCAGAGGAGCCTGCATCAGCCCAGGACATGTGGTGAGTGCTGGGGAGATGCCCAGATCCTGCCCCATACTTTCCACCTGTGCCCTGGCCGGTGCGGGTATCTCTGCCTGCCGGCCAAGGAGGGGCTGCTGCCCAGGGGTCCCACCAGAGGGTCTAACCTGAAACTGGGTCTCTTTTCTCTCCTCCTCTGCAGGGAGAACAAGGACACAATGAGTCTGAACAGCCCGTCCCCGAATGTTCAGCTGCCCTCCCCGGGCTCCCTGCACTGGGACATGAGCAGTACATCCTCATCTCCCAACTCCTTCCCCGAGTCCAGTGCTGGTACGATGGCGGAGCTGGAAGCTCCGAGACGATCCCCAGCCCTCCAGAACCTTGAAACTGTTGAGGGTCCAGTGACAGAGCCAGGGCCAGCCCTTGACCAAGTTCTCCCTCTAGAGCGGCCATTGGAGACGGACCAAGAGCAGTCACCTGGACTGCTCAGAGACAGGGCGCAGAGCCCCATGGATGTGGAGCCTTCCCGCAGCAGACCCAAGGTAGGTGACTGTTACTCTGCAGAACACCGGGCCACACCATGTCTTCATATGGAGTGGTGTGGGGGGAGCATGGAGGTCTGTAGCATAGTGCTGGGAGCTGCTCCACACTCACCCATGTTCTGGGGTTTTTTGCAGAAGTGGTGGAAGATGATGTTTGGGAAGAGCAAGGCCAGAGTGCATCAGGAGCAGCCAAGCAGTGAGTGGCCCCGGCACCGAGCACCTGTGTCAGGGCTGACACCCCAATGCAGCCCTGCCACCGGGCTGTGCTGGGGGCTGCCAGCCTCTTACTCCTGTCTCGTCCCTCGACAGGTTCTTCCCAAGCAACCGGAGGTGCAGAGAAGCCTCTGTCACCCCAGGGCATGTGGTGAGTGCTGGGGAGATGCCCAGCTCCTGTCCCAGACTCTCTGCCTGTGCCCTGTCTTTGCCCAGAGTGGGCAGCCCTGCTTGCTGCCCGAGCAGGGGCTGCTGCCCGGGGGTCCCAGAGGAGGGCCCAGGCTGCAACTGGGTCTCTTCTCTCTCCTCCTCAGCCAGGAGAACGAGGAGACATTGAGCATGAAGGGCCTGTCCCCGCATGCCTCACTGAACAACCTGGGCTCATGCTTGGACAGAGGATCCGTCTGCCTGGATTCCTTCCCCGAGTCCAGCCCTGGTGGAGCTGGAAGCTCTCAACTGACTGTGAGCCTTCCAGACCCATCAAGCTTTTGAGGACCGGTGACAGAGCCAGTTCATCCCTTCACCCCTTATATGGCATTTCTGGTTTTTTCTTGGAGATTTCACTCCTTTTGTTCCCCCACCCCCCCCACCCCGCCCCGCTATTGTTAGAGTTTCTCTTGATCCCTGTTCTTGTTTATAACCCAACTCCCATCTCTCTAACCCATTCTCAGTTCCCCATTGCTTACATCAAATATACAAACCCAAAACAACAAACCTGGAGTTTCTAGTGGTCAGTATTTCTCTCTCTCCCAGATTTGCTGCCACTCAGTTGCTCACCACTCCCACCAGAGTTGACTCATTTCACTCACACCAACAGTTCATCAAATCTAAATCAATTTTCAATACTCAGCTCCAAAATCAAGACCAACCAATCAGTGCCAGCAGAGCAGCCACTCCGTTGGGAATCAAACTCCTGCATGACAGGCAGGAGTTCTCCTGCTGACCCACAGAGCAGGATGCGGTTACAGACAGACACAGCAGCACTCCACACTCACTTGGTGCTTACTTGAACGTCTCAGTCCCACCTGCACAAGTTCTTTGGATGATAAATCCAAACCAGAACAACACTCGATATCATTATCGAGATGCCAATCATCAACCTCCGTGAGCTCCCTGGGCTCCCTCTTGGACACCAGATCTGTGTCTCTCTACTCTTTCCTGGAGCCCTGGCTGGTGCGATGGCGGAGCTGGAAGCTCTCAACCCATCGTGAGCCCTCCAGACCCATCAAGATTCTGGTATTTCATCCCCCCTTTTCTTCTAGAAGCCCCTTTCCGTGTACCACACTCCCAGATTTTCCAAGCAGAGCAGCACCTCTTCCGTTGTTTCTCTTTCTCTCTGTTTTTCTCTGTTTTCTAAAGCCAATACTAAGGGATGGGATTCATGGGGGAGGCACTGAGCACCCATGGGTGGGAGTAGGAGAGATAGGCACCCGTGGGTTTGGGAAGGTTCTGGGCCCCCATGAGTGGGCGGTAGGCTGCATGGGGTGTGAGGGGTGCTGAGCTCCTCCTGGGGTTGCATGAGGACACCCACAGGGGCAGGGCGGGTTGGTGCCCACAAAGAAGGGGAAGGTAGCACCCCAAACCCTGCTTCCTTGCTCCAGCCTGGCTCAGCGAAGGCCAGGAACCCTCCATTGTTGGAGAAGGCTGAGGAGGAGGACCCAGTGGACGCCATGATCTCACGCACGGGCTGCGCCGCGCAGCACCGGGAGCTGCAGGACTGCATGGCGGCGCGGCAGGACTGGCGCCATTGCCAGCCCCAGGTCCGTGCTTTCGGCGAGTGCATGGCACGCCGGCAGCGTGACACCCAGCCCCGTGGAGCAGCACCTGGCTCACACCAAGCCCACCCTGTTTCACCACCTGGGAACTGAAATCACTGGGGACCTTTGGTGCTGGTGCTGTCACCCAGCCCACCCCCAGTGGCCCAGGTGTGGGGGGCAGCCACACCCCCCTGACCCCGATTTTCTGGCAGCAGCACTGGGGAATTAAATCTGTTGGTGGCCAAAGGGCTCGTTTCTGTCTGTGCCACCAGGGGGAGGGGATGCTTCTGGGCACAGATGGGTGTTTCTGGTCCAAAATAGCCCAAACTGGGAGCGCTTGGGGTACCCAAGCTGAGGCTCGGCTCTGCAACAGCCCTACCACGGATTTCTACTCTGTGTCCTTCCCTGTGCTGTCCCAAAGCTTTTCCAGCAATGGTCACAGACTGCTCAGGGCTGGGAGGGACCTCAAAGATCATTGAGTCCCACCCCCTGCCATGGGCAGGGACACCTCTCACCAGCTCTCTACCACGTCCTCTCCCAGCCTGGATTGACAGTGAGGATTTCCCTGACCCAAAGGCAGGACCCTGCACTTGTCCTTGTGGAACTTCATGAGGTTCCCCTGGGCCCACTTCTCCAGGTCCCTCCGCATGGCATCCCGTCCTTCCAGCGTGATAACCTCATGTTCCACAGGAGAGGATTGGGGTGGGAGGGGGGAACGGGGAAGGCAGAATTTCTCTCGTGAGAAGCCGCGTGGGGGTGGGGAAGGTGCTCTTCAGGAGTGAGAGGCTGCTCTGATGCTGCCTCCATGGAACAAAGCTATGAAAAAGAAAAGAAAAAGGCATTTGGGGGGGCTGGAAAGGACAGGCTGCCCACGGCATCTCCCCGGGGGCAGAAACTTTGAGGGCATCTCCTTGGGAGCTGGGTACAGGGGCTGCCAGCCAAAAATCACAACAGGCACAGGACTCCAAGTTGAGGGTGATGCCTTGAAAAGCAGGAATCAAAACTCCCCAGCCTTGGTGGCTGTTCAGCAGGTATTCTTTATGGCGGTGCTGGGCACACAGGGGATCACATGTGTTTTCCTGCTTCACTGAGTCCTCCCCTGCAGCCTTGTCCAGCCTTGGCTGCTCCTCTCCAAGACACCGGGGACACAGCCTGGGCTTCAGCAGACTCATCTGGCCAAGCACCTTCTTCCTATTGGTTGGAGGGAGGGATCCCCAAGTGGGATCACACTGCAGGCTCCCCTTGTAGCCCCTTGCCACAGGACCAGAGACGCCTGTAGCTCCTTGTAGCACTCTCGCTCCACGCTGCACAGAGTGTGGATGACCTCGAGGACCAGCTACTCCTTGTCCATGTCCATGGCTGGGTGTCTGCTAGGAGAAGGCTCCATGTCCGTGCTGCTCATGGCCTGTCCCAGACCTGTCCATGGCCCTGCTCTTGGTCAGTCTCCAGTGGCAGATCCAGTGGGAAGTCTTGGTGAAGGGCTGGCCCTGGCTCTGTCCCCAGTCCCTCAGGATCTTGATGGGTCTGGAGGGCTGGCGATGGCTTGAGAGCTTCCAGCTCCTCCATGGCACCGGGCCAGGGCTCGGGGAAGGAGTAGCGGGCCTTGGTGAAAGCCCATCTGAGAGAGATGTGAAGAGAGAGACAGCGGCATCCCGACCGCTGTGGAGGGAACACGGTGCTGGGGTGTGAGACTCATCTAGAGGTCAGCCTTGCTTCAGGGCCTCTGGGTCGAGCCTCAGGGCTTCAGGGCCTATCTCCACTGCAGCCCCTGAGACGCTGCTCAGCATGAGGGGGCCTGGGTGAGGGTCCCCTGTGGGTGCTGCTGGCCCCGGTCCGAGCCCACCCACATCCCCAGGCACCAGCACACCCACTGGGATACCAGCCACCTCCACCCCACTTCTGGGGGTGCCAGCGGTGCCTGAGGCCAGCTTGTGCTCGCAGGGGTCGGGCACTAAGGTGCTCGCACCCCAACCAGGGGAGGGAGGGAGGAAGGGATAGAGGGAAAGGTTGGGGGATGGATGGATGGATGGATGGATGGATGGATGGATGGATGGATGGATGGATGGACCACAGCATTAGGAACAGAAAAATATTTATTGCTCCAACATTGCAGATGGGGGGTGACCCAGGGGATTCCCAGCCACAAAGCCAGCGGCAGATCAGGAGCTGGGAAACGTGTTCTTCGCCTTGTTCTTCGCAGTGTCACCCCCAGGCCTTGTGAAGCACACGTAGAGAGGCTGGCAGCAGCTCAGGTGGTTATGCTTACAAGACATGCACACTGGTTATGCCAGTCTCTCAATTATTGCTAGTAGAATACATAGCTGATTTCAGGGATGTCTTAGCTGTTTGGTGGAAGCAGGTTGACCTCCTAAGGTTCAAGTCCTCTTAAAGTAGAATCATAGACTCATCAAATGATAGAATGGTCTGGGTTGGAAGGGACCAAGAGTGGGAAGCACTTCACCACGGATCATGAAGTTCCAACCCCCTGCCACAGGCAGGCCCACCAACCTCCAGGACTGGCTCTACAAGGCCCCACCCAACCTGGCCTTGAACACTTCCAGGGATGGGGCACCCACCACCTCTCTGGGCTGCCTGTTCCTGCTCCTCACCACTTTCTCTGTAAAAAACTTCCCCCTAATATCCAACCTAACCCTTCCCTTCTTCAGCTTCACTCCATCCCCCTTGGCCTGATGGTGAGATGTGCAAGGGAGAGAAAGAGGAGGACCCAAGCTGTAACTGTCTGTTGTTGAGGAGCAAGACCTTAGAGTTAGAAATGTGATGCTCAGGAGTTACCAACGTGCAAACTGCACTGTAGAATTTACTGGGAAGGGAAGGGACCGTAGATGGTAGTCTCTGTAGATCTCTCTTTTCAGCACTCTTCAGTGCTGGTCTCAGGGTTTAGGAAAGCTGGAAAAGATAGAGAAGTGTGAAAACACGATGAGAGGTCTTGAGAACGTTTCCCTTAACCGAGTTTGTAGCTGGTGAAGAGGTGAGGGCCTGTGTTAGGTTTTTAAACTCCTGAGTGATCTGCAGAAGGTGAAGAGGAAAAGATTTGCTGTTCCTTTCAGGTAGAATGTGTCATCTAATACATTTTCAGGTGACATGTCCACAAGAAATGCCTTGGGAAGTCCTAATGGCAAGAACTTGAAGGTGTAGAAAGCTCTTGTGGATTTTAAAGATTGTTAGACCATTTAGTAGATGAAAAGACACCGGAGGCTGTTAAAGGCCTCTTGGTCAGCAGGCGCCTGAGCCTGCAGGCTATCAAAGCTGGGAGAGTATCTGTCAGGCGTTGCCGTACGTGTTTGCATTTTTCTTCTCACCCATCCTCCACTGATCTCTGAGGACAGGTCGCTAGGTGGGAAAATCCTGCTGGAGCAACGGTCTTACATTTGCCATGAAGGAATGAAGGTGCTTTGATTTCCACCCTTGCTTTTGTTACCCCGATTGTCGGCTCGTCCTGATGGTGATGCCTTGAGAAGCAGGAATCAAAACTCCCCAGGCTTGGGAGAGTGGGGAAATGCCAATGGTCCTAAAGAAAGGACTTGAGGTAGACACATTAGTGAAACAGTAATTTATTATACATTCTTGCAAGAGCAGGTGACCTAACGAAGTAGGCACAGCTGTGGTCAGTTTGTAGCACTTTTATACCACATCCTTATTCAAATATCATTAGGTTACCTGATACACGTATACATATTCATAACCTGTCCTGCTTTGTATTAAAATGAGTTCCAAGAAGTGATTTCCATCAACTCCTCCCCACTGCGCCTGCGCACTGCTGTTTGATGGTGGTTGTTGAGGGTCGTGGAGATGAAGTCAGATGGCTCCTCTTCCTCACCGCAAGTAACCTTCGGTCTTGAGCAGACTCAGTTACCCCTTGACTCTGATCCCAACTCCAAGTTGGGTTTCAGCAGGTTTTGTGTACCTTCAAGGACAAGGGGGAGCTTGAACTAGTTACAATGAAATGCTTTGCCTGCATTTGTGACCCATTAGAGACAAGCACGGAATTCATGAACAGATAAGGAGGAGGGGGGTACTGGAACTTGTCAAACAAGTCATTTTATTTCCACAGAGCACATAGTCCTTGAGTGTGTAAGTTACTTAAAATATGGTGTTAGGCTCAAACTTATGTCCCACTTGGTGTTTCTTCTTTATCAGTGAGGCAGAGTCGTTCAAGGGAGGCATTGTTTATAGGAGGTCACCACTGTGGCACTTCAAGCTATCCTGTTAGCAAGTCTTCCTTAACCCTTTACAAGTGTCTTAATGCAACATTTCAGCAATGTGGAGATATAAGTCCACAGCTTTCCCACCCCATCACCCATTACTTAGCAAATTAAGCTTTAGGTGGGTCTCCAGGCCTGGTCAAAACCGGCTGGAGTCTTCTTTTTTTTGTCATGCACCATCATCATGGTGGAAATACTGGGTTCACTGGATTCACGTATGCGTGAGCTTCCTTTCTACAGCACTCTAGCCAGGCAGCAGGGACAATGTCCTTGCTATGGCTATAGTGGTGTGTTGTTCCCCTGCTATTAGACTTTCAGGTCATCACAGCCTACCCAACATGTGCGGTTTCACCTCCCGCAGCAACCAGAGAGGTGGGTGTTGCTGAGACTGAGAGGTCTCTTCAAACTCAGATAGTTGGTTTAGAAAGAATCAAGGTTTTCCTGTTCTGTTATCGCTTTCCTTCTAGGCAGAGGCCCCATGCTTCTTGTCGCAGGGTTGCAGATGCCGTGGCGATGTGTGAACGATGCCGCATGATAGAATTCTATGCACTGTGAGGAGCTCTTGTTGTTTTGGTTTTGGTTTTGGTTGTGGCTGGTTTCTATTGTTGTTACAGCTGTGTACACCAATAAAGTTCAGTTTTGTTCAGTTACCAAGAGTTTCTATATATCCTAAATTCTTCTGCAGAAAATACAATAACCCTTTTCAATTTGCAAAAGCAACATTTCCCAGCGTTTTCCACAGTGATTCCTGTTATTCCTGCCTGCTGCTTCCAATAAACTGCCCCTATGGGGCCTGGTCACAGCAGAGCTTGGGGCTCCTGTGCCTCTCATGGGGGTTTAGAGGTGTTCTCCCAACCCTGGGTGTGCCCCTGGGAATGGCCAAGGGAAAGGGGATGACTGGGGAGAGGCGGGGAGGGGAGAGGCAGGGAGGTGAGGGAAGGGGAGGGAAGGGGAAGGGGAAGGGGAAGGGGAAGGGGAAGGGAAGAGGGAAGGGGAAGAGGGAAGGGGAAGGGAAAAAGGAAAAACATTGCAGCCAGAGGTGCAAGTCCCTGGCCAGACTTGCCACATGTGGGCGCAAAGAGCGACTGCCCCCCACTCCAGGTGGGAGGCACCCCCACTGCCCTTAGAAGAGACCAGTCACCTGAAGTGGGCTGTGCAGCCTTGATGCCACAGCGATGGCCACACCCAGCCCACCCCCCAGCCCCCTGCCTCTCTGTGTCCTTGCACAGGGTCTGCTCTGTGTCTGCTCCTGGGACACCCCAATCCTGTGTCAGACCCCCCGCCCCAGCCCTCCACTCTCCCTGTGGAGCACCCTGTCCCCTCCAGCTGCCTTGGGGAGTCCCCCAATTCTCTCCTAACTGCCCTGCCCCGCCAGCCCCAAGTGGGGTTCTAGGGGTTTCCAGGCCTCACCCACACCCCTCATCCCTTCAGGTGGGCACCCCAACCTCCATCCCTGCCTCCTGTGGGGGCCGTGGCACCTGCAGCAGACAGCCCCCACCCCTCTCTCCACCCCAAGACTGAGTTGTCACCCCCCGCCGTGTCCATGGACAGGGAGAACCAGGGAGCAGGCACCCCAAAAACCATTGCTGCCTCCTCCCCCCATGGAGGTGGTTAAGTTGAGCTCAGGGCAGGATGGGGACGGTGGCAGCTGCAGCGCCTTGGCCCTGCTCCAACATGGGGGAGGGGGGAGGGGGCGGACCCTGAGGCTTTCTACAAGGGGTTTGCCACCCTTGTCCATCCTCTTCCAAAACGCAGCTGCTGCTGGAGTGGAGGAAGATGGGACAGGACATCCTGAGCCCAGACACTCTGGAAGGTTCCTGCTGCTCAGGTCCTGGAGCCTTGTGACATTCCTCACCTATGAGCAGCTGAAATGGGGCCCAATGGCCATGGGCAGGGGGTCCCCTCCTGAGCCCAACGCCTGAGGCCATCGCCACCATCCTGGAGGCACCTCAGGGATCACATCTGCCAGAGCCCAACCGTTGTCATGGCTACAGCGAGGCTTGGAGTAAATCTTTTCCCCTACCTCCCAGTACTCCCCTTGCCATCCCCGCACGCCCAAACCCTCCCTGTCCTCATGCATGAGCTGTGCTGGGAGTACTGCAAGCCCCCCTGCTCCCCCCCTCCCCACAAGAATCCTCCATCACCCTCTGGGTTGCTGCAGGCTGGCACCATGTTGGGAAAACAAGGTGGAGCTGAGAGACAGGAGAAACAGCCTCAAGGATCCCAGGGCTGCACCCAGCTCTGGCCTGTGACAGTGCTGGCTCCAGCACTTTATTGGTGAGAGGGGAAGGGGAAGGACATTGTCCCCTAGGAGAGGAGAGCCCTTTGCAAGAGCAGTTTCTGCTCAGCTGTAAGGTTCTTGGGAAAGCAGATGTTGAAGTAGATGAGGAGGTCGCCCTTGCGCCTGGGGTCGTGGAGCAGCGGCATCCCCTCCCCTGGCACCACCTTGCAGTACTTGGGGCTGCAAAGCAAAGGAAGGGGCTGAGGAGCCACAGGACAATCCTGGCCTGGAGCCCACAGCCACGTGTCACGGCACAGAGCCCCATGCACGCTTCTCAGGGGGTTTCTGGAGGTCACTTTGCTCCTCCAGCTTCAACTGACAGCCCGTCCTCCTCCAGCCTCACATCCCCACGTCCCGTGCCCTGTGGGCTCTACCACCCAGCCTTCACCTCACTGCCTTTCCCACCTTTTTCCAGGTCAATCCTGAGGTCATGACACTAAGCTGGGAGGAAGTGTTGATCAGCCTTAGGGTAGGGAGGCTCTTCAGAGGGATCTGAACAGGCTGGAGTGCTGCACATGGGACAGAACAACCCCGAGCAGTGCTACAGGCTGGGGGAGACTGGCTGGAGAGCTGTCAGGCAGAGAAGGGCCTGGGGGTGGTGGGTGACTGACCATGAGCCAGCAGTGTGCCCGGGTGACCAGGAAGGCCAATGGCATCCTGGCTTGTGTCAGAAATAGGCAACCAGGCTGGGGAAGGGGCTGGAGGGCAAATCCTCTGGGGAGCGGCTGAGAGAGCTGGGGGTGTTCAGCCTGGAGAAGAGGAGGCTGAGGCTTTAAGGGCTTTTCCAACCCTGTGACTCTGTGACTCTGTGATTCTTCCCGAGCGCCTGTTCATCTCCTTGGCCACCGAGCTCTGCAGAAAGGCCCCATCTGGCCACCCAGCCCAGCCATCCATCTGCCCAGCAGCACTTACTCCACAATGTCGTTGATGGGGATGTTGAGGAGCCGCCCGTCCAGCGTCTTCACGTCCACCGTGCAGCCGATGAGGGCCTGCAAGGCACGGGAGTGGGACTCAGAGCTGCATCTGCAGCCCCAGAGGGAAAGCAGAGGTTTGGGCTTGGCCCCGTTGCCTCCCTTGGCTCTTTACCTTTCCCAAGGTGATGGTGCTGACATAGGTGAGGTTGTCGTTGACTCTTTGAAACCTCGGGTGGAGTTTCTCTTGGACAACAAAGGTGATGTCAGATGGGATGATGTTTGGGCCCTAAAATTAAGGGGAGAAAAACCCAAACTGAAAAGACACCTGGGGATGGTTTGCTAGAAACCAAATGGTTTTCTATCAGGACCAGGGAATTGTGCTGGGAGCCATGTGACAAAGTGCCCATGGCCTGGAGAGATGGTTGGTCCTGAGGAAACCCGGCCCAGAACTTCCCACCATGACCATTACCTGGTCTCCTTCCTTCTCAAAGGTGATGCGAGTGCCCCGCTTCCACCCCGGCTGCACCTCGATCGTCAGGATTTTCTCTCTCATGGTGCTTGTCTGACCATCTTCATTCATCACCTGGGGGAGATGAGGGGATCAGAAGAGCTGGCTCAGAGAATCACAGACTGGGTTGGCTTGGAAGGGACCTCCAATTCCCCCCCAGTGCCTCCCTGCCACGGGCAGGGACACCCCCACCAGCACAGCGTGCCCCAGGCCCCATCCAACCTGGCCTTGAACCCTGAGACGCAGCCAGGGGCAGCCCCAGCTTCTCCAGGTACCCTGTGCCAGGGCCTCCCCCCTCCCTGGGAAGGATTTCTGCCCCCCATCCCCTCTCCAGCTGCCCTCTTGCAGCTCAAGGCCATTTCCCTGGGCCCGGCCCTCCCTGCCCTGGGCACCAGCCCCTCTCCAGCTCTCCTTGAGGGATGGGAAGGGGCTGGGAGCTCTCCCCAGAAGCAGCCTTCTCTCCTCCAGGCTCAGCCAGCCCAGCTCTCCCAGCCTGGCTCCAGAGCAGAGGGGCTCAAGCTCTCCCATCATCTCTGGGGCTCCTGGGGACTGGCTCCCACAGCTCCATGTCCTCCTTGTCCTGCGGACCCCCAAACACAGGGGCAGAATCCCCCTTTCCCAGCCCTGCTGGTCCTGCTGCTGGGGATGCAGCACAGGACAGGGGGGGCTTTCTGGGCTGCCAGCGCACAGTGACAGGTCATGGCCAGTTTCTCACCCACTGGTACCCCCAAGTCCTGCTCCTCAGGGTTGTGACACCCTGAGGGACAGCACGTAGAGGGGGTCACAGCTGCTCTGCTCATCCAGCTGCGTTCAAGCCGGTGCAGAGGAGAGTGAGGGTGGCTCCAACTCCACAGCATGGCAGGGACAAATGGAGTCAGACTGAGCAGGAGACACTCAGGGCTGGAACCAGGAGATGGTGACAGCAGGAAGAGGGATACAGATTGCTGACAGCACGAAGGAGATGCAGCCCCAAGGGAAAATGAGTCTGTGGTTGCCCAGGTAATGCTGTGTCCCCTCTCCAAAATAAGCCCCTTGTTCCCATCAGCTTTTACATCATCCCCTCCTGCTGATTTCCCCATCTCCAGCCAGAGGAGGAGGGTACCAGCTCAGATCCTTCCAGCATCTGTGCTCAGTCTGGTTCAGATTCCTCTCTGTGGCACAGCACAGATGCGGAGTGCCGGGGTCTGCCAAGCCCCCTGAGCAGGACCAGCTCTAAAACCTCAGGTTCTGCCACCAAAACATCCTACAGCCAGAGTCCAGACCCAAATTCCTCCCCCTGCTGAGCTCCCCACCTCCACCCACCCTACGGGAGATCTTAATCTTCTTGGTGCAGCCATGGAAAAGGTCTTCAAGGGAGAGGTAGAGATCCCGCACGATCGGGGGGTCTTGCTTCATCGCTCCTCTTCCTCGCAGCCCTCCGAAGGGCAGGATCAGCTCCGAGCCATCCTTGTCAAAGAACTCTGGGTGAGTGAGCAGAGCAGGGGGTCACCTCACTCTGACCAGAGGTCGGGGAGTCCCCTGGGGTCTCCTTATCACGGAGCACCCCAAGGATGCCAGGCAAACAGGAACCTCTCATCTCCTTCTGCTTGTGACCACATTCCCGCTCCAGCTGAAGTGGTCTTTCCCTAGGAGTGTGTTTATTTTGAATCCCAGGACCTCCTGAGCTGGAAGGGACCCATAAGGCCCATCGAGTCCAACCCCTGGCTCCACACAGGTCAAGTCAGAGCACCCCAGGATGTGGTTGCCCCTCCTGGCTGCTTGCACATGCTGCTGGTTCAAGGGTAACTTGCTATCAACCAAGACTCCCCCAAACCCCTCTCAGCACGACTGGCCTCCAGTGTCTCATCCCCCAGCCTGGGTGTGCAGCCAGAGTCACCCCTTCCCAGGGGCAGAATGCAGCACTTGCCCCTGTTAAACTTCACAGCCACATGCTCATGTGTTAGGAGAGTGTCACCCCCACCTACCTGCAAAGGGGTTGTCTCCACCAAAGAACTCCCTGAAGACTTTGTCAGGGTTGTTGTGAAACACGTAGCCCACGCTCCAGGGGTTCTCGTCCCCAAACTCCAAGGGGATGCCACCTTTGAGACCCTCTTCTCCATACTTGTCGTAGATCCCTTTCTTCATGGCTTAGGGAACAAGGAGGAGTCAGCACCGGCCATGGTCTCCCACAGCAGGGGAAGAGCCTGAGATCCAGGCTGTGATCGGGAAGAGGCTGGAGAAGGGCTTCCATCCCTCTCCAAGTGGGATGGCAGCAGGAAGAGCTGCCAGCTGCTGGGGCTCAAGGGCTGATGCCACCTCCATAGGGTGCTAATGACAGGGGGCTTAGACCTCTGGCCGGAGCAGAGGCGTCTCACTGCCAGGCCCACCCCCCCCCCCAGACCCAGGGGCAGGGACTGTCCCCACACTTACGGTCGCTGAGCACATCATAGGCCTCTGCCAGCTGCCTGAACCTCTCCGGTGCCCAGGGCTCCTTGCATTTGAATGGATGATTCTCTAAGGCCAGTTTCCGATAGCTATGGAGGGGAAAAGAAGGGAAAAGCCAGCCTTGCAGCCAGCCAGCCCTGGGGGGGCGGGGACGCGGGGACAGGACACCCCCAGCCCCGGCTGCTCCCTCCCTCCTTCTCCCAGGATTTGTGGCCCTGCCGCTTCTCCCAGGCCCCTCCCTCCTCCCCACCTCCCACTTCAGGGCCCTGCTGCGGAGACACACGGGGCTTCCCCCATCCCCAACACCCCCGTCCCGCACCCCCCCAGCGCCGGCCGGCCTTGGGGCTCCCCTCTCCGCCAGGCCGCAGCCCCTCACGCCTTCTTGATGTCGGCGTCCGCGGCCCCCCGCTCCAGGCCCAGCACGGCGTAGTAGTTCTGCCCCATGGCGTCCCGTTGCCATGGAGCCCGGCGCTTCCGGGCCGCGCAGGGCAGCACGGCAGGGGCAGTTCTGCCCTCCCGCCCCGGGCCCCGCCTCGCCCGCGGGTTCTTTCTATTTCCTTTTAAAAACACTTTGGCTTTTTAAAATGAGTTTTCCTGGAGCTCCTGGAGAGAGTCCAGAGGAGGGAGGCACACGGAGAGGATGAAAGGCCTGGAGCATCTCCCCTCGAGGAAAGGCTGAGTGAGCTGGGGCTGTTCAGCCTGGAGAGAAGCAGCCTGAGAGGGGATCTGATCAATGGGTATCAATATCTGAAGGGTGGGACACAGGGGGACATGGCCAGCCTCTTCTCATTGTCTGTGGGGACAGGACAAGGGGCGATGGCCTCAAGTTGGAGCACAGGGAGTTCCACACCAATCTGGGGAAGAGCTTCTTCCCGGTGAGGGTGAGGGAGCCCTGGGACAGGCTGCCCAGGGGGGTGTGCAGTCTCCTTCTCTGGAGATATTCCAGCCCCGTCTGGACGCCGACCTGTGCGACCTGTCCTAGGGAGCTGCTTTGGCAGGGGGGTTGGACCCGATGGGCTCTGGAGGTCCCTTCCAACCCCTGCAGTTCTGTGAGTCTGTGAAAATGTATTTCCCACATGGTGTTACTAAAGCAGTTGCTTTATTTCAGGCCATTCTGCCATAAGGTCACCCCCACATCCAATATATTTTATTATTTTACACACACACCCCCCACGCCCCATGCCAGCAGTGAGAAGATGTGTGGCAGCACAAGACCCTCCCTGACACCTCAGAGCCCCTCTCTCCCACTCAATAAAAAAAAAAAAAAATCCAAAGTTGTCCCACAGTAAGAAACATCCCCAAAAACAGCTGTACAGAGCCCGCTCATCCCAACGGCCTCAGAAGATTCCACAGGCCTCAGAAGCTTCTACACACGCACCTCAAACACACCACCCCAGAAAATAAGCTTGGAAGAGTTACTTTGGTGCAACTCCACACTGATCCAGGCAACTAAAGGTCAGAAAGTTGGTATCTCCTCACTATGCCATCTCTGCAGCACGTGTAAATTTGCTTCTCCCAAGCAGCTACCTGAAAAAGAGGGAGGGGAAAGTGAGTGGGATTTAAGGAGAGTTGCTGCTCAAGTGACAGCTAACAGCCTGTTTCTGGCATTGATTCCAGAGGTTCTTCTGTTAAATGCAAAAAGGGGGTGAGACACCAAGGAGTTGTGTGGGTCAGATCTCAGCCTCCACAGGAGTGGTACTTAGAAGGGGGAAAACTGGCTGGCAGAGCTGGAGTGGGTTGGGGAGACCTTCTCAGCACCTACAGCTACCTGACAGGAGGCTGCAGAGAGGTGGGCAATGGTCTCTTCAGCCAGGGGACAGGAGATGGGACAAGGGGAAATGGGCTCAAGCTGCACCAGGGCAGGGTCAGCTCAGATGGGAGGGAAAAGTTCTTCCCTGGCAGAGTTGTGGGGCTGTGGAACAGGCTGCCCAGGGAAGGGGCTGAGTCCCCATCCCAAGGGGGTGTTTAACAGATGGGGAGATGAGGTACTGAGAGATCTGGGTCAGCACAGGACAGGACTCCCTGAGCTTAAGGGACTTTTCCAACCTGGTGATTCTGTGGGTTAAAACCAAAAGCACATTTCCACTGGCACCACCAAGCTGAGAGCTGAGGGAACCCGTGTCACACTCCCAAGGGCAGCGGGGTGTCCGGAAACACAGGAGCCAGAGGCCTGCTTTTGGGTCCCGAGTCACCAGGGGGCAAGAGAAGAGGCAGCAGTGCCCAGCCAGCTGTTGCTTCTACCCCCAAGGATCCTCCAAGCACAATTAATTCACAGCTCAGTTAATTCTGCCAGAGCTGCTCCAACAACCAAGCTACTCTGCTGCTTTGGTATCGCTCCTGCATGATGCAGATAAGAGGCCAGAGGGTTTGTTTATGCCAAATATTTAGATTATTTGGGGGAGGGGGGGAAACCAGCTTAAAAGGCAACTGTGTGAAGGAACCTGAGGTGCAGGCTGCCAAGTCCTGAGATAAGGGCAGCTGCCTGCTACCTGGCATCAAGCTTCCCTACACCCCTTACCTGGGGTGATAAGACAGCATCCCTCACCTTGTACACAGGGTCACAGTCCGCTTCTGTGAGATCCAGGATGTAATCGAGGTCTTGCTGAATGATGAAGCAGGTTCCATCGCCTGGCCAGAGGAAGGAAAACAGGGCGATTAGTGAAGTGAGCCACGCTCTTAATTACAGACAGCTCCAGTGGGCCCAGTGAAAAGGCCTGGGCACAGAATCCTGAGGTTGGAAAAGACCTTTAAGCTCATCAAGTCCAACGCAGCCCCCTTCCTGGGCAGCCTGTTCCACAGCCCCACAACTCTGCCAGGGAAGAACTTTTCCCTCCCATCTGAGCTGACCCTGCCCTGGTGCAGCTTGAGCCCATTTCCCCTTGTCCCATCTCCTGTCCCCTGGCTGAAGAGACCATCACCCACCTCTCTGCACCCTCCTGGCAGGTCAGTGGAGGCGCTGAGAAGGTCTCCCCTCAGCCTCCTCTTCTCCAGGCTCAACACCCCCAGCTCCCTCACCCACTCCTCAGAGGATTTGCCCTCCAGCCCCTTCCCCAGCCTGGCTGCCCTTCTCTGGACTTGCTCCAGGACCTCCATGTCCTTCTGATGGTGAGGAGCCCAGAACTGGACTCAGCACTGGAGGAGCAGCCTCACCAATGCCCAGTACAGGGTCACTGATCACAGGGTACAGAGGGAAACATGCTGTGAAGATGTCAGAGAGATGAGAAAAGGCTCTAGCAGCCGAGAGGCGCCCTCAGACCCTATTCTGGAGGAACACAGGGAAGGTGAGGAACGGAACTCATGATGCCAACAGCAGCCATGTAACACAGCTACATCCCCTCACTCATTGCCAGGGACACACTGCCCACACAGACTGTGCTTATATGTAAAAGGGTAACGAAGAGCACAAAGCTCCTCAATTTGCTTCTACAATTTCTACTGGAAGAGGGGAACACTTGAGGTACCTTGGCTGGCGATAAATCCGTCTCGGTATGGGAGCAGCGACAGCACTGGTGCTCCTGATCTATGGATCACCTGGATTGGAGCACTAGAAGGAGGAGAAGAAACAAGGAAGGTGGTTACAGGCTGTAGTCAGGAGCCCACCCCAATGCGTGAATACGAGCTCAGGGTTAGAAGATAACAGGAGGAACATCTGCAGGACGTGGGGGTGTGATCAGTGATCACCCAGGAGTGTCTGGGAACTGAGCCCAGGGAACACCACTTGTGACCGGCCACCAACTGGATTTAACTCCATTCACCACAACTCTTTGGGCCCGGGGATCCAGCTCTTTTTCTTACCCAGTGAAGCGTAAGCCCACCCAAGCCCTGAGTAGCCAGGTTCTCCAGGAGAGTGCCCTAACAAACAGCATCAATGGCTTTACTAAGTCCAGGTAGACAACATCCACACCTTGCCCTCTTGAACAGGCTGCCCAGAGAGGTGGTGGGTGGCCCATCCGTGGGTGTGTTCAAGGCCAGGTTGGTCTGGGGCCTTGGGCAACCTTGTGTAGATCCAGGCCTGGAGGTTGTTGGCCCTGCCTGTGGCAGGGGGTGGGAACTCTATGATCCTTGGGGTCCCTTCCAACCCAGACCAGTCTATGATTATATGATCCTTTTACTGAGCAGGTCGCCTTCCAGTAGGAGATCATGTTGGTTGTTCAATAACTCCCAGCTCCTGGCACACACTCACCTAATATTTCTCACATCCAGCTGATAGATGTTCCCATCCTGAGTCCCTGCTAGGATGTAGGTACTAGAGAGGAACGTGCAGCAGTTGAACGCATCGGATCCGATGAAGAGGAACACCTGAGGACACAGAACAAATGCAAGGGTCAGACACTGACAGATGAGGCCACGGGACACCCAGAAGTTCCAGGAGCCACAGCACAAACTGGCAAACCCAGAGCCAGGTTAGTAACCCCTCAGCCCTGCTCCAAGATGGGCAGGAGAACAGGTCTCCAGGATCAGTCTCGCCAAGTCAGCAGACACGGCGCAGTCAGGAAATGCTCCTGGATCCTGGGGTTGGACTCGATGATCCTGTGTCCCTGGACTGGGCACTGGTGAGGCTGCACCTCGACTGTTGGGTCCAGTTCTGGGCTCCTCACCGTAAGAAGGACGCCGAGGTCCTGGAATGTGTCCAGAGAAGGGCAACCAGGCTGGGGAAGGGGCTGGAGGGCAAATCACAGGATCACAGAATGGTCTGGGTTGGAAGGGACCCCAAGTTCCCACCCCCCTGCCACAGGCAAATTCAGGGTTCAACTCCCAAGACGAAAAATTCATTTAATATAAAACCCTCTCATCAAGGACGTATCAGATATTAAACTGATAAGAAGAGACACTACACTCTTAGCCAAAAGGCTGAGATTTGATCCTACGTGGAGTGGCTGAGGGAGCTGTGGGTGTTCAGCCTGGAGGAGGCTGAGGGGAGACCTCCTCACGTCATGATCCGTCGTGTCACCGTGTTGAACTCCATCCCACTGGCCTCTCCCCATCGATCCAAGCTGCCCAGGTCCCTCTGGAGGGCATTCCCACCCTCTGCCAGATCCACACTTCCCCCTAACTTGGTGTCATCTGCAAACTTACTGAAGGAGCACACAATTCCCTCCTCCAAATCATCAATGAAGATATTAAAGAGGGTGGGTTGGAGGACCAACCCCTGAGGAACACCACTTGTGACTCCATTCACCACCATCTTCCCTCTCCAAAAGGAGAGCAATGGACTGCTGACCACCTGAGGTTCCCTTCACACCGTGGTTAAAACACCAGGCAGAACCAAGAGCAGCTTTCCACTCTGGATGCAGGAGGCAGCCTGCGGTTCCTGCACTCACGGTGACATCTACTGGCCAGTGTTTAAAGAGCCTTTCATTTAACCCAGTACCTGGGTTAAATTCCAGAGCCAATTCCTAATCCTTAACCTCCCCCCTCTCAAATAAATCTGGCCAGTGGGAAGCACAGACAGCACCACTTTGTGGTACTGGTGTTTCGTTTAGAGCATATCTGGGGAGCACACAAGCCCAAAGGCAGGTGGATCAGCTCCCCACCACCACCTGGCCTGGCTCTGTCCCGTTGTGTGGCCTGGGGGGGACCTCACCAGGGGAAAGGAACAGGATTAACACTAACCACCTCACTGATCTGGGTTGTTTTGAACCTGGTTTCATTCCTCAGCCCAGTGCTCTGGGCAGCCACACAACCCACAGCTTCCAACCCAAGGAAACAGAAGCCAAAGGCCTGATGCCTCTGAGCAGATTTTCTAGCACCTTCCCCAGGGAAACACCTCTGAGAGTCCCCTTACCGGCTGCCTGCTCTGCAGTCCCACTCCTTGAAGCTTCTTATCTTCTCGAGCCAGCAGCAGGACTTTCCCTTCTGTCCCAACCTCACGGTCACCTGACAAAGACATCAGTTCACTCCAGCGGGGGACGGAATGAGCCTTGGTGATACCCAAACCTGACAGCTGAACCCGTAATGGTGTTAACTCTGTACCCTGAGTCTCACAGTTTTGGGTGGCTGGGTTCTCATGGAGAAGGGGGGCTGCCAAAAAGCAGCCAGAAGCTCTCTGCAGGCCCCACAGAGCAAACACCAGATGGCTCAAGGCCGGACTCGTTGCTGACCAAGGCCGAGCCCATCAGCGATGGTCACAGCACCTCTGGGAACCACAGTGAGGAGAAACAAACCCTCAAGCAGCTGCTTTGTGCCCCCAGAGAAGGGAGTGGAGATGTGAGGAGCTGTGCAGCTACCAAGGGCAGGGAAGGGTGGAGGAGGCACCCCAGGTGCCGGAGAGAAAGATGCCCCTGCAGCCCCTGGAGAAACCCATGGTGGAGTGGGTGTCCCCCCACAGCCCATGGATGATGACAGGGAGCAGAGATCCCATCTACAGCCCATGGACGATCCCGTGCTGGAGCAGGTGGGAACACCTGAAGGGCGCTGTGACCCCGTAGGAATCCCAGGTGTGAGCAAGCTCCTGGCAGTGAAACCTGGAGCCTGTGGACAGACAGACCCACACCGAAGCAGGTCTGCTGGGTGGGAGGGAGGGAAGCTTGTGACCCTGTAGGGGACCAGGCTGGAGCAGTCTGGGTGGGCCTGAAGGTCGGCTCCCCATGGAAGGACCCACGCTGAGGCACTTGGTGAGGAGCTCAAGCCCCACAGGAAAGGATTCATGTCGGGAGAAGTTCCTGGAGGACTGTCTGCTGTGGGTGGGACCCCACAGTGCAGCAGGGAGAGGGGGTGAGGAATGCCCCCATCCCTCCCTCCCCAGCTAAGAAGGAAGGAAAACAGCTCGTGAGAAACTGACCCAAATCCCCATTCCCCCAGTCCCTGACCCTCCCCGTTCCACAATGGGGGGAAGAAGGGAGTGAAATCCTGGCTAAAGCTCAGTCTGCTGACAAGGGAGGGGTGGGGGGAGGTGCTTTAAGATCTGGCCACACTTCTCATCACCCAACTCTGGTGTCACTGGGGGTGCAGGGCAGTGCCATCAATTAGAGTCTCTCTCCTTTATTCCCTGTTGAGTCTGTTCTGCCCCTGACGCTGATTGTGGAATGATCTCTCCCTGCCCTTATCTCCACTCCTGAGCCCCTCAATATCTATTTTCCCCCTGTCCAGCTGAGAAGGGCACTGACAGAGCAGCTTTGGTGGATGTCTGGCCTCCAGCCAGAGCCACACCACCACAAGGAAAGAGCCATGTGTCTCCAGTTCACTCCACATAAAGCTTTTCCTTTATAATACTCAAATTCCCTGGCTGTGTAACAGTAACTGAGACACCCCAGGAGCAATTAGAGAGACTCAATCGGTCTTAACCTGCTTGATAACGCTCAACTCCTCCACAGGACCAGAGTGCTCTGGTCTGGTCACCCAGGGTCCCTTCCCCAGATAGGAGGGGCACAGAAGCAAGCTCCACACTCAGCATTATTGGTGACAAACCTAAGCAGTTTGGGCTAGGAGAAGAAATATGAATTTTTAAGAGCAAGATCCTTACTAGGAGCTTTTTCAGGCGAGCCCAGGTTGAGGGAGCTGTCAGCAGCACCCACAGCGATGCCGTTGACAGGAGAGCCACAGTCAGCGATGACACCCAGGCAGGAGGATTTCCCGCAGTCCCAGAGAAGCACGGTGCCATCCCTAGAGCAGGAGAGGACATTTCTTCCCCGATCCACAATGGCAGTGTCCAAAATACCTGTGTCAAGGCAAAGGCCACAGTCAGACAGACAGCATGGAAGACGGACAGACGCAGCAGCTCATTGCCCAAGGTGAACTGCGCTACAAGCCCCAAAGTGCTGATCCCAGACTGCCACCGGTCACACACAGCCAAACTGGCTGAGCTGGAACAAGTCTGGAACGAGGTGTACGGGGAAGGCAACAGCCCCCAGCAAAGCAAAGCATATGGAGCAGGAGCCATCACCTGGCACAAAGGCAGATTATCACCAGTATCATGGAAGAACTTTTCATGGTCAGGGTGAGGGAGCCCTGGGACAGGCTGCTCGGGGGGTGTGGAGTCTCCTTCTCTGGAGATATTCCAGCCCCGGCTGGACACCGACCTGTGTGATCTGTCCTAGGGAGCTGCTTTGGCAGGGGGGTTGGACCCAATGGGCTCTGGAGGTGCCTTCCAACCCCTATGCTTCTGTGACTTCATGAATCACCAGTAAAATAATTGGCAACACCTTGCCTCAGACTGAGCTGATATCACAGCTGAGTTTCCAGCTCCAAAATCAGCCTCTAACTTGGACAGAAGTCCAAGCCCAGCCCAACTCTGGATCATGCTAAGGCTTGTGTGGGGCAAGAAGCATCCACATCATCCAGCTACAGCAACATCAGAAGCACAGTTCATTCCAGTTGCTAACATCCCCAAAAGAGTTAACCATGGGGATGTTGAGTCTGGATCTGAAAAATGATGGTTAGAGGATTTAATTGATGCTTTGCAAATCATCTGAGGAGCAGCTGAGGGAGCTGGGGGTGTTGAGCCTGGGGAACAGGAGGCTGAGGGGAGACCTTCTCAGTGTCTCCACTGACCTGCCAGGAGGGTGCAGAGAGGTGGGTGATGGTCTCTTCAGCCAGGGGACAGGAGATGGGACAAAGAGAAATGGGCTCAAGCTGCACCAGGGCAGGGTCAGCTCAGATGGGAGGGAAAAGTTCTTCCCTGGAAGAGTTGTGGGGCTGTGGAACAGGCTGCCCAGGGAGGGGGCTGAGTCTCCACCCCTGGGGGTGTTTTAAAAAAAGGGTAGATGAGGTACTTAGGGTTATGGTTGTGCTTAGGATGGGAATGGTTGGACTTGATGATCTTAAGGTCTTTTCCAGCCTTGTGATTCTATCAAGCTCCCAGAACTCAAATAGAAATATCTGTAGTGACTGCACTAGATGAAACTCTTCCTGTCATCGCCCTGTAGAGAGTGGCCTTCAGCCTCACCCTAGAGCTGTTTATCCCAGAATCTCCTGACTTGGAAGGGACCCATATGGATCACCGAGTCCAACTCCTGGCTCCACACAGGTCCAGCCAGGTTTATCCTCAGAACCGGCACATCTTTTAAACGCATTTCAGATTTCTGAGGGGGCAGAAGCCAAAGCCCACAGCCCTGACCACATGCCACTCAAAATCTACCTCTGGCTGGGCTTCTGTAGCCAAGTCCCAGCTTTTATTGACCCTTGGTTAGCCCTGCAGCCAGGGCATCTTCACATGGTGACATCCTGAGACTTGGAGGAGTCAAAATATTTCCCCAAAACCCAAAGGAGAAAAAGGAAAAAGGGGTTGTCTTGTCTTGCCTTACAAGGGAGGCTTCTCCCCTCCTGGGCAGCCTGTTCCAGTAGGCTGGTGACTGACCGTTACCCCTCAGGCACAAAACAGTTATACACATGGCAGATGAAGCAGTATTTAAAGCCTGAGCACTCTGTACCTCCTTTGTGACCTTTAAATGTTACTACGCAGCTGGCATCTTCTGCTGACCAGATCTTTAGCTGGGCATCCATTCCTCCACTCAGAACCACCAGGCCCGATGGAAAAAACCTGCAACAATTCACATCATACACATGGCCTTCCAACAGTCTCTGGAAAACAAAGAACTACGTGCTAGTTCCATTGTTATCACCCTTACACAGAGCGACTCTTGAGCTGTGACACTGGAGAAGAGGGGATTGTCCCTCTCTGCTCTGCCCTCGGGAGGCCCCAGCTGGAGTCCTGTGTCCAGAGCTGGGGCCCCAACACAAGAAAGATGTGGGACTGTTGGAGAGGGGTCAGAGGAGCCATGGAGATGATCAGAGGGCTGGAGCACCTCCCCTACGGAGAGAGACTTAAGGAGCTGGGGGCACCTCACTGCAGCCTTCCCTTCCCTAAAGGAAGCAGATAAACAGGAGGGGAAATGGCTTATTAAAAGGGTAATTAATGGCAGGACAAGGGGGGTGGATTAAAGCTAACAGAGGGGAGGTTTAAATTAGATATTAGGGGGAAGTTCTTTCCAGAAAGAGTGGTGAGGGGCTGGAACGGGCTGCCCAGAGAGGGGGTGGGTGCCCTGTACCTGGGGGTGTTCAAGGCCAGGTTGGATGGGGCCCTGGGCACCCTTGTGTAGCTCCAGGCCTGGAGGTTGGTGGCCCTGCCTGTGGCAGGGCGGTTGGAACTCTGTGATCCTTGGGGTCCCTTCCAACCCAGATCAGTCTGGGATTCTAAAACTTGGTGTTCACACGTGGGCAGTGGATTAAGCTCAAATCCTCTGGGTCTGGGTTCTTGCAAGGGAACTCATCTCAATTTGAGGCAGGCACAGAGCTGGCAGGTCCACTTTGTGCCTCCCTCCACTGCTGGAGTCGCTAATTACACAGCAAAGGATGCTACATTTGGTTCTAAGAACGGGTGAAATGTCTTTATCCATTGCTAAACAAGCAGCTGACAGGTCAAGCTGCACAAGAACCACAGTAACCGGTGTTTCTAGCCACGACCCAGTTAATTCATCACAGGCAGGAGTCTTTTTCCTCACCTCTTCTCTACTGCAGAAGCCAATTCAGGGCTTGCAGCACACAGGTTAGGAGCTGTCATTCCTAACCACCCTTTCTCGTTTTCAACCTGGGATTTCCCTCTGGATTGCCAGCCATCATTTCCCTTGGGAGCAGTCAGGCTTTCCAAGAGATTGAACTTCAAACCTCCCAGGTGGATAATTTCAATTAGCTCTGCAATCAAAAGTCAGGTTCCCACCTTCCCTAGGCCACAGTGTATGGGTAGCCTGACTGAATTCATGGTCAAAGGACTTTGTTAAGGTCACAGCCAACACACAACATCAAAGCTAGATGCTCTTACTCTTATTTCTCCATTTGCAGCCTGCCAGATTTTCATGGTCCCATCTGTGCTGGTTGACACGCCGAGCCCACCGCCGCTGGAAATGTCGAGACAGGTAACCTGCAGGAGGGTGGAAACACCAAACATTAGCTTTGTGTCACCTCCTACATAGGGTTTTCTGCTCCAGAGCCTAATTCCTTGCTGGGGGAGACCTGCTAAGTACATCCCCGGGTGCTACTGTCACCCCCAGACATACACTGCTGGGGGGATTTAAAGCACCTCGCAGAGTTTCCATCACCACGGCTTCACAGTTCCAGCCTGGTAACGCTCTTCTAACACTTAACACCCTTACACAAGGACAAGAATCATCGAATCACAGACTGGTCTGGGTTGGAAGGGACCCCAAGAAACTTCCAACTTGAAGCCATCGCCCCCTGTCCTGTCCCCACAGACACTGAGAAGAGGCTGGCCATGTCCCCCTGTGTCCCACCCTTCAGATATTGATAACCATTGATCAGATCCCCTCTCAGGCTGCTTCTCTCCAGGCTGAACAGCCCCAGCTCACTCAGCCTTTCTTCACAGGGGAGATGCTCCAGGCCTTTCATCATCTCCGTGTCCCTCCTCTGGACTCTCTCCAGGAGATCCCTGTCCCTTTTATACCAGGGAGCCCAGAACTGAACACAACACTCCAAGTGTGACCTGACCGGGGCAGAGCAGAGGGGGATGATCCCCTCCTTTGACCTGCTGGCCACGCTCCTCTTCATGCACCCCAGGATCCCATTGGCCTCCTTGGGCACACTGCTGGCTCATGGCCACCCTGTCACCCACCAGGACCTCCAAGTCCTTCTCTGAAGAGCTCCTCTCCAGCAGCTCACCCCCAGCCTGTACAATTCTTTCCCAAGTGCAAGACTCTCCACTTGCTTTTATCAAACCTCACCTGGTTTCTCCCTGCCCAGCTCTCCAGCTTTCCCAATCACAAGCAACTTCCCCAAGTTTCTCTGATCCTATAACATTTAATGACCCAGTTCAAATATGAAGTCACACTGCTGGTCAACCCTCAGACCAAGCATGCAACACGCCTGAGACACGCTGCGAAAGCTCGGGGTCAGTCCCATGTGTTTCCCCCCCACCTCATTTCACAAGGTTACTTACACTTTTCTGATGAATCCTGGAAAAAGTTGTGTAAGGAGCCAGAAACTTTGTGGATGCATTTTCATGTGGACAAGAAATGAGAATGCTTTTCTAGAGGAGGGAAGAAAAGGGAAGAAGAAGAGTTAGAAGGGCCGTCAGGCTGTCGAGGTGGAACTGTGGTTTGGACCTGGCTGTGGTCTCTCAAGAGCCTGAGGAGGGATGAAGCAGAGTGTTGGGCTTGCTTCGTTCTACTGCTGCAAGACACAAAGCCTGGGGTGGGAAGTGATGGCCATTATGGCCACAGGAGTTGGCTGGGCCTGTGTAGAGCCAGGAGTTGAACTCTATGATCCATGTGGGTCCCTTCTAAGTCAGGAGATGCTAAGATTATGGGACACACGACCCCAGCATGATCACAAAATCCCAGGGGTTGGAAGGAACCTCAGGAGATCATCAGGTCCAACCCCCTGCCAAAGCAGCTCCCTAGGACAGGGCGCACAGGTCGGCATCCAGACAGGGCTGGAATATCTCCAGAGAAGGAGACTCCACACCCCCCTGGGCAGCCTGTCCCAGGGCTCCCTCACCCTCACCAGGAAAAGTTCTTCCATGAGAAGATACTGGTGATCTCCTGCTCCATATACTTTGTTTTGCTGGGAGCTGTTGCCTTCCCTGTACACCTCGTTCCAGACCTGTTCCACCTCACCAGTTTGGCTGTGTGTGACCAGTGGCAGTCTGGGAACAGCAGCTTGGGGCTTGTAGTTGAGTTCACCTTGGGAACTCAAGATGGGTCTTGAATACCTCCAGAGAGGGAGACTCATGAGCGGATGCTACGGACCAGCTCCAGGACCCAGCACAGGCGAGGTGCCAAGGACAGCTGGATAATCCATGCAGGGAACTGGGAAACAGTTTTAGGCTCTTATTTTGGCTGGTATAACAGTACCACCCCTTCACACACAGAAGGCAGTTACCGATCCCCCAGCCCACCCCAGCACCTCGGTGACTTCCCCAACCACGAAGCCCTCGGAAGCAGCGATGTCAGGGACGCCCTCAGTGCTGAGCCCACGGCGGGTCAAGCTGCCGTACAGGGTGGGCTTCCCTGTGGGGAGAACAGCCATCAGCTCAGCCACCTCTCAACCCCACCCCCTCCCCAGCTTATCTTCCCCTCAGCCCGCCCCAAACCACAGGGCACCCCTCCCAACCACCCTCAGCCCTCCCTGAGACACAGGAAACACTCCCAACCGCCCTCACTCCTTCTTACACAGCCCCCCAACTGCCCTCATCTCTCCTAACCCACAGCACCCCTCCACCCCCTTAAGCCCCAGACTTGAGGTATTTAAAAGGGGTGTAGATGAAGAGCTTAAGGACATGATCTAGAGGTGGACCAGGCCCTGATTGGACTCGGTGAACTCAAGGGTCTCTTCTAACCCAGGGGATTCTAGGATCCTGTAAATGCTATTAGTTTCAACCTCGGGTTTAGCACTGTAAAAGTGAGTAAGATCTTGATTAACCTGACAAACACAAGGAAAAGTTATGGATTCAGCTGGACCTGAAAGGAATTTTGCTGCAATTCTTTACACCAACCCAGCCTGGAGCATTTCATATAATTTAGCCCTTAGAGACAGATTTTAGAACAAAACATGAGCACAGAGTTGAAAACTATTCACTTGCCCTGTTTATACTAGATAAAAACCTAATTAATTTCTTGAATACTGCATCCAGCTCTGGAGTCCCCAACGTAAGCAGCACATGGGACTGGTGGAACAAGCCCAGAGGAGGCCACGGAAATGATCAGAGGGCTGGAGCACCTCTGCTGTGAAGCCAGGCTGGGAGAGGTGGTCTGGGTCAGCCTGGGGAAGAGAAGGCTCTGGGGAGATCTTACAGCACCTTCCAGTCCCTGAAGGGGCTACAGGAAAGCTGGGGAGGGACTTTTCAGAAGGGCAGGGAGACACAGGACGAGGGGGGACGGGTTTAAACTGGAAGGGGGGAAATTTAGATTGGATAATGGGAAGAAATTCTTCCCTCTGAGGGTGGTGAGGCCCTGGCACAGGGTGCCCAGGGAAGTGGTGGCTGCCCCCTCCCTGGAGGTGTCCAAGGCTGGGTTGGATGGGGCCTTGAGCAGCTGGGGCTGGTGAGAGGTGTCCCTGCCCATGGCAGGGGGCGGGACTCAACCATCTCTGCGGTCCCTGACAGCACTGCCCGTGCTGTGTCCCCGTGTGCCTCCTCTCGCCCCAGCCCGCCACCCCCTGAGCCCCCCCACACCGCCTCAGCACTCACCAGGGCTGCGGCAGCTCAGCCAGGCCTCACCCTCGTCCCTCCTGCGGAGAGGAAGAGCGGCTGTGAGCGGAGCCGGAGGAAAGAGAGCAGAGAAGGGAGCGGGGGAAGGGGACGGCGAGGGCCGCGCCCACCTCAGCGCCCGGCTCCAGTCGCTCTGCACCCGCAGCGCCGCCGCCATCCCAGCGCGGCCAACGCCGCCTCTGCCGCCTCCGGCCTGCCCGCCGCCCCCCGCCAAGCGCAAAGGGAAAGACGCCGCCAGTGAGCGGGCGCTTCCACAGCCGCGCCCCGCCCCGTCACCGGGCTTAAAGGGGCCGCGCTGCGCCGCTGGGTAGGCACGGGGAGGGGTATGGGGGGGGCGGGGCGGGGGCGGGGGCGGGGGCGGGCGCGGGCGCGGGCAAGGCAATGGAGGGGGAGGGGGCAGGCAATGAAAGGGGAAGGGAAAGGGAAAGGGGGGCCGTGGGGGCCGGTGCTGGACCCCCGCGGGAGTGGCATAGAAAGTGCACGGCTCGTGCTGGGGCGAAAGGGCAGGTGGGGGGTGAGGAGGGTGCTGAGCACCCACGGGTGGGGTGTTGGGCACCCGGAAATTTGTGCCCCCAAAGAAGGGGAAGGTAGCACCCCAAACCCTGCTTCCTTGCTCCAGCCTGGCTCAGCGATGGCGAGACCCGGGCACGCCAGGAACTCTCCGTCGTTGGAGAAGACTGAGGAGGAGGAGGACCCAGTGGACGCCATGATCTCACGCACGGGCTGCACCGCGCAGCACCGGGAGCTGCAGGACTGCATGGCGGCGCGGCAGGACTGGCGCCATTGCCAGCCCCAGGTCCGTGCTTTCGGCGAGTGCATGGCACGCCGGCAGCGTGACACCCAGCCCCGTGGAGCAGCACCTGGCTCACACCAAGCCCACCCTGCTTCACCACCTGGGAACTGAAATCACTGGGGACCTTTGGTGCTGGTGCTGTCACCCAGCCCACCCCCAGTGGCCCAGGTGTGGGGGACAGCCACACCCCCCTGACCCCGATTTTCTGGCAGCAGCACTGGGGAATTAAATCTGTTGGTGGCCAAAGGGCTCCTTTCTGTCTGTGCCACCAGGGGGAGGGGATGCTTCTGGGGACAGATGGGTGTTTCCGGTCCAAAATAGCCCAAACTGGGAGCGCTTGGGGTACCCAAGCTGAGGCTCGGCTCTGCAACAGCCCTACCACGGATTTCTATTCTGTGTCCTTCCCTGTGCTGTCCCAAAGCTTTTCCAGCAACGGTCACAGACTGCTCAGGGCTGCGAGGGACCTCAAAGATCATTGAGTCCCACCCCCTGCCATGGGCAGGGACACCTCTCACCAGCTCTCTACCACGTCCTCTCCCAGCCTGGATTGACAGTGAGGATTTCCCCGACCCAAGGCCAGGACCCTGCACTTGTCCTTGTGGAACTTCATGAGGTTCCCCTGGGCCCACTTCTCCAGGTCCCTCCGCATGGCATCCCGTCCTTCCAGCGTGATAACCTCATGTTCCACAGGAGAGGATTGGGGTGGGAGGGGGGAATGGGGAAGGCAGAATTTCTCTCGTGGGAAGCCGCGTGGGGGTGGGGAAGGTGCTCTTCAGGAGTGAGAGGCTGCTCTGATGCTGCCTCCATGGAACAAAGCTATGAAAAAGAAAAGAGAAAGGCATTTGGGGGAGCTGGAAAGGACAGGCTGCCCACGGCATCTCCCGGGGGGCGGAAACTTTGAGGGCATCTCCTTGGGAGCTGGGTACAGGGGCTGCCAGCCAAAAATCACAACAGGCACAGGACTCCGAGTTGAGGGTGATACCTTGAAAAGCAGGAATCTAAACTCCCCAGCCTTGGTGGCTGTTCAGCAGGTATTGTTTATTGCGGTGCTGGGCACACAGGGGATCACATGTGTTTTCATGCTTCACTGAGTCCTCCCCTGCAGCCTTGTCCAGCCTTGGCTGCTCCTCTCCAAGACACCGGGGACACAGCCTGGGCTTCAGCAGACTCATCTGGCCAAGCACCTTCTTCCTATTGGTTGGAGGGAGGGATCCCCAAGTGGGATCACACTGCAGGCTCCCCTTATAGCCCCTTGCCACAGGACCAGAGACGCCTGTAGCTCCTTGTAGCACTCTCGCTCCACGCTGCACAGAGTGTGGATGACCTCGAGGACCAGCTACTCCTTGTCCATGTCCATGGCTGGGTGTCTGCTAGGAGAAGGCTCCATGTCCGTGCTGCTCATGGCCTGTCCCAGACCTGTCCATGGCCCTGCTCTTGGTCAGTCTCCAGTGGCAGATCCAGTGGGAAGTCTTGGTGAAGGGCTGGCCCTGGCTCTGTCCCCAGTCCCTCAGGATCTTGATGGGTCTGGAGGGCTGGCAATGGCTTGAGAGCTTCCAGCTCCTCCATGGCACCGGGCCAGGGCTCGGGGAAGGAGTAGCGGGCCTTGGTGAAAGCCCATCTGAGAGAGATGTGAAGAGAGAGACAGCGGCATCCCGACCGCTGTGGAGGGAACACGGTGCTGGGGTGTGAGACTCATCTAGAGGTCAGCCTTGCTTCAGGGCCTCTGGGTCGAGCCTCAGGGCTTCAGGGCCTATCTCCACTGCAGCCCCTGAGACGCTGCTCAGCATGAGGGGGCCTGGGTGAGGGTCCCCTGTGGGTGCTGCTGGCCCCGTTCCGAGCCCACCCACACCCCCAGGCACCAGCAAACCCACTGGGATACCAGCCACCTCCACCCCACTTTTGGGGGTGCCAGCGGTGCCTGGGGCCAGCTTGTGCTCGCAGGAGTCGGGCACTAAGGGGCTCGCAACCCAACCAGGGGAGGGAAAGGTTGGGGGCCACAGGCAAGCCACAGGCAGGCCCACCAACCTCCAGGCATGGATCTACAAGGACCCACCCAACCTGGCCTTGAACACTTCCAGGGATGGGGCACCCACCACCTCTCTGGGCTGCCTGTTCCAGCCCCTCACCACTTTCTCTGTAAAAAACTTCCCCCTAATATCCAACCCAACCCTTCCCTTCTTCAGCTTCACTCCATCCCCCTTGGCCTGATGGTGAGATGTGCAAGGGAGAGAAAGAGGAGGACCCAAGCTGTAACTGTCTGTTGTTGAGGAGCAAGACCTTAGAGTTAGAAATGTGATGCTCAGGAGTTACCAACGTGCAAACTGCACTGTAGAATTTACTGGGAAGGGACCGTAGATGGTAGTCTCTGTAGATCTCTCTTTTCAGCACTCTTCAGTGCTGGTCTCAGGGTTTAGAAAAGCTGGAAGAGATAAAGAAGTGTGAAAGCATGAGGAGAGGTCTTGAGAACCTTTCCCTTAACCGAGTTTGTAGCTGGTGAAGAGGTGAGGGCCTGTGTTAGGTTTTTAAACTCCTGAGTGATCTGCAGAAGGTGAAGAGGAAAAGATTTGCTGTTCCTTTCAGGTAGAATGTGTCATCTAATACATTTACAGGTGTCACTGGAGAATTATGATCTAGTTGCAATCACGGAAACATGGTGGGATGATTCCCACAGTTGGAATACCCCCGTAGAAGGGTATCGCCTTTTTAGAAGGGATAGGCTAGGAAGGAAGGGTGGTAGGGTTGCCCTCTATGTTAAAAAGTGGATAGACTGTGAGGAGCTCTCTCTGGAAGGTGGCCAGGAGCAGGTTGAAAGCCTGTGGGTCAGGATTAGGGATGGGGCTAATAAAGAGCAGCTGGTGATAGGGGTCTACTACAGGCCACCTGATCAAGGAGAGACTACCGATGAGGCTTTCTTCCTTCATCTGCAGGAGGCATCACGGTCACAGGCACTCATCCTGATGGGGGACTTTAACCACCCGGATATCTGCTGGGAAAACCACATGGCGAGCTGCAAGAGGTCCAGGAGACTCCTGGAGTGTGTAGATGATAACTTTCTGGTTCAAATAGTGGATAGACTGACCAGAGGCGATGCACTGCTGGACCTGGTGCTCACCAATGTGGGGGAGATCATTAAAGGTCTTAAGGTTGGAGACAGCCTGGGCTGCAGTGACCATGCCCTAGTTGAGTTTGTAATCTCAAGGAATGTGGGCCTGGCGAAAAGTGGGACCAGGACACTGAACTTTAAGAGAGCAAACTTTAGGCTGTTTAAGGACTTGTTGGCCAAGATCTCCTGGGAGGTGGTCCTTAGAGACAGAAATGTTGAGGACAGCTGGCTACTCTTTAAGGATGCCTTTCTGAGAGCTAAAAGACTCTCTATCCCCCTGAATAAGAAAGCGGGCAAGAGGGGCAGGAGGCCAGCATGGCTAAGCAAGGACCTGCTGGTCAAACTGAGGGAAAAGAAAGGCAAATACAAGCTCTGGAAGCAAGGGTGTGTAGCCTGGAAAGAATACAGGGATGCTGTTCGGACTTGCAGAGATGGGATCAGGAAAGCCAAGGCGCAGATGGAACTGAACTTGGCAAGGGATGTTAAAAATCACAAGAAGGGATTTTACAGGTACATTGGCCAGAAGAGACAGGCCAAAGAGAACGTACCCCCCTTGGTAAATGAGAAAGGAGAATTGGCTGCGACTGATGAGGAGAAGGCTGAAGTACTGAATGAGTTCTTTGCCTCGGTCTTCTCTGGCAGCCAGGATTCTCATAATTCTCAAATCCCAGAACCTTGCATCCCTAAAACTCAAGGTGGGAAATGGGGGAGTAAATCCCCCCCCACTGTAAGAGCAGAGCAAGTCCGAGACCGCCTCATGAGACTGAATGTCTACAAGTCTCTGGGGCCGGATGACATGCATCCCAGGGTCCTGAAGGAGCTGGCTGATGTGGTTGCCGAGCCGCTCTCCATCATATTTGAAAAGTCGTGGCTGTCAGGAGAGGTCCCTGGGGATTGGAAAAAAGGTCATGTCACTCCCATTTATAAAAAAGGGAACAAGGAAGACCCAGGGAATTACAGGCCGGTGAGCCTCACCTCTGTGCCTGGGAAGATCATGGAACAGATCCTCCTGGACGACATGTTGGAGCACATGAGGGAAGAGCATGTGATCCGGGACAGCCAGCACGGCTTCACCAAGGGAAGGTCGTGCCTCACCAATCTGGTGACTTTCTATGATGGAGTGACAGCATCGGTAGATAGAGGGAAGGCGACCGATGTCATCTACTTGGACTTGTGCAAGGCCTTTGACACAGTCCCCCACCACATCCTTGTCTCTGAATTGGAGAGAAGTGGATTTGATGGGTGGACCGTCCACTGGATAAGAAACTGGTTAACAGACCGTAGCCAAAGGGTGGTGGTCAATGGGTCTATGTCCAGGTGGAGGCTGGTGACAAGCGGGGTCCCCTAAGGGTCTGTCTTGGGACCGGTGATCTTTAACATCTTTATCAATGACATGGATGATGGAATTGAGTGCACCCTCAGCAAGTTTGCGGATGACACCAAGCTGAGTGGTGTGGTCGACACCCCAGAAGGAAAGGAAGCCATGCAGAGGGATCTTGACAGGCTGGAAAGATGGGCCCGAGGGAACCTAATGAGGTTCAACACTGCCAAGTGTCAGGTGTTGCACTTGGGCCGGAAGAATCCCAGACACAGATACAGACTGGGAGAAGAGCTTCTTGAGAGTAGCCCTGCTGAGAAGGACTTGGGGATTGTGGTGGATGAGAAGCTTGACATGAGCCAGCTGTGTGCTCTTGCAGCTCGTAGGGCCAATGGTATCCTGGGCTCCATCAGAAGAGGAGTGGCCAGCAGGGACAGGGAGGTGATTGTCCCTCTCTACTCTGCCCTCGTGAGGCCCCACGTGGAGTCCTGTGTCCAGATCTGGGGCCCTCAATACAAGAAGGATGTGGAACTGTTGGAGAGGGTTCAGAGGAGGGCCACAAGGATGATTAGAGGGCTGGAGCACCTGCCCTACAAAGAGAGGCTGAGGGAACTGGGCTTGTTCAGCCTGGAGAAGAGAAGGCTGCGGGGGGACCTCATTGCAGCCTTCCAGTACGTGAAGGGAGCTTATAGGCAGGAGGGGATTCGACTTTTTAAAAGAGCAGATAATGGCAGGACAAGGGGGAATGGACTAAAGCTTAAGGAGGGAAGGTTTAGATTAGATATTAGGGGGAAGTTTTTTACAGAAAGAGTGGTGAGGTGCTGGAACAGGCTGCCCAGAGAGGGGGTGGATTCCCGGTCCCTGGAGGTGTTCAAGGCCAGGTTGGATGGGGCCCTGGGCAGCCTTGTGTAGCTCCAGGCCTGGAGGTTGGTGTCCCTGCCTGTGGCAGGGGGGTTGGAGCTCTCTGATCCTTGGGGTCCCTTCCAACCCAGACCATTCTATGATTCTATGATTCTATGACATGTCCACAAGAAATGCCTTGGGAAGTCCGAATGGCAAGAACTTGAAGGTGTAGAAAGCTCTTGTGGATTTTAAAGATTGTTAGACCATTTAGTAGATGAAAAGACACCGGAGGCTATTAAAGGCCTCTTGGTCAGCAGGCGCCTGAGCCTGCAGGCTATCAAAGCTGGGAGAGTATCTGTCAGGCGTTGCCGTACGTGTTTGCATTTTTCTTCTCACCCATCCTCCACTGATCTCTGAGGACAGGTCGCTAGGTGGGAAAATCCTGCTGGAGCAACGGTCTTACATTTGCCATGAAGGAATTAAGGTGTTTTGATTTCCACCCTTGCTTTTGTTACCCCGATTCTCGGCTCGTTTGGGTCCGTGGGGCTTGCAAAAGAAATGGAGTGAATCTTCTGGAACACTGAAGCTGGCCACTGGGAGCCACCCCAGTTCTCAGTGCTGAATGAACTGGGGCTGTTCAGCCTGGAGAAAAGAAGCCTGAGAGGGGATCTGATCAATGGTTATCAGTATCTGAAGGGTGGGATGCAGGGGGACATGGCCAGCCTCTTCTCAGTGTCTGTGGGGACAGGACAAGGGGCGATGGCCTCAAGTTGGAGCACAGGAAGTTCTACACCAATCTGGGATAGAGCTTCTTCCCGGTGAGGGTGAGGGAGCCCCGGGACAGGCTGCCCAGGGGGGTGTGGAGTCTCCTTCTCTGGAGATATTCCAGCCCTGTCTGGACGCCGACCTGTGCGACCTGTCCTAGGGAGCTGCTTTGGCAGGGGGGTTGGACCCGATGGGCTCTGGAGGTCTCTTCCAACCCCTACGGTTCTGTGAGTCTGTGATTCTGTGGCAGGAATTGTCCTGAGAACTGTCCTATTACACCATCCCATCCATGGAGGAGCAGGAGACATTTACCAATGGCAGAAACTAATGTGTTGTGATGGACTTCACAATAGGTCCTGAAGTGTGGGACACAGGGGGACCTGCAGCTTCTTACTTCCTTCAAGTTGAAGCAGGGATTTCAGAGCTTTGCAACCCAAGTCTGAGCACGCAGAACTCAGTAGGATTGCAAACAGTGCCCTGGCATCACCAACAGCTTGCATCTGAGGCTCATCATCTTTGGGATTGGTAGCTCGCACAGCCTGTGGTATGGGATGACTTGAGAAGCTTGAGAAGAACACCGGTGCCTGTAGCTTTTTAAGACACTTTCTGTCCTTAAATGTGAAAATTGGGATGTGCAGACTTGGTGGGGCATGGGCACAGGACCCATCATCGCTGCTTCTGATTCGGCTGCTGCCTCTGCTGGAGCTGGCTGAGCTCTAGCAAAGGACCTTCAGCACAAACTGACTTATTCCCTGCTTTTATTTAGGAAAGAAAAATCATCTGGTGCACACTGGGTTTAAAGAGCCTTTTCTAAACCTGCTATATAGCTGAGGGCACACTTGGCGTTTGTGTTGGCAGTGTGAAGCAAGAACAAAAACCATCGGTCTGTGCCAAAGAACTGGGTATAACAAAGCTGGTAACACGCCTTCTGCACTCTGGCACCAGTAAGGTCATCACTAGTGTGCTGTTCTGGAGATGTGACAGAGCTAGGTGGCAAGGTGGGGAAAGGAGGAGGAGGACTATAGCGGGAACGCAGGCCTTTTCATGGACAAGTTGTGATGCATTGGCTTGTTTTGCAGGCTACAGGTCGATTTACTTTGAAGAAGAAGTAGATCTAACTCAAATCTGGAGGACATTGGAGATATCTGTAGGAAAGAAGTGATTGTTTACCCCGATGGTGAAAGAAAACCACCTGTTGGTGAAGGTTTCAATAGGTCATGGTTAAATCTGCGCTGTGTGGGGACGGCGGCGAGTGAGGATGGGCTTTACAGTCCTGGCTGTCTGCGGTGGGAGAGGGGACAGCTACCCAAACCCAAACCTGAGGGTTACACAGTTAACCTTGCAGGTTTCTGAGCCTGGAACTGGGTTTAGACGCTGGTTTGAGCCACGTGTTCAGCTCCCAGCTCCTGCATGGAGCAGCTTTGCCTCAAAGCCCTGTCATCTCGTATGCTTTTGTCTGTCGTTAGCAGGTGAGCTGAAGTTACCTTAGATGGAGCCTGGCCTACAGATGAGACATCTCGTTGCCTGATAAAAAGCCCTGAGCGACTGGCAGAGATGAATTATGAAGGCAGACTGGAGACTGTAGGAGCACAGGAAGTTCTGCACCAATCTGGGGAAGAGCTTCTTCCTGGTGAGGGTGAGGGAGCCCTGGGACAGGCTGCCCAGGGGGGTGTGGAGTCTCCTTCTCTGGAGATATTCCAGCCCCGTCTGGACGCCGACCTGTGCGACCTGTCCTAGGGAGCTGCTTTGGCAGGGGGCTTGGACCCCATGAGCTCTGGAGGTCCCTTCCAACCCCTACAGTTCTGTGACTCTGTATCTCGGAAGCAGGGTGCTTGGTCCAAGGAATAAGCACCCAGAGGTGGGATCTTGGGTGTTCAAGGTAACGATTTTGTTCTGGTTGTGGGGTGTCAGGAGCAATCTGAAGTTTCCCTCTCCTGAAACGTTTCTTGCAAGGCGTGATGTGCTTGCTCTTCTCCTTACGCAGGTGGGACACATTTCCAAGTATGGCTGACAGGAGTGGCATGAGGAAGAGCCTTGGAGTGCCACCAGATTTATCCAATCAGAGTTCTGCTTGCCTCTGAGGGCACCAATGAGGGCTCAGCACCAATGAGGGCTCAGCATGCCCCTGATGCCACAAAAGGGGGGTGTGGCTGCCGGGCAGGTGTCAGGGGGCGCAGGGCAGTTGGCACTGGACACTGTCGTCTGTCAGCGTCACTGCAGACTGCAGCCTCAGCCATTGCTTGTCAGTGTCTTGGTTGGCAGATAACTGGAGATCTTGGAACTCATTGGTGACCGGAGGGACACAGCTGTAGCTCAGCCCAAGCCATGGGTTGCTTCGGCGCCCTGGCTGTGGGTGATCTGATGCCATTCATTATGCTGGCGATGTATCTCCGGTTCATCTCCACCTTTCAACGGGACAGGAAGCGCCGGGTAGGAGAACGTTGCAGCGCACTGAGCCGTGCCGAGTCCTGACATGGGGTGGTGTCGGGGGGTGTGGGTGGCTGGGAGCTGCTCCCATTTCACCAACGTTCTGGGGGTCTTGCTGTGGAGACCGGCGATGAGCAACAAGCAATTCGATATGAATTTTAGGTGAAGCCATTTATTGGGTGACATCACACGTATTCTATGCATTTCTTAGGGCAAAGGTTCTTGCTCCGCAGAACACTGTGCCACACCATGTCATGACATGGAGTAGTGTGGAGCATGGGGGAGTCCTGTAGCATAGGGCTGGGGGCTGCTCCACACTCACCCACGTTCTGGGGGTTTTTGCAGAAGAGGTGGAGGAGGAGGTTTGGGAAGACCAGGTCGAGAGTGTCTTCAGAGAAGCCAAGCTGTGAGTGGCCCCAGCATCGAGCGCCCTGGAAAGGGCTGACACCCCACAGCAGCCCTGACACGGGGCTGTGCTGGGGGCTGCCAGCCGCTCACTTGGTCTCGTCCCTCATCAGGTTCTTCCCAAGCAACTGGAAATCCAAAGAAGCCTGCGTCACCCCAGGCCATGTGAGTGCTCAGCTCCTGCCCCAGACTCTCCACCTGTGCCCTGCGCGTTTCGGGCATCCCCGCCTGCCTGCCGGCCAAGGAGGGGCTGCTGCCCGGGGGTCCCAGAGGAGGGCCCAGGCTGCAAATGGTCCCTTCTCTCTCCTCCTCTGCAGGGAGATCGAGGACACAAAGAGCGTGAACAGCCTGTCCCCGCGTGCTCGCCTGGGCTCCCCGGGATCTCTCTCGAGACACCTATCGGCATCTCTCCACTCCTTCCCCGAGTCCAGTGCTGGTACGATGGTGGAGCTGGAAGCTCTGAACCGATCCCCAGCCCTCCAGACCCCTGAAACTGCTGAGGGGCTGGTGACAGAGCCAGGGCCAGTCCTTAACCAAGACCTCCCTCTAGAGCGGCCATTGGAGACGTACCAAGAGCAGTCACCTGGACTGCTCAGAGACAGGGCGCAGAGCCCCAAGGAAGTGCAGCCTTCCCCCACCAGACCCAAGGTAGGTGACCCTTGCTCTGCACCACACTGTGCCACAACATGTCATGACATAGAGTGGTGTGGGGGGAGCATGTGGGTCTGTAGCATAGCGCTGGCAGCTGCTCCACACTCACCCACGTTCTGGGGGTTTTTGCAGAAGTGGTGGACGAAGATATTTGGGAAGAGCAAGGCCAGGGTCCATGAGGAGCAGCCGAGCAGTGAGTGGCCCCAGCACCAAGCAAGCCGTAAAGGGGCGATACCCCATGGCAGCGCAGACACGCGTCTGTGCTGGGGGCTGCCAGCCTCTGACTCATGTCTCGTCCCTCATCAGGTTCTTCCCAAGCAAACGGAGGTGCAGAGAAGCCTCTCTCACCCCAGGACATGTGGTGAGTGCTGGGGAGACTCCCAGCTCCTGCCCCAGACTCTCCACCTGTGCCCTGCCCATTTCAGATATCCCTGCCTACCTGCTGGCCAAGGAGGGGCTGCTGCCCATGGGTCCCACCAGAGGGTCTAAGCTGAAACTGAGTCTCTTCTCTCTCCTCGTCTGCAGGGAGAACGAGGACACAAAGAGCCGGAACAGCCTGTCACCGCGTGCTCGGCTGGGATCTGTGGGCTCCCCGGGCTCTCTCTCGGGACGCCTATCGGCATCTCTTGACTCTCTCCCCGTGTCCAGCGCTGGTGCGATGGCGGAGCTGGAAGCTCTGAACCAATCCCCAGCCCTCCAGACACCTGAAACCGTTGAGGAGCCGGTGACAGAGCCAGGGCCAGTCCTTGACCTTTGCCCCCCTCTGGAGCTGCTGATGGACACCGACCAAGAGCAGTTCCCTGGACAGGTCAGGGGCAGGGCACGGTGGCCCAGGGATGTGGAGCCTTCCCCCAGCAGACTCAAGGTAGGTGACCGTTACTCAGCACCACACTGCGCTGCACCATGTCATGACATGGAGTGCTGTGGACCATGGAGGTCTGTAGCATAGTGCTGGGAGCTGCTCCACACTCACCCACATTCTGGGGGTCTTGCAGAAGTGGTGGAAGATGATGTATGGGAAGCGCCAGGCGAGAGTCTATCCAGAGCAGCCGAGCAGTGAGTGGCCCTGGCACCGAGCGCCCTTCAAATTGCTGACACCCCACGGCAGCCCTGAGAAGTGGCTGTGCTGGGGGCTGCCAGCCTCTTACTCATGTGTCCTCCCTCATCAGGTTCTTCCCAAGCAACTGGAAGTGCAGAGGAGCCTGCATCAGCCCAGGACATGTGGTGAGTGCTGGGGAGATGCCCAGATCCTGCCCCATACTTTCCACCTGTGCCCTGGCCGGTGCGGGTATCTCTGCCTGCCGGCCAAGGAGGGGCTGCTGCCCAGGGGTCCCACCAGAGGGTCTAACCTGAAACTGGGTCTATTCTCTCTCCTCCTCTGCAGGGAGGAGGAGGACACAATGAGTCTGAACAGCCCGTCCCCGAGTGTTCAGCTGCCCTCCCCGGGCTCCCTGCACTGGGACGTGAGCAGTACATCCTCATCTCCCAACTCCTTCCCCGAGTCCAGTGCTGGTACGATGGTGGAGCTGGAAGCTCCGAGCCGATCCCCAGCCCTCCAGACCCCTGAAACTGTTGAGGGGCTGGTGAGAGAGCCAGGGCCAGCCCTTGACCAAGATCTCCCTCTAGAGCGGCCATTGGAGACAGACCAAGGGCAGTCACCTGCACTGCTCAGAGACAGGGCGCAGAGCCCCATGGAAGTGCAGCCTTCCCCTAGCAGTTCCCAGGTAGGTGACCGTTACTCTGCACCATACTGCGCCGCACCATTCATGACATGGAGTGGTGTGGGGGGAGCATGGGTGTCTGTAGATAGGGCTGGGAGCTGCTCCACACTCACCCACGTTCTGGGGGTTTTTGCAGAAGTGGTGGACGAAGATATTTGGGAAGAGCAAGGCCAGAGTCCATGAGGAGCGGCCAAGCAGTGAGTGGCCCCGGCACCGAGCACCCTGTAAAGGGGTGATACCCCACTGCAGCGCAGGCACACGTCTGTGCTGGTGGCTGCCAGCCTCTGACTGATGTCTCATTCCTCATCAGGTTCTTCCCAATCAACTGGAGATGCAAACAAGCCTCTGTCACCCCAGGACACGTGGTGAGTGCTGGGGAGACTCCCAGCTCCTGCCTCAGACTCTCTGCCGGTGCCCTGTGCCCTGCCTGTTTCGGGTATCCCCACCTGCCTGCCGGCGAAGGAGGGGCTGCCGCCCGGGGGTCCCACCAGAATGGCCGAGCTGAAACCAGGTCTCTTCTCTCTCCTCCTAACCCGGGAGAACGAGGAGACAATGAGCCTGTACAGCCTGTCCCTGTGTGCTCGGCTGGGCTCCCTGGGCTCTGTCTCGAGCAGCACATCCGCATCTCTTGTCTTTCCCCGTGTCCAGCGCTGGTGCGATGGCGGAGCTGGAAGCTCTGAGCCGATCCCCAGCCCCCCAGATCCCGGAAACCGTTGAGGAGCCGGTGAGAGAGCCAGGGCCAGTCCTTGACCTTTGCCCCCCTCTGGAGCTGCTGATGGACACCGACCAAGAGCAGTTCCCTGGACAGGTCAGGGGCAGGGCACGGTGGCCCAGGGATGTGGAGCCTTCCCCCAGCAGACTCAAGGTAGGTGACCGTTACTCAGCACCACACCGCCCTGCACCATGTCATGACATGGAGTGCTGTGGACCATGGAGGTCTGTAGCATAGTGCTGGGAGCTGCTCCACACTCACCCACATTCTGGGGGTCTTGCAGAAGTGGTGGAAGATGATGTATGGGAAGCGCCAGGCGAGAGTCTATTCAAAGAAGCCGAGCAGTGAGTGGCCCCGGCACCGAGCCCCCTTCAAAGAGCTGACACCCCACGGCAGCCCTGACAAGTGGCTGTGCTGGGGGGTGCCAGCCTCTTACTCATGTGTCCTCCCTCATCAGGTTCTTCCCAAGCAACTGGAGGTGCAGAGGAGCCTGCATCAGCCCAGGACATGTGGTGAGTGCTGGGGAGATGCCCAGATCCTGCCCCATACTTTCCACCTGTGCCCTGGCCGGTGCGGGTATCTCTGCCTGCCGGCCAAGGAGGGGCTGCTGCCCAGGGGTCCCACCAGAGGGTCTAACCTGAAACTGGGTCTCTTTTCTCTCCTCCTCTGCAGGGAGAACAAGGACACAATGAGTCTGAACAGCCCGTCCCCGAATGTTCAGCTGCCCTCCCCGGGCTCCCTGCACTGGGACATGAGCAGTACATCCTCATCTCCCAACTCCTTCCCCGAGTCCAGTGCTGGTACGATGGCGGAGCTGGAAGCTCCGAGACGATCCCCAGCCCTGCAGATCCCGGAAACCGTTGAGGAGCTGGTGACAGAGCCAGGGCCAGTCCTTGACCTTTGCCCTCCTCTGGAGCTGCTGATGGACACCGACCAAGAGCAGTTCCCTGGACAGGTCAGGGGCAGGGCACGGTGGCCCAGGGATGTGGAGCCTTCCCCCAGCAGACTCAAGGTAGGTGACCGTGACTCTGCACCACACTGCGCTGCACCATGTCATGACATGGAGTGCTGTGGACCATGGAGGTCTGTAGCATAGTGCTGGGAGCTGCTCCACACTCACCCACATTCTGGGGGTCTTGCAGAAGTGGTGGAAGATGATGTATGGGAAGCGCCAGGCGAGAGTCTATCCAGAGCAGCCGAGCAGTGAGTGGCCCCGGCACCGAGCGCCCTTCAAAGAGCTGACACCCCACGGCAGCCCTGACAAGCGGCTGTGCTGGGGGCTGCCAGCCTCTTACTCATGTGTCCTCCCTCATCAGGTTCTTCCCAAGCAACTGGAGGTGCAGAGGAGCCTGCATCAGCCCAGGACATGTGGTGAGTGCTGGGGAGATGCCCAGATCCTGCCCCATACTTTCCACCTGTGCCCTGGCCGGTGCGGGTATCTCTGCCTGCCGGCCAAGGAGGGGCTGCTGCCCAGGGGTCCCACCAGAGGGTCTAAGCTGAAACTGGGTCTCTTTTTACTCCTCCTCTGCAGGGAGAACAAGGACACAATGACCCTGAACAGCCCGTCCCCATGTGTTCAGCTGCCCTCCCCGGGCTCTCTGCACTGGGATTTGAGCAGTACATCCTCATCTCCCAACTCCTTCCCCGAGTCCAGTGCTGGTACGATGGCGGAGCTGGAAGCTCCGAGACGATCCCCAGCCCTCCAGAACCTTGAAACTGTTGAGGGTCCAGTGACAGAGCCAGGGCCAGCCCTTGACCAAGTTCTCCCTCTAGAGCGGCCATTGGAGACGGACCAAGAGCAGTCACCTGGACTGCTCAGAGACAGGGCGCAGAGCCCCATGGATGTGGAGCCTTCCCGCAGAAGACCCAAGGTAGGTGACTGTTACTCTGCAGAACACCGGGCCACACCATGTCTTCATATGGAGTGGTGTGGGGGGAGCATGGAGGTCTGTAGCATAGTGCTGGGAGCTGCTCCACACTCACCCATGTTCTGGGGTTTTTTGCAGAAGTGGTGGAAGATGATGTTTGGGAAGAGCAAGGCCAGAGTGCATCAGGAGCAGCCAAGCAGTGAGTGGCCCCGGCACCGAGCACCTGTGTCAGGGCTGACACCCCAATGCAGCCCTGCCACCGGGCTGTGCTGGGGGCTGCCAGCCTCTTACTCCTGTCTCGTCCCTCGACAGGTTCTTCCCAAGCAACCGGAGGTGCAGAGAAGCCTCTGTCACCCCAGGGCATGTGGTGAGTGCTGGGGAGATGCCCAGCTCCTGTCCCAGACTCTCTGCCTGTGCCCTGTCTTTGCCCAGAGTGGGCAGCCCTGCATGCTGCCCGAGCAGGGGCTGCTGCCCGGGGGTCCCAGAGGAGGGCCCAGGCTGCAACTGGGTCTCTTCTCTCTCCTCCTCAGCCAGGAGAACGAGGAGACATTGAGCATGAAGGGCCTGTCCCCGCATGCCTCACTGAACAACCTGGGCTCATGCTTGGACAGAGGATCCGTCTGCCTGGATTCCTTCCCCGAGTCCAGCCCTGGTGGAGCTGGAAGCTCTCAACTGACTGTGAGCCTTCCAGACCCATCAAGCTTTTGAGGACCGGTGACAGAGCCAGTTCATCCCTTCACCCCTTATATGGCATTTCTGGTTTTTTCTTGGAGATTTCACTCCTTTTGTTCCCCCACCCCCCCCACCCCGCCCCGCTATTGTTAGAGTTTCTCTTGATCCCTGTTCTTGTTTATAACCCAACTCCCATCTCTCTAACCCATTCTCAGTTCCCCATTGCTTACATCAAATATACAAACCCAAAACAACAAACCTGGAGTTTCTAGTGGTCAGTATTTCTCTCTCTCCCAGATTTGCTGCCACTCAGTTGCTCACCACTCCCACCAGAGTTGACTCATTTCACTCACACCAACAGTTCATCAAATCTAAATCAATTTTCAATACTCAGCTCCAAAATCAAGACCAACCAATCAGTGCCAGCAGAGCAGCCACTCCGTTGGGAATCAAACTCCTGCATGACAGGCAGGAGTTCTCCTGCTGACCCACAGAGCAGGATGCGGTTACAGACAGACACAGCAGCACTCCACACTCACTTGGTGCTTACTTGAACGTCTCAGTCCCACCTGCACAAGTTCTTTGGATGATAAATCCAAACCAGAACAACACTCGATATCATTATCGAGATGCCAATCATCAACCTCCGTGAGCTCCCTGGGCTCCCTCTTGGACACCAGATCTGTGTCTCTCTACTCTTTCCTGGAGCCCTGGCTGGTGCGATGGCGGAGCTGGAAGCTCTCAACCCATCATGAGCCCTCCAGACCCATCAAGATTCTGGTATTTCATCCCCCCTTTTCTTCTAGAAGCCCCTTTCCGTGTACCACACTCCCAGATTTTCCAAGCAGAGCAGCACCTCTTCCGTTGTTTCTCTTTCTCTCTGTTTTTCTCTGTTTTCTAAAGCCAATACTAAGGGATGGGATTCATGGGGGAGGCACTGAGCACCCATGGGTGGGAGTAGGAGAGATAGGCACCCGTGGGTTTGGGAAGGTTCTGGGCCCCCATGAGTGGGCGGTAGGCTGCATGGGGTGTGAGGGGTGCTGAGCTCCTCCTGGGGTTGCATGAGGACACCCACAGGGGCAGGGCGGGTTGGTGCCCACAAAGAAGGGGAAGGTAGCACCCCAAACCCTGCTTCCTTGCTCCAGCCTGGCTCAGCGAAGGCCAGGAACCCTCCATTGTTGGAGAAGGCTGAGGAGGAGGACCCAGTGGACGCCCTGATCTCACGCACGGGCTGCGCCGCGCAGCACCGGGAGCTGCAGGACTGCATGGCGGCGCGGCAGGACTGGCGCCATTGCCAGCCCCAGGTCCGTGCTTTCGGCGAGTGCATGGCACGCCGGCAGCGTGACACCCAGCCCCGTGGAGCAGCACCTGGCTCACACCAAGCCCACCCTGTTTCACCACCTGGGAACTGAAATCACTGGGGACCTTTGGTGCTGGTGCTGTCACCCAGCCCACCCCCAGTGGCCCAGGTGTGGGGGGCAGCCACACCCCCCTGACCCCGATTTTCTGGCAGCAGCACTGGGGAATTAAATCTGTTGGTGGCCAAAGGGCTCGTTTCTGTCTGTGCCACCAGGGGGAGGGGATGCTTCTGGGCACAGATGGGTGTTTCTGGTCCAAAATAGCCCAAACTGGGAGCGCTTGGGGTACCCAAGCTGAGGCTCGGCTCTGCAACAGCCCTACCACGGATTTCTACTCTGTGTCCTTCCCTGTGCTGTCCCAAAGCTTTTCCAGCAATGGTCACAGACTGCTCAGGGCTGCGAGGGACCTCAAAGATCATTGAGTCCCACCCCCTGCCATGGGCAGGGACACCTCTCACCAGCTCTCTACCACGTCCTCTCCCAGCCTGGATTGACAGTGAGGATTTCCCTGACCCAAAGGCAGGACCCTGCACTTGTCCTTGTGGAACTTCATGAGGTTCCCCTGGGCCCACTTCTCCAGGTCCCTCCGCATGGCATCCCGTCCTTCCAGCGTGATAACCTCATGTTCCACAGGAGAGGATTGGGGTGGGAGGGGGGAATGGGGAAGGCAGAATTTCTCTCGTGAGAAGCCGCGTGGGGGTGGGGAAGGTGCTCTTCAGGAGTGAGAGGCTGCTCTGATGCTGCCTCCATGGAACAAAGCTATGAAAAAGAAAAGAAAAAGGCATTTGGGGGGGCTGGAAAGGACAGGCTGCCCACGGCATCTCCCCGGGGGCAGAAACTTTGAGGGCATCTCCTTGGGAGCTGGGTACAGGGGCTGCCAGCCAAAAATCACAACAGGCACAGGACTCCAAGTTGAGGGTGATGCCTTGAAAAGCAGGAATCAAAACTCCCCAGCCTTGGTGGCTGTTCAGCAGGTATTCTTTATGGCGGTGCTGGGCACACAGGGGATCACATGTGTTTTCCTGCTTCACTGAGTCCTCCCCTGCAGCCTTGTCCAGCCTTGGCTGCTCCTCTCCAAGACACCGGGGACACAGCCTGGGCTTCAGCAGACTCATCTGGCCAAGCACCTTCTTCCTATTGGTTGGAGGGAGGGATCCCCAAGTGGGATCACACTGCAGGCTCCCCTTGCAGCCCCTTGCCACAGGACCAGAGACACCTGTAGCTCCTTGTAGCACTCTCGCTCCACGCTGCACAGAGTGTGGATGACCTCGAGGACCAGCTACTCCTTGTCCATGTCCATGGCTGGGTGTCTGCTAGGAGAAGGCTCCATGTCCGTGCTGCTCATGGCCTGTCCCAGACCTGTCCATGGCCCTGCTCTTGGTCAGTCTCCAGTGGCAGATCCAGTGGGAAGTCTTGGTGAAGGGCTGGCCCTGGCTCTGTCCCCAGTCCCTCAGGATCTTGATGGGTCTGGAGGGCTGGCGATGGCTTGAGAGCTTCCAGCTCCTCCATGGCACCGGGCCAGGGCTCGGGGAAGGAGTAGCGGGCCTTGGTGAAAGCCCATCTGAGAGAGATGTGAAGAGAGAGACAGCGGCATCCCAACCGCTGTGGAGGGAACACGGTGCTGGGGTGTGAGACTCATCTAGAGGTCAGCCTTGCTTCAGGGCCTCTGGGTCGAGCCTCAGGGCTTCAGGGCCTATCTCCACTGCAGCCCCTGAGACGCTGCTCAGCATTCGGCGGCCTGGGTGAGGGTCCCCTGTGGGTGCTGCTGGCCCCGGTCCGAGCCCACCCACATCCCCAGGCACCAGCACACCCACTGGGATACCAGCCACCTCCACCCCACTTCTGGGGGTGCCAGCGGTGCCTGAGGCCAGCTTGTGCTCGCAGGGGTCGGGCACTAAGGTGCTCGCACCCCAACCAGGGGAGGGAGGGAGGAAGGGATAGAGGGAAAGGTTGGGGGATGGATGGATGGATGGATGGATGGATGGATGGATGGATGGATGGATGGATGGATGGATGGATGGACCACAGCATTAGGAACAGAAAAATATTTATTGCTCCAACATTGCAGATGGGGGGTGACCCAGGGGATTCCCAGCCACAAAGCCAGCGGCAGATCAGGAGCTGGGAAACGTGTTCTTCGCCTTGTTCTTCGCAGTGTCACCCCCAGGCCTTGTGAAGCACACGTAGAGAGGCTGGCAGCAGCTCAGGTGGTTCTGCTTACAAGACATGCACACTGGTTATGCCAGTCTCTCAATTATTGCTAGTAGAATACATAGCTGATTTCAGGGATGTCTTAGCTGTTTGGTGGAAGCAGGTTGACCTCCTAAGGTTCAAGTCCTCTTAAAGTAGAATCATAGACTCATCAAATGATAGAATGGTCTGGGTTGGAAGGGACCAAGAGTGGGAAGCACTTCACCACGGATCATGAAGTTCCAACCCCCTGCCACAGGCAGGCCCACCAACCTCCAGGACTGGCTCTACAAGGCCCCACCCAACCTGGCCTTGAACACTTCCAGGGATGGGGCACCCACCACCTCTCTGGGCTGCCTGTTCCTGCTCCTCACCACTTTCTCTGTAAAAAACTTCCCCCTAATATCCAACCTAACCCTTCCCTTCTTCAGCTTCACTCCATCCCCCTTGGCCTGATGGTGAGATGTGCAAGGGAGAGAAAGAGGAGGACCCAAGCTGTAACTGTCTGTTGTTGAGGAGCAAGACCTTAGAGTTAGAAATGTGATGCTCAGGAGTTACCAACGTGCAAACTGCACTGTAGAATTTACTGGGAAGGGAAGGGACCGTAGATGGTAGTCTCTGTAGATCTCTCTTTTCAGCACTCTTCAGTGCTGGTCTCAGGGTTTAGGAAAGCTGGAAAAGATAGAGAAGTGTGAAAACACGATGAGAGGTCTTGAGAACGTTTCCCTTAACCGAGTTTGTAGCTGGTGAAGAGGTGAGGGCCTGTGTTAGGTTTTTAAACTCCTGAGTGATCTGCAGAAGGTGAAGAGGAAAAGATTTGCTGTTCCTTTCAGGTAGAATGTGTCATCTAATACATTTTCAGGTGACATGTCCACAAGAAATGCCTTGGGAAGTCCTAATGGCAAGAACTTGAAGGTGTAGAAAGCTCTTGTGGATTTTAAAGATTGTTAGACCATTTAGTAGATGAAAAGACACCGGAGGCTGTTAAAGGCCTCTTGGTCAGCAGGCGCCTGAGCCTGCAGGCTATCAAAGCTGGGAGAGTATCTGTCAGGCGTTGCCGTACGTGTTTGCATTTTTCTTCTCACCCATCCTCCACTGATCTCTGAGGACAGGTCGCTAGGTGGGAAAATCCTGCTGGAGCAACGGTCTTACATTTGCCATGAAGGAATGAAGGTGCTTTGATTTCCACCCTTGCTTTTGTTACCCCGATTGTCGGCTCGTCCTGATGGTGATGCCTTGAGAAGCAGGAATCAAAACTCCCCAGGCTTGGGAGAGTGGGGAAATGCCAATGGTCCTAAAGAAAGGACTTGAGGTAGACACATTAGTGAAACAGTAATTTATTATACATTCTTGCAAGAGCAGGTGACCTAACGAAGTAGGCACAGCTGTGGTCAGTTTGTAGCACTTTTATACCACATCCTTATTCAAATATCATTAGGTTACCTGATACACGTATACATATTCATAACCTGTCCTGCTTTGTATTAAAATGAGTTCCAAGAAGTGATTTCCATCAACTCCTCCCCACTGCGCCTGCGCACTGCTGTTTGATGGTGGTTGTTGAGGGTCGTGGAGATGAAGTCAGATGGCTCCTCTTCCTCACCGCAAGTAACCTTCGGTCTTGCGCAGACTCAGTTACCCCTTGACTCTGATCCCAACTCCAAGTTGGGTTTCAGCAGGTTTTGTGTACCTTCAAGGACAAGGGGGAGCTTGAACTAGTTACAATGAAATGCTTTGCCTGCATTTGTGACCCATTAGAGACAAGCACGGAATTCATGAACAGATAAGGAGGAGGGGGGTACTGGAACTTGTCAAACAAGTCATTTTATTTCCACAGAGCACATAGTCCTTGAGTGTGTAAGTTACTTAAAATATGGTGTTAGGCTCAAACTTATGTCCCACTTGGTGTTTCTTCTTTATCAGTGAGGCAGAGTCGTTCAAGGGAGGCATTGTTTATAGGAGGTCACCACTGTGGCACTTCAAGCTATCCTGTTAGCAAGTCTTCCTTAACCCTTTACAAGTGTCTTAATGCAACATTTCAGCAATGTGGAGATATAAGTCCACAGCTTTCCCACCCCATCACCCATTACTTAGCAAATTAAGCTTTAGGTGGGTCTCCAGGCCTGGTCAAAACCGGCTGGAGTCTTCTTTTTTTTGTCATGCACCATCATCATGGTGGAAATACTGGGTTCACTGGATTCACGTATGCGTGAGCTTCCTTTCTACAGCACTCTAGCCAGGCAGCAGGGACAATGTCCTTGCTATGGCTATAGTGGTGTATTGTTCCCCTGCTATTAGACTTTCAGGTCATCACAGCCTACCCAACATGTGCGGTTTCACCTCCCGCAGCAACCAGAGAGGTGGGTGTTGCTGAGACTGAGAGGTCTCTTCAAACTCAGATAGTTGGTTTAGAAAGAATCAAGGTTTTCCTGTTCTGTTATCGCTTTCCTTCTAGGCAGAGGCCCCATGCTTCTTGTCGCAGGGTTGCAGATGCCGTGGCGATGTGTGAACGATGCCGCATGATAGAATTCTATGCACTGTGAGGAGCTCTTGTTGTTTTGGTTTTGGTTTTGGTTGTGGCTGGTTTCTATTGTTGTTACAGCTGTGTACACCAATAAAGTTCAGTTTTGTTCAGTTACCAAGAGTTTCTATATATCCTAAATTCTTCTGCAGAAAATACAATAACCCTTTTCAATTTGCAAAAGCAACATTTCCCAGCGTTTTCCACAGTGATTCCTGTTATTCCTGCCTGCTGCTTCCAATAAACTGCCCCTATGGGGCCTGGTCACAGCAGAGCTTGGGGCTCCTGTGCCTCTCATGGGGGTTTAGAGGTGTTCTCCCAACCCTGGGTGTGCCCCTGGGAATGGCCAAGGGAAAGGGGATGACTGGGGAGAGGCGGGGAGGGGAGAGGCAGGGAGGTGAGGGAAGGGGAGGGAAGGGGAAGGGGAAGGGGAAGGGGAAGGGGAAGGGAAGAGGGAAGGGGAAGAGGGAAGGGGAAGGGAAAAAGGAAAAACATTGCAGCCAGAGGTGCAAGTCCCTGGCCAGACTTGCCACATGTGGGCGCAAAGAGCGACTGCCCCCCACTCCAGGTGGGAGGCACCCCCACTGCCCTTAGAAGAGACCAGTCACCTGAAGTGGGCTGTGCAGCCTTGATGCCACAGCGATGGCCACACCCAGCCCACCCCCCAGCCCCCTGCCTCTCTGTGTCCTTGCACAGGGTCTGCTCTGTGTCTGCTCCTGGGACACCCCAATCCTGTGTCAGACCCCCCGCCCCAGCCCTCCACTCTCCCTGTGGAGCACCCTGTCCCCTCCAGCTGCCTTGGGGAGTCCCCCAATTCTCTCCTAACTGCCCTGCCCCGCCAGCCCCAAGTGGGGTTCTAGGGGTTTCCAGGCCTCACCCACACCCCTCATCCCTTCAGGTGGGCACCCCAACCTCCATCCCTGCCTCCTGTGGGGGCCGTGGCACCTGCAGCAGACAGCCCCCACCCCTCTCTCCACCCCAAGACTGAGTTGTCACCCCCCGCCGTGTCCATGGACAGGGAGAACCAGGGAGCAGGCACCCCAAAAACCATTGCTGCCTCCTCCCCCCATGGAGGTGGTTAAGTTGAGCTCAGGGCAGGATGGGGACGGTGGCAGCTGCAGCGCCTTGGCCCTGCTCCAACATGGGGGAGGGGGGAGGGGGCGGACCCTGAGGCTTTCTACAAGGGGTTTGCCACCCTTGTCCATCCTCTTCCAAAACGCAGCTGCTGCTGGAGTGGAGGAAGATGGGACAGGACATCCTGAGCCCAGACACTCTGGAAGGTTCCTGCTGCTCAGGTCCTGGAGCCTTGTGACATTCCTCACCTATGAGCAGCTGAAATGGGGCCCAATGGCCATGGGCAGGGGGTCCCCTCCTGAGCCCAACGCCTGAGGCCATCGCCACCATCCTGGAGGCACCTCAGGGATCACATCTGCCAGAGCCCAACCGTTGTCATGGCTACAGCGAGGCTTGGAGTAAATCTTTTCCCCTACCTCCCAGTACTCCCCTTGCCATCCCCGCACGCCCAAACCCTCCCTGCCCTCATGCATGAGCTGTGCTGGGAGTACTGCAAGCCCCCCTGCTCCCCCCCTCCCCACAAGAATCCTCCATCACCCTCTGGGTTGCTGCAGGCTGGCACCATGTTGGGAAAACAAGGTGGAGCTGAGAGACAGGAGAAACAGCCTCAAGGATCCCAGGGCTGCACCCAGCTCTGGCCTGTGACAGTGCTGGCTCCAGCACTTTATTGGTGAGAGGGGAAGGGGAAGGACATTGTCCCCTAGGAGAGGAGAGCCCTTTGCAAGAGCAGTTTCTGCTCAGCTGTAAGGTTCTTGGGAAAGCAGATGTTGAAGTAGATGAGGAGGTCGCCCTTGCGCCTGGGGTCGTGGAGCAGCGGCATCCCCTCCCCTGGCACCACCTTGCAGTACTTGGGGCTGCAAAGCAAAGGAAGGGGCTGAGGAGCCACAGGACAATCCTGGCCTGGAGCCCACAGCCACGTGTCACGGCACAGAGCCCCATGCACGCTTCTCAGGGGGTTTCTGGAGGTCACTTTGCTCCTCCAGCTTCAACTGACAGCCCGTCCTCCTCCAGCCTCACATCCCCACGTCCCGTGCCCTGTGGGCTCTACCACCCAGCCTTCACCTCACTGCCTTTCCCACCTTTTTCCAGGTCAATCCTGAGGTCATGACACTAAGCTGGGAGGAAGTGTTGATCAGCCTTAGGGTAGGGAGGCTCTTCAGAGGGATCTGAACAGGCTGGAGTGCTGCACATGGGACAGAACAACCCCGAGCAGTGCTACAGGCTGGGGGAGACTGGCTGGAGAGCTGTCAGGCAGAGAAGGACCTGGGGGTGGTGGGTGACTGACCATGAGCCAGCAGTGTGCCCGGGTGGCCAGTCAGAAATAGGCAACCAGGCTGGGGAAGGGGCTGGAGGGCAAATCCTCTGAGGAGCGGCTGAGGGAGCTGGAGAAGAGGAGGCTGAGGCTTAAAGGGCTTTTCCAACCCTGTGACTCTGTGAGTCTGTGATTCTTCCCGAGCGCCTGTTCATCTCCTTGGCCACCGAGCTCTGCAGAAAGGCCCCATCTGGCCACCCAGCCCAGCCATCCATCTGCCCAGCAGCACTTACTCCACAATGTCGTTGATGGGGATGTTGAGCAGCCGCCCGTCCAGCGTTTTCACGTCCACCGTGCAGCCGATGAGGGCCTGCAAGGCACAGGAGTGGGACTCAGAGCTGCACCTGCAGCCCCAGAGGGAAAGCAGAGGTTTGGGCTTGGCCCCGTTGCCTCCCTTGGCTCTTTACCTTTCCCAAGGTGATGGTGCTGACATAGGTGAGGTTGTCGTTGACTCTTTGAAACCTCGGGTGGAGTTTCTCTTGGACAACAAAGGTGATGTCAGATGGGATGATGTTTGGGCCCTAAAATTAAGGGGAGAAAAACCCAAACTGAAAAGACACCTGGGGATGGTTTGCTAGAAACCAAATGGTTTTCTATCAGGACCAGGGAATTGTGCTGGGAGCCATGTGACAAAGTGCCCATGGCCTGGAGAGATGGTTGGTCCTGAGGAAACCCGGCCCAGAACTTCCCACCATGACCATTACCTGGTCTCCTTCCTTCTCAAAGGTGATGCGAGTGCCCCGCTTCCACCCCGGCTGCACCTCGATCGTCAGGATTTTCTCTCTCATGGTGCTTGTCTGACCATCTTCATTCATCACCTGGGGGAGATGAGGGGATCAGAAGAGCTGGCTCAGAGAATCACAGACTGGGTTGGCTTGGAAGGGACCTCCAATTCCCCCCCAGTGCCTCCCTGCCACGGGCAGGGACACCCCCACCAGCACAGCGTGCCCCAGGCCCCATCCAACCTGGCCTTGAACCCTGAGACGCAGCCAGGGGCAGCCCCAGCTTCTCCAGGTACCCTGTGCCAGGGCCTCCCCCCTCCCTGGGAAGGATTTCTGCCCCCCAGCCCCTCTCCAGCTGCCCTCTTGCAGCTCAAGGCCATTTCCCTGGGCCCGGCCCTCCCTGCCCTGGGCACCAGCCCCTCTCCAGCTCTCCTTGAGGGATGGGAAGGGGCTGGGAGCTCTCCCCAGAAGCAGCCTTCTCTCCTCCAGGCTCAGCCAGCCCAGCTCTCCCAGCCTGGCTCCAGAGCAGAGGGGCTCAAGCTCTCCCATCATCTCTGGGGCTCCTGGGGACTGGCTCCCACAGCTCCATGTCCTCCTTGTCCTGCGGACCCCCAAACACAGGGGCAGAATCCCCCTTTCCCAGCCCTGCTGGTCCTGCTGCTGGGGATGCAGCACAGGACAGGGGGGGCTTTCTGGGCTGCCAGCGCACAGTGACAGGTCATGGCCAGTTTCTCACCCACTGGTACCCCCAAGTCCTGCTCCTCAGGGTTGTGACACCCTGAGGGACAGCACGTAGAGGGGGTCACAGCTGCTCTGCTCATCCAGCTGCGTTCAAGCCGGTGCAGAGGAGAGTGAGGGTGGCTCCAACTCCACAGCATGGCAGGGACAAATGGAGTCAGACTGAGCAGGAGACACTCAGGGCTGGAACCAGGAGATGGTGACAGCAGGAAGAGGGATACAGATTGCTGACAGCACGAAGGAGATGCAGCCCCAAGGGAAAATGAGTCTGTGGTTGCCCAGGTAATGCTGTGTCCCCTCTCCAAAATAAGCCCCTTGTTCCCATCAGCTTTTACATCATCCCCTCCTGCTGATTTCCCCATCTCCAGCCAGAGGAGGAGGGTACCAGCTCAGATCCTTCCAGCATCTGTGCTCAGTCTGGTTCAGATTCCTCTCTGTGGCACAGCACAGATGCGGAGTGCCGGGGTCTGCCAAGCCCCCTGAGCAGGACCAGCTCTAAAACCTCAGGTTCTGCCACCAAAACATCCTACAGCCAGAGTCCAGACCCAAATTCCTCCCCCTGCTGAGCTCCCCACCTCCACCCACCCTACGGGAGATCTTAATCTTCTTGGTGCAGCCATGGAAAAGGTCTTCAAGGGAGAGGTAGAGATCCCGCACGATCGGGGGGTCTTGCTTCATCGCTCCTCTTCCTCGCAGCCCTCCGAAGGGCAGGATCAGCTCCGAGCCATCCTTGTCAAAGAACTCTGGGTGAGTGAGCAGAGCAGGGGGTCACCTCACTCTGACCAGAGGTCGGGGAGTCCCCTGGGGTCTCCTTATCACGGAGCACCCCAAGGATGCCAGGCAAACAGGAACCTCTCATCTCCTTCTGCTTGTGACCACATTCCCGCTCCAGCTGAAGTGGTCTTTCCCTAGGAGTGTGTTTATTTTGAATCCCAGGACCTCCTGAGCTGGAAGGGACCCATAAGGCCCATCGAGTCCAACCCCTGGCTCCACACAGGTCAAGTCAGAGCACCCCAGGATGTGGTTGCCCCTCCTGGCTGCTTGCACATGCTGCTGGTTCAAGGGTAACTTGCTATCAACCAAGACTCCCCCAAACCCCTCTCAGCACGACTGGCCTCCAGTGTCTCATCCCCCAGCCTGGGTGTGCAGCCAGAGTCACCCCTTCCCAGGGGCAGAATGCAGCACTTGCCCCTGTTAAACTTCACAGCCACATGCTCATGTGTTAGGAGAGTGTCACCCCCACCTACCTGCAAAGGGGTTGTCTCCACCAAAGAACTCCCTGAAGACTTTGTCAGGGTTGTTGTGAAACACGTAGCCCACGCTCCAGGGGTTCTCGTCCCCAAACTCCAAGGGGATGCCACCTTTGAGACCCTCTTCTCCATACTTGTCGTAGATCCCTTTCTTCATGGCTTAGGGAACAAGGAGGAGTCAGCACCGGCCATGGTCTCCCACAGCAGGGGAAGAGCCTGAGATCCAGGCTGCGATCGGGAAGAGACTGGAGAAGGGCTTCCATCCCTCTCCAAGTGGGATGGCAGCAGGAAGAGCTGCCAGCTGCTGGGGCTCAAGGGCTGATGCCACCTCCATAGGGTGCTAATGACAGGGGGCTTAGACCTCTGGCCGGAGCAGAGGCGTCTCACTGCCAGGCCCACCCCCCCCCCCAGACCCAGGGGCAGGGACTGTCCCCACACTTACGGTCGCTGAGCACATCATAGGCCTCTGCCAGCTGCCTGAACCTCTCCGGTGCCCAGGGCTCCTTGCATTTGAATGGATGATTCTCTAAGGCCAGTTTCCGATAGCTATGGAGGGGAAAAGAAGGGAAAAGCCAGCCTTGCAGCCAGCCAGCCCTGGGGGGGCGGGGACGCGGGGACAGGACACCCCCAGCCCCGGCTGCTCCCTCCCTCCTTCTCCCAGGATTTGTGGCCCTGCCGCTTCTCCCAGGCCCCTCCCTCCTCCCCACCTCCCACTTCAGGGCCCTGCTGCGGAGACACACGGGGCTTCCCCCATCCCCAACACCCCCGTCCCGCACACCCCCAGGGCCGGCCGGCCTTGGGGCTCCCCTCTCCGCCAGGCCGCAGCCCCTCACGCCTTCCTGATGTCGGCGTCCGCGGCCCCCCGCTCCAGGCCCAGCACGGCGTAGTAGTTCTGCCCCATGGCGTCCCGTTGCCATGGAGCCCGGCGCTTCCGGGCCGCGCAGGGCAGCACGGCAGGGGCAGTTCTGCCCTCCCGCCCCGGGCCCCGCCTCGCCCGCGGGTTCCTTCTATTTCCTTTTAAAAACACTTTGGCTTTTTAAAATGAGTTTTCTTGGAGCTCCTGGAGAGAGTCCAGAGGAGGGAGGCACACAGAGAGGATGAAAGGCCTGGAGCATCTCCCCTCCGAGGAAAGGCTGAGTGAGCTGGGGCTGTTCAGCCTGGAGAGAAGCAGCCTGAGAGGGGATCTGATCAATGGGTATCAATATCTGAAGGGTGGGACACAGGGGGACATGGCCAGCCTCTTCTCAGTGTGTGTGGGGACAGGACAAGGGGCGATGGCCTCAAGTTGGAGCACAGGGAGTTCCACACCAATCTGGGGAAGAGCTTCTTCCCAGTGAGGGTGAGGGAGCCCTGGGACAGGCTGCCCAGGGGGGTGTGGAGTCTCCTTCTCTGGAGATATTCCAGCCCCGTCTGGACACCGACCTGTGCGACCTGTCCTAGGGAGCTGCTTTGGCAGGGGGGGTGGACCCGATGGGCTCTGGAGGTCCCTTCCAACCCCTGCAGTTCTGTGAGTCTGTGAAAATGTATTTCCCACATGGTGTTGTGTTGCTTTATTTCAGGCCATTCTGCCATAAGGTCACCCCCACATCCAATATATTTTATTAGTTTGCACACACGCCCCACGCCCCATGCCAGCAGTGAGAAGATGTGTGGCAGCACAAGACCCTCCCTGACACCTCAGAGCCCCTCTCTCCAAATTTAAAAAAATAAAATCCAAAGTTGTCCCACAGTAAGAAACATCCCCAAAACCAGCTGTACAGAGCCCGCTCATCCCAACAGCCTCAGAAGATTCCACAGGCCTCAGAAGCTTCTACACACGCACCTCAAACATACCACCCCAGAAAATAAGCTTGGAAGAGTTACTTTGGTGCAACTCCACACTGATCCAGGCAACTAAAGGTCAGAAAGTTGGTATCTCCTCACTATGCCATCTCTGCAGCACGTGTAAATTTGCTTCTCCCAAGCAGCTACCTGAAAAAGAGGGAGGGGAAAGTGGGATTTAAGGAGAGTTGCTGCTCAAGTGACAGCTAACAGCCTGTTTCTGGCATTGATTCCCTCAAACAGAGGTTCTTCTGTTAAATGCAAAAAGGGGCTGAGACACCAAGGACTTGTGTGGGTCAGATCTCAGCCTCCACAGCAGTGGTACTTAGAAGGGGGAAAACCGGCTGGCAGAGCTGGAGTGGGTTGGGGAGACCTTCTCAGCACCTACAGCTACCTGACAGGAGGCTGCAGAGAGGTGGGCGATGGTCTCTTCAGCCAGGGGACAAGGGGAAATGGGCTCAAGCTGCACCAGGGCAGGGTCAGCTCAGATGGGAGGGAAATGTTCTTCCCTGGCAGAGTTGTGGGGCTGTGGAACAGGCTGCCCAGGGAGGGCAGAGAGTCCCCACCCCTGGCTGTGTTTAACAGATGGGGAGATGAGGGACTGAGAGATCTGGGTCAGCACAGGACAGGACTCCCTGAGCTTAAAGGACTTTTCCAACCTGGTGATTCTGTGGGTTAAAACCAAAAGCACATTTCCACTGGCACCACCAAGCTGAGAGCTGAGGGAACCCATGTCACACTCCCAAGGGCAGCGGAGTGTCTGGAAACACAGGAGCCAGAGGCCTGCTTTTGGGTCCCGAGTCACCAGGGGGCAAGAGAAGAGGCAGCAGTGCCCAGCCAGCTGTTGCTTCTACCCCCAAGGATCCTCCAAGCAATTAATTCACAGTTCAGTTAATTCTGCCAGAGCTGCTACAACACCCAAGCTACTCTGCTGCTTTGGTATCGCTCCTGCATGATGCAGATAAAAGGCCAGAGGGTTTGTTTATGCCAAATATTTAGATTATTTGGGGGAGGGGGGGAAACCAGCTTAAAAGGCAACTGTGTGAAGGAACCTGAGGTGCAGGCTGCCAAGTCCTGAGATAAGGGCAGCTGCCTGCTACCTGGCATCAAGCTTCCCTACACCCCTTACCTGGGGTGATAAGACAGCATCCCTCACCTTGTACACAGGGTCACAGTCCGCTTCTGTGAGATCCAGGATGTAATCGAGGTCTTGCTGAATGATGAAGCAGGTTCCATCGCCTGGCCAGAGGAAGGAAAACAGGGCGATTAGTGAAGTGAGCCACGCTCTTAATTACAGACAGCTCCAGTGGGCCCAGTGAAAAGGCCTGGGCACAGAATCCTGAGGTTGGAAAAGACCTTTAAGCTCATCAAGTCCAACGCAGTCCCCTTCCTGGGCAGCCTGTTCCACAGCCCCACAACTCTGCCAGGAAAGAACTTTTCCCTCCCATCTGAGCTGACCCTGCCCTGGCGCAGCTTGAGCCCATTTCACTTTGTTCCATCTCCTGTCCCCCGGCTGAAGAGACCATCGCCCACCTCTCTGCACCCTCCTGGCAGGTCAGTGGAGGTGCTGAGAAGGTCTCCCCTCAGCCTCCTCTTCTCCAGACTCAACACCCCCAGCTCCCTCAGCCGCTCCTCAGAGGATTTGCCCTCCAGCCCCTTCCACAGCCTGGCTGCCCTTCTCTGGACTCGCTCCAGGACCTCCATGTCCTTCTTATGGTGAAGAGCCCAGAACTGGACTCAGCACTGGAGGAGCAGCCTCACCAATGCCCAGTACAGGGTCACTGATCACAGGGTACAGAGGGAAACATGCTGTGAAGATGTCAGAGAGATGAGAAAAGGCTCTAGCAGCCGAGAGGCGCCCTCAGACCCTATTCTGGAGGAACACAGGGAAGGTGAGGAACGGAACTCACGATGCCAACAGCAGCCATGTAACACAGCTACATCCCCTCACTCATTGCCAGGGACACACTGCCCACACAGACTGTGCTTATATGTAAAAGGGTAACGAAGAGCACAAAGCTCCTCAATTTGCTTCTACAATTTCTACTGGAAGAGGGGAACACTTGAGGTACCTTGGCTGGCGATAAATCCGTCTCGGTATGGGAGCAGCGAAAGCACTGGTGCTCCTGATCTATGGATCACCTGGATTGGAGCACTAGAAGGAGGAGAAGAAACAAGGAAGGTGGTTACAGGCTGTAGTCAGGAGCCCACCCCAATGCGTGAATACGAGCTCAGGGTTAGAAGATAACAGGAGGAACATCTGCAGGACGTGGGGGTGTGATCAGTGATCACCCAGGAGTGTCTGGGAACTGAGCCCAGGGAACACCACTTGTGACCGGCCACCAACTGGATTTAACTCCATTCACCACAACTCTTTGGGCCCGGGGATCCAGCTCTTTTTCTTACCCAGTGAAGCGTAAGCCCACCCAAGCCCTGAGTAGCCAGGTTCTCCAGGAGAATGCCCTAACAAACAGCATCAATGGCTTTACTGAAGTCCAGGTAGACAACATCCACACCTTTCCCTCTTGAACAGGCTGCCCAGAGAGGTGGTGGGTGCCCCGTCCCTGGGGGTGTTCAAGGCCAGGATGGTCTGGGGCCTTGGGCAACCTTGTGTAGATCCAGGCCTGGAGGTTGGTGGCCCTGCCTGTGGCAGGGGGTGGGAACTCTATGATCCTTGGGGTCCCTTCCAACCCAGACCAGTCTATGATTATATGATCCTTTTACTGAGCAGGTCGCCTTCCAGTAGGAGATCATGTTGGTTGTTCAATAACTCACAGCTCCTGGCACACACTCACTTAATATTTCTCACATCCAGCTGATAGATGTTCCCATCCTGAGTCCCTGCTAGGATGTAGGTACTAGAGAGGAACGTGCAGCAGTTGAACGCATCGGATCCGATGAAGAGGAACACCTGAGGACACAGGAACAAATGCAAGGGTCAGACACTGACAGATGAGGCCACGGGACACCCAGAAGTTCCAGGAGCCACAGCACAAACTGGCAAACCCAGAGCCAGGTGAGTAACCCCTCAGCCCTGCTCCAAGATGGGCAGGAGAACAGGTCTCCAGGATCAGTCTCGCCAAGTCAGCAGACACGGCGCAGTCAGGAAATGCTCCTGGATCCTGGGGTTGGACTCAATGATCCTGTGTCCCTGGACTGGGCACTGGTGAGGCTGCACCTCGACTGTTGGGTCCAGTTCTGGGCTCCTCACCGTAAGAAGGACGTCGAGGTCCTGGAATGTGTCCAGAGAAGGGCAACCAGGCTGGGGAAGGGGCTGGAGGGCAAATCACAGGATCACAGAATGGTCTGGGTTGGAAGGGACCCCAAGTTCCCACCCCCTTGCCACAGGCAAATTCAGGGTTCAACTCCCAGGACCAAAAATTCATTTAATATAAAACCCTCTCATCAAGGACGTATCAGATATTAAACTGATAAGAAGAGACACTACACTCTTAGCCAAAAGGCCGAGATTTGATCCTGCGTGGAGTGGCTGAGGGAGCTGGGGGTGTTCAGCTTGGAGGAGGCTGAGGGGAGACCTCCTCACGTCATGATCCGTCGTGTCACCGTGTTGAACTCCATCCCACTGGCCTCTCCCCATCGATCCAAGCTGCCCAGGTCCCTCTGGAGGGCATTCCGATCCTCTGCCAGATCCACACTTCCCCCTAACTTGGTGTCATCTGCAAACTTACTGAAGGAGCACACAATTCCCTCCTCCAAATCATCAATGAAGATATTAAAGAGGGTGGGTTGGAGGACCAACCCCTGAGGAACACCACTTGTGACTCCATTCACCACCATCTTCCCTCTCCAAAAGGAGAGCAATGGACTGCTGACCACCTGAGGTTCCCTTCACACCGTGGTTAAAACACCAGGCAGAACCAAGAGCAGCTTTCCACTCTGGATGCAGGAGGCAGCCTGTGGTTCCTGCACTCACAATGACATCTACTGGCCAGTGTTTAAAGAGCCTTTCATTTAACCCAGTACCTGGGTTAAATTCCAGAGCCAATTCTTAATCCTTAACCTCCCCGCTCTCAAATAAATCTGGCACAGTAGGAAGTACTTTGTGGTACTGGGGTTTCGTTTAGAGCGTATCTGGGGAGCACACAAGCCCAAAGGCAGGTGGATCAGCTCCCCACCACCACCTGGCCTGGCTCTGTCCCGTTGTGTGGCCTGGGGGGGACCTCACCAGGGGAAAGGAACAGGATTAACACTAACCACCTCACTGATCTGGGTTGTTTTGAACCTGGTTTCATTCCTCTGCCCAGTGCTCTGCACAGCCACACAACCCACAGCTTCCAACCCAAGGAAACAGAAGCCAAAGGCCTGATGCCTCTGAGCGGATTTTCTAGCACCTTCCCCAGGGAAACACCTCTGAGAGTCCCCTTACCGGCTGCCTGCTCTGCAGTCCCACTGCTTGAAGCTTCTTATCTTCTCGAGCCAGCAGCAGGACTTTCCCTTCTGTCCCAACCTCACGGTCACCTGACAAAGACATCAGTTAACTCCAGCGGGGGACGGAATGAGCCTTGGTGATACCCAAACCCGACAGCTGAACCCGTAATGGTGTTAACTCTGTACCCTGAGTCTCACAGTTTTGGGTGGCTGGGTTCTCATGGAGAAGGGGGGCTGCAAAAAAGCAGCCAGAAGCTCTCTGCAGGCCCCACAGAGCAAACACCAGATGGCTCAAGGCCGGAGTCGTTGCTGACCAAGGCTGAGCCCATCAGCGATGGTCACAGCACCTCTGGGAACCACAGTGAGGAGAAACAAACCCTCAAGCAGCTGCTTTGTGCCCCCAGAGAAGGGAGTGAAGATGTGAGGAGCTGTGCAGCTACCAAGGGCAGGGAAGGGTGGAGGAGGCACCCCAGGTGCCGGAGAGAAAGATGCCCCTGCAGCCCCTGGAGAAACCCATGGTGGATTGGGTGTCCCCCCACAGCCCATGGATGATGACAGGGAGCAGAGATCCCATCTACAGCCCATGGACGATCCCGTGCTGGAGCAGGTGGGAACACCTGAAGGGCGCTGTGACCCCGTAGGAATCCCAGGTGTGAGCAAGCTCCTGGCAGTGAAACCTGGAGCCTGTGGACAGACAGACCCACACCGAAGCAGGTCTGCTGGGCGGGGGGGAGGGAAGCTTGTGACCCTGTAGGGGACCAGGCTGGAGGAGTCTGGGCCTGAAGGTCGGCTCCCCATGGAAGGACCCACGCTGAGGCACTTGGTGAGGAGCTCAAGCCCCACAGGAAAGGATTCATGTTGGGAGAAGTTCCTGGAGGACTGTCTGCTGTGGGTGGGACCCCACAGTGCAGCAGGGGGAGGGGGTGAGGAATGCCCCCATCCCTCCCTCCCCAGCTAAGAAGGAAGGAAAACAGCTCGTGAGAAACTGACCCAAATCCCCATTCCCCCAGTCCCTGACCCTCCCCGTGCCACAATCTGGGGAAGAAGGGAGCGAAATCCTGGCTAAAGCTCAGTCTGCTGACAAGGGAGGGGTGGGGGGAGGTGCTTTAAGATCTGGCCACACTTCTCATCACCCGACTCTGGTGTCACTGGGGGTGCAGGGCAGTGCCATCAACCAGAGTCTCTCTCCTTTATTCCCTGTTGAGTCTGTTCTGCCCGTGACGCTGATTGTGGAATGATCTCTCCCTGCCCTTATCTCCACTCCTGAGCCCCTCAATATCTATTTTCCCCCTGTCCAGCTGAGAAGGGCACTGACAGAGCAGCTTTGGTGGGTGTCTGGCCTCCAGCCAGAGCCACACCACCACAAGGAAAGAGCCATGTGTCTCCAGTTCACTCCACATAAAGCTTTTCCTTTATAATACTCAAATTCCCTGGCTGTGTAACAGTAACTGAGACACCCCAGGAGCAATTAGAGAGACTCAATCGGTCTTAACCTGCTTGATAACGCTCAACTCCTCCACAGGACCAGAGTGCTCTGGTCTGGTCACCCAGGGTCCCTTCCCCAGATAGGAGGGGCACAGAAGCAAGCCCCACACTCAGCATTATTGGTGACAAACCTAAGCAGTTTGGGCTAGGAGAAGAAATACGAATTTTTAAGAGCAAGATCCTTACTAGGAGCTTTTTCAGGTGAGCCCAGGTTGAGGGAGCTGTCAGCAGCACCCACAGCGATGCCGTTGACAGGAGAGCCACAGTCAGCGATGACACCCAGGCAGGAGGATTTCCCGCAGTCCCAGAGAAGCACGGTGCCATCCCTAGAGCAGGAGAGGACATTTCTTCCCCGATCCACAATGGCAGTGTCCAAAATACCTGTGTCAAGGCAAAGGCCACAGTCAGACAGACAGCATGGAAGACAGACAGACGCCGCAGCTCATTGCCCAAGGTGAACTCCGCTACAAGCCCCAAAGTGCTGATCCCAGACTGCCACCGGTCACACGCAGCCAAACTGGCTGAGCTGGAACAAGTCTGGAACGAGGTGTACGGGGAAGGCAACAGCTCCCAGCAAAGCAAAGCATATGGAGCAGGAGCCATCACCTGGCACAAAGGCAGATTATCACCAGTATCGTGGAAGAACTTTTCATGGTCAGGGTGCCGGAGCCCTGGGACAGGCTGCTCGGGGGGTGTGGAGTCTCCTTCTCTGGAGATATTCCAGCCCCGGCTGGACACCGACCTGTGTGACCTGTCCTAGGGAGCTGCTTTGGCAGGGGGGTTGGACCCAATGGGCTCTGGAGGTGCCTTCCAACCCCTATGCTTCTGTGACTTCATGAATCACCAGTAAAATAATTGGCAACACCTTGCCTCAGACTGAGCTGATACCACAGCTGAGTTTCCAGCTCCAAAATCAGCCTCTAACTTGGACAGAAGTCCAAGCCCAGCCCAACTCTGGATCATGCTAAGGCTTGTGTGGGGCAAGAAGCATCCACATCATCCAGCTACAGCAACATCAGAAGCACAGTTCATTCCAGTTGCTAACATCCCCAAAAGAGTTAACCATGGGGATGTTGAGTCTGGATCTGAAAAATGATGGTTAGAGGATTTAATTGATGCTTTGCAAATCATCTGAGGAGCAGCTGAGGGAGCTGGGGGTGTTGAGCCTGGGGAACAGGAGGCTGAGGGGAGACCTTCTCAGCACCTCCACTGACCTGCCAGGAGGGTGCAGAGAGGTGGGTGATGGTCTCTTCAGCCAGGGGACAGGAGATGGGACAAAGAGAAATTGGCTCAAGCTGCACCAGGGCAGGGTCAGCTCAGATGGGAGGGAAAAGTTCTTCCCTGGCAGAGTTGTGGGGCTGTGGAACAGGCTGCCCAGGGAGGGGGCTGAGTCCCCACCCCTGGGGGTGTTTTAAAAAAAGGGTAGATGAGGTACTTAGGGTTATGGTTGTGCTTAGGATGGGAATGGTTGGACTTGATGATCTTAAGGTCTTTTCCAGCCTTGTGATTCTATCAAGCTCCCAGAACTCAAATAGAAATATCTGTAGTGACTGCACTAGATGAAACTCTTCCTGTCATCGCCCTGTAGAGAGTGGCCTTCAGCCTCACCCTAGAGCTGTTTATCCCAGAATCTCCTGACTTGGAAGGGACCCATATGGATCACCGAGTCCAACTCCTGGCTCCACACAGCTCCAGCCAGGTTTATCCTCAGAACCGGCACATCTTTTAAACGCATTTCAGATTTCTGAGGGGGCAGAAGCCAAAGCCCACAGCCCTGGCCACGTGCCACTCAAAATCTACCTCTGGCTGGGCTTCTGTAGCCAAGTCCCAGCTTTTATTGACCCTTGGTTAGCCCTGCAGCCAGGGCATCTTCACATGGTGACATCCTGAGACTTGGAGGAGTCAAAGTATTTCCCCAAAACCCAAAGGAGAAAAAGGAAAAAGGGGTTGTCTTATCTTGCCTTACAAGGGAGGCTTCTCCCCTCCTGGGCAGCCTGTTCCAGTAGGCTGGTGACTGACCGTTACCCCTCAGGCACAAAACAGTTATACACATGGCAGATGAAGCAGTATTTAAAGCCTGAGCACTCTGTACCTCCTTTGTGACCTTTAAATGTTACTACGCAGCTGGCATCTTCTGCTGACCAGATCTTTAGCTGGGCATCCATTCCTCCACTCAGAACCACCAGGCCCGATGGAAAAAACCTGCAACAATTCACATCATACACATGGCCTTCCAACAGTCTCTGGAAAACAAAGAACTACGTGCTAGTTCCATTGTTATCACCCTTACACAGAGCGACTCTTGAGCTGTGACACTGGAGAAGAGGGGATTGTCCCTCTCTGCTCTGCCCTCGGGAGGCCCCAGCTGGAGTCCTGTGTCCAGAGCTGGGGCCCCAACACAAGAAAGATGTGGGACTGTTGGAGAGGGGTCAGAGGAGGCCACAAAGATGATTAGAGGGCTGGAGCACCTCCCCTACGGAGAAAGGCTTAAGGAGCTGGGGGCACCTCACTGCAGCCTTCCCTTCCCTAAAGGGAGCAGATAAACAGGAGGGGAAATGGCTTATTAAAAGGGTAATTAATGGCAGGACAAGTGGGATGGATTAAAGCTAACAGAGGGGAGGTTTAAATTAGATATTAGGGGGAAGTTCTTTCCAGAAAGAGTGGTGAGGGGCTGGAACGGGCTGCCCAGAGAGGGGGTGGGTGCCCTGTACCTGGGGGTGTTCAAGGCCAGGTTGGATGGGGCCCTGGGCACCCTTGTGTAGCTCCAGGCCTGGAGGTTGGTGGCCCTGCCTGTGGCAGGGCGGTTGGAACTCTGTGATCCTTGGGGTCCCTTCCAACCCAGATCAGTCTGGGATTCTAAAACTTGGTGTTCACACGTGGGCAGTGGATTAAGCTCAAATCCTCTGGGTCTGGGTTCTTGCAAGGGAACTCATCTCAATTTGAGGCAGGCACAGAGCTGGCAGGTCCACTTTGTGCCTCCCTCCACTGCTGGAGTCGCTAATTACACAGCAAAGGATGCTACATTTGGTTCTAAGAACGGGTGAAATGTCTTTATCCATTGCTAAACAAGCAGCTGACAGGTCAAGCTGCACAAGAACCACAGTAACCGGTGTTTCTAGCCACGACCCAGTTAATTCATCACAGGCAGGAGTCTTTTTCCTCACCTCTTCTCTACTGCAGAAGCCAATTCAGGGCTTGCAGCACACAGGTTAGGAGCTGTCATTCCTAACCACCCTTTCTCGTTTTCAACCTGGGATTTCCCTCTGGATTGCCAGCCATCATTTCCCTTGGGAGCAGTCAGGCTTTCCAAGAGATTGAACTTCAAACCTCCCAGGTGGATAATTTCAATTAGCTCTGCAACCAAAAGTCAGGTTCCCACCTTCCCTAGGCCACAGTGTATGGGTAGCCTGACTGAATTCATGGTCAAAGGACTTTGTTAAGGTCACAGCCAACACACAACATCAAAGCTAGATGCTCTTACTCTTATTTCTCCATTTGCAGCCTGCCAGATTTTCATGGTCCCATCTGTGCTGGTTGACACGCCGAGCCCACCGCCGCTGGAAATGTCGAGACAGGTAACCTGCAGGAGGGTGGAAACACCAAACATTAGCTTTGTGTCACCTCCTACATAGGGTTTTCTGCTCCAGAGCCTAATTCCTTGCTGGGGGAGACCTGCTAAGTACATCCCCGGGTGCTACTGTCACCCCCAGACATACACTGCTGGGGGGATTTAAAGCACCTCGCAGAGTTTCCATCACCACGGCTTCACAGTTCCAGCCTGGTAACGCTCTTCTAACACTTAACACCCTTACACAAGGACAAGAATCATCGAATCACAGACTGGTCTGGGTTGGAAGGGACCCCAAGAAACTTCCAACTTGAAGCCATCGCCCCCTGTCCTGTCCCCACAGACACTGAGAAGAGGCTGGCCATGTCCCCCTGTGTCCCACCCTTCAGATATTGATAACCATTGATCAGATCCCCTCTCAGGCTGCTTCTCTCCAGGCTGAACAGCCCCAGCTCACTCAGCCTTTCCTCACAGGGGAGATGCTCCAGGCCTTTCATCATCTCCGTGTCCCTCCTCTGGACTCTCTCCAGGAGATCCCTGTCCCTTTTATACCAGGGAGCCCAGAACTGAACACAACACTCCAAGTGTGACCTGACCGGGGCAGAGCAGAGGGGGATGATCCCCTCCTTTGACCTGCTGGCCACGCTCCTCTTCATGCACCCCAGGATCCCATTGGCCTCCTTGGGCACACTGCTGGCTCATGGCCACCCTGTCACCCACCAGGACCTCCAAGTCCTTCTCTGAAGAGCTCCTCTCCAGCAGCTCACCCCCAGCCTGTACAATTCTTTCCCAAGTGCAAGACTCTCCACTTGCTTTTATCAAACCTCACCTGGTTTCTCCCTGCCCAGCTCTCCAGCTTTCCCAATCACAAGCAACTTCCCCAAGTTTCTCTGATCCTATAACATTTAATGACCCAGTTCAAATATGAAGTCACACTGCTGGTCAACCCTCAGACCAAGCATGCAACACGCCTGAGACACGCTGCGAAAGCTCGGGGTCAGTCCCATGTGTTTCCCCCCCACCTCATTTCACAAGGTTACTTACACTTTTCTGATGAATCCTGGAAAAAGTTGTGTAAGGAGCCAGAAACTTTGTGGATGCATTTTCATGTGGACAAGAAATGAGAATGCTTTTCTAGAGGAGGGAAGAAAAGGGAAGAAGAAGAGTTAGAAGGGCCGTCAGGCTGTCGAGGTGGAACTGTGGTTTGGACCTGGCTGTGGTCTCTCAAGAGCCTGAGGAGGGATGAAGCAGAGTGTTGGGCTTGCTTCGTTCTACTGCTGCAAGACACAAAGCCTGGGGTGGGAAGTGATGGCCATTATGGCCACAGGAGTTGGCTGGGCCTGTGTAGAGCCAGGAGTTGAACTCTATGATCCATGTGGGTCCCTTCTAAGTCAGGAGATGCTAAGATTATGGGACACACGACCCCAGCATGATCACAAAATCCCAGGGGTTGGAAGGAACCTCAGGAGATCATCAGGTCCAACCCCCTGCCAAAGCAGCTCCCTAGGACAGGGCGCACAGGTCGGCATCCAGACAGGGCTGGAATATCTCCAGGGAAGGAGACTCCACACCCCCCTGGGCAGCCTGTCCCAGGGCTCCCTCACCCTCACCAGGAAAAGTTCTTCCATGAGAAGATACTGGTGATCTCCTGCTCCATATACTTTGTTTTGCTGGGAGCTGTTGCCTTCCCTGTACACCTCGTTCCAGACCTGTTCCACCTCACCAGTTTGGCTGTGTGTGACCAGTGGCAGTCTGGGAACAGCAGCTTGGGGCTTGTAGTTGAGTTCACCTTGGGAACTCAAGATGGGTCTTGAATACCTCCAGAGAGGGAGACTCATGAGCGGATGCTACGGACCAGCTCCAGGACCCAGCACAGGCGAGGTGCCAAGGACAGCTGGATAATCCATGCAGGGAACTGGGAAACAGTTTTAGGCTCTTATTTTGGCTGGTATAACAGTACCACCCCTTCACACACAGAAGGCAGTTACCGATCCCCCAGCCCACCCCAGCACCTCGGTGACTTCCCCAACCACGAAGCCCTCGGAAGCAGCGATGTCAGGGACGCCCTCATTGCTGAGCCCACGGCGGGTCAAGCTGCCGTACAGGGTGGGCTTCCCTGTGGGGAGAACAGCCATCAGCTCAGCCACCTCTCAACCCCACCCGCTCCCCAGCTTATCTTCCCCTCAGCCCTCCCCAAACCACAGGGCACCCCTCCCAACCACCCTCAGCCCTCCCTGAGACACAGGAAACACTCCCAACCGCCCTCACTCCTTACACAGCCCCCCAACTGCCCTCACCTCTCCTAACCCACAGCAACCCTCCACCCCCTTAAGCCCCAGACTTGAGGTATTTAAAAGGGGTGTAGATGAAGAGCTTAAGGACATGATCTAGAGGTGGACCAGGCCCTGATTGGACTCGGTGAACTCAAGGGTCTCTTCTAACCCAGGGGATTCTAGGATCCTGTAAATGCTATTAGTTTCAACCTCAGGTTTAGCACTGTAAAAGTGAGTAAGATCTTGATTAACCTGACAAACACAAGGAAAAGTTATGGATTCAGCTGGACCTGAAAGGAATTTTGCTGCAATTCTTTACACCAACCCAGCCTGGAGCATTTTCATATAATTTAGCCCTTAGAGACAGATTTTAGAACAAAACATGAGCACAGAGTTGAAAACTATTCACTTGCCCTGTTTATACTAGATAAAAACCTAATTAATTTCTTAAGTACTGCATCCAGCTCTGGAGTCCACAACGTAAGCAGCACATGGGACTGGAGGAACAAGCCCAGAGGAGGCCACGGAAATGATCAGAGGGCTGAAGCACCTCTGCTGTGAAGCCAGGCTGGGAGAGGTGGTCTGGGTCAGCCTGGGGAAGAGAAGGCTCTGGGGAGATCTTACAGCACCTTCCAGTCCCTGAAGGGGCTACAGGAAAGCTGGGAAGGGACTTTTCAGAAGGGCAGGGAGACACAGAACGAGGGGGGATGGGTTTAAACCGGAAGGGGGGAGATTTAGATTGGATAATGGGAAGAAATTCTTCCCTCTGAGGGTGGTGAGGCCCTGGCACAGGGTGCCCAGGGAAGTGGTGGCTGCCCCCTCCCTGGAGGTGTCCAAGGCTGGGTTGGATGGGGCCTTGAGCAGCTGGGGCTGGTGAGAGGTGTCCCTGCCCATGGCAGGGGGCGGGACTCAACCATCTCTGCGGTCCCTGACAGCACTGCCCGTGCTGTGTCCCCGTGTGCCTCCTCTCGCCCCAGCCTGCCACCCCCTGAGCCCCCCCACACCGCCTCAGCACTCACCAGGGCTGCGGCAGCTCAGCCAGGCCTCACCCTCGTCCCTCCTGCGGAGAGGAAGAGCGGCTGTGAGCGGAGCCGGAGGAAAGAGAGCAGAGAAGGGAGCGGGGGGAAGGGGACCGCGAGGGCGGCGCCCACCTCAGCGCCGGGCTCCAGTCGCTCTGCACCCGGAGCGCCGCCGCCATCCCAGCGCGGCCGACGCCGCCTCTGCCGCCTGCGGCCTGCCCGCCGCCCCCCACCAAGCGCAAAGGGAAAGACGCCGCCAGTGAGCGGGCGCTTCCGCGGCCGCGCCCCGCCCCGTCACCGGGCTTAAAGGGGCCGCGCTGCGCCGCTGGGTAGGCACGGGGAGGGGTATGGGGGGGGGAGGGGGAGGGGGAGGGGGAGGGGGAGGGGGAGGGGGAGGGGGAGGGGGAGGGGGAGGGGGAGGGGGAGGGGGAGGGGGAGGGGGAGGGGGAGAGGGAGAGGGAGAGGGAGAGGGAGAGGTATGCGGGGGCCGTGGGGGGCGGTGCTGGACCCCCGCGGGAGTGGCATAGAAAGTGCACAGCACGTGCCTGGGCGAAAGGGCGGGTGGGGGGTGAGGAGGGTGCTGAGCACCCACGGGTGGGGTGTTGGGCACCCGGAAATTTGTGTAGGGGGCACAGGGGCAGGGGAGACAGGCACACCTAGATTTGGGAGGTTGCTGGGCACCCGTGGGTGGGAGTAGGGGAGATAGGCACCGGTGGGTTTGGGAAGGTTCTGGGCCCCCATGAGTGGGCGGTAGGGTGCATGGGGTGTGAGGGGTGCTGAGCTCCTCCTGGGGTTGCATGAGGACACCCACAGGGGCAGGGTGGGAGGGTGCCCCCAAAAAAGGGGGAGGTAGCACCCCAAACCCTGCTTCCTTGCTCCAGCCTGGCTCAGCGATGGCGAGACCCGGGCACGCCAGGAACCCTCCATCGTTGGAGAAGGCTGAGGAGGAGGAGGAGGACCCAGTGGACGCCATGATCTCACGCACGGGCTGCGCCGCGCAGCACCGGGAGCTGCAGGACTGCATGGCGGCGCGGCAGGACTGGCGCCATTGCCAGCCCCAGGTCCGTGCTTTCGGCGAGTGCATGGCACGCCGGCAGCGTGACACCCAGCCCCGTGGAGCAGCACCTGGCTCACACCAAGCCCACCCTGCTTCACCACCTGGGAACTGAAATCACTGGGGACCTTTGGTGCTGGTGCTGTCACCCAGCCCACCCCCAGTGGCCCAGGTGTGGGGGGCAGCCACACACCCCTGACCCCGATTTTCTGGCAGCAGCACTGGGGAATTAAATCTGTTGGTGGCCAAAGGGCTCCTTTCTGTCTGTGCCACCAGGGGGAGGGGATGCTTCTGGGCACAGATGGGTGTTTCCGGTCCAAAATAGCCCAAACTGGGAGCGCTTGGGGTACCCAAGCTGAGGCTCGGCTCTGCAACAGCCCTACCACGGATTTCTACTCTGTGTCCTTCCCTGTGCTGTCCCAAAGCTTTTCCAGCAATGGTCACAGACTGCTCAGGGCTGCGAGGGACCTCAAAGATCATTGAGTCCCACCCCCTGCCATGGGCAGGGACACCTCTCACCAGCTCTCTACCACGTCCTCTCCCAGCCTGGATTGACAGTGAGGATTTCCCCGACCCAAGGGCAGGACCCTGCACTTGTCCTTGTGGAACTTCATGAGGTTCCCCTGGGCCCACTTCTCCAGGTCCCTCCGCATGGCATCCCGTCCTTCCAGCGTGATAACCTCATGTTCCACAGGAGAGGATTGGGGTGGGAGGGGGGAACGGGGAAGGCAGAATTTCTCTCGTGAGAAGCCGCGTGGGGGTGGGGAAGGTGCTCTTCAGGAGTGAGAGGCTGCTCTGATGCTGCCTCCATGGAACAAAGCTATGAAAAAGAAAAGAAAAAGGCATTTGGGGGAGCTGGAAAGGACAGGCTGCCCACGGCATCTCCCGGGGGGCAGAAACTTTGAGGGCATCTCCTTGGGAGCTGGGTACAGGGGCTGCCAGCCAAAAATCACAACTGGCACAGGACTCCGAGTTGAGGGTGATGCCTTGAAAAGCAGGAATCAAAACTCCCCAGCCTTGGTGGCTGTTCAGCAGGTATTGTTTATGGTGGTGCTGGGCGCACAGGGGATCACATGTGTTTTCCTGCTTCACTGAGTCCTCCCCTGCAGCCTTGTCCAGCCTTGGCTGCTCCTCTCCAAGACACCGGGGACACAGCCTGGGCTTCAGCAGACTCATCTGGCCAAGCACCTTCTTCCTATTGGTTGGAGGGAGGGATCCCCAAGTGGGATCACACTGCAGGCTCCCCTTGCAGCCCCTTGCCACAGGACCAGAGACGCCTGTAGCTCCTTGTAGCACTCTCGCTCCACGCTGCACAGAGTGTGGATGACCTCGAGGACCAGCTACTCCTTGTCCATGTCCATGGCTGGGTGTCTGCTAGGAGAAGGCTCCATGTCCGTGCTGCTCATGGCCTGTCCCAGACCTGTCCATGGCCCTGCTCTTGGTCAGTCTCCAGTGGCAGATCCAGTGGGAAGTCTTGGTGAAGGGCTGGCCCTGGCTCTGTCCCCAGTCCCTCAGGATCTTGATGGGTCTGGAGGGCTGGCGATGGCTTGAGAGCTTCCAGCTCCTCCATGGCACCGGGCCAGGGCTCGGGGAAGGAGTAGCGGGCCTTGGTGAAAGCCCATCTGAGAGAGATGTGAAGAGAGAGACAGCGGCATCCCGACCGCTGTGGAGGGAACACGGTGCTGGGGTGTGAGACTCATCTAGAGGTCAGCCTTGCTTCAGGGCCTCTGGGTCGAGCCTCGGGGCTTCAGGGCCTATCTCCACTGCAGCCCCTGAGACGCTGCTCAGCATTCGGGGGCCTGGGTGAGGGTCCCCTGTGGGTGCTGCTGGCCCCGTTCCGAGCCCACCCACATCCCCAGGCACCAGCACACCCACTGGGATACCAGCCACCTCCACCCCACTTTTTGGGGTGCCAGCGGTGCCTGAGGCCAGCTTGTGCTCGCAGGGGTCGGGCACTAAGGGGCTCGCACCCAAACCAGGGGAGGGAGGGAGGAAGGGATAGAGGGAAAGGTTGGGGGATGGATGGATGGATGGATGGATGGATGGATGGATGGATGGACCACAGCATTAGGAACAGAAAAATATTTATTGCTCCAACATTGCAGATGGGGGGTGACCCAGGGGATTCCCAGCCACAAAGCCAGCGGCAGATCAGGAGCTGGGAAACGTGTTCTTCGCCTTGTTCTTCGCAGTGTCACCCCCAGGCCTTGTGAAGCACACGTAGAGAGGCTGGCAGCAGCTCAGGTGGTTCTGCTTACATGACATGCACACTGGTTATGCCAGTCTCTCAATTATTGCTAGTAGAATACATAGCTGATTTCAGGGATGTCTTAGCTGTTTGGTGGAAGCAGGTTGACCTCCTAAGGTTCAAGTCCTCTTAAAGTAGAATCATAGACTCATCAAATGATAGAATGGTCTGGGTTGGAAAGGACCAAGAGTGGGAAGCACTTCACCACGGATCATGAAGTTCCAACCCCCTGCCACAGGCAGGCCCACCAACCTCCAGGACTGGATCTACAAGGCCCCACCCAACCTGGCCTTGAACACTTCCAGGGATGGGGCACCCACCACCTCTCTGGGCTGCCTGTTCCAGCCCCTCACCACTTTCTCTGTAAAAAACTTCCCCCTAATATCCAACCTAACCCTTCCCTTCTTCAGCTTCACTCCATCCCCCTTGGCCTGATGGTGAGATGTGCAAGGGAGAGAAAGAGGAGGACCCAAGCTGTAACTGTCTGTTGTTGAGGAGCAAGACCTTAGAGTTAGAAATGTGATGCTCAGGAGTTACCAACGTGCAAACTGTACTGTAGAATTTACTGGGAAGGGAAGGGACCGTAGATGGCAGTCTCTGTAGATCTCTCTTTTCAGCACTCTTCAGTGCTGGTCTCAGGGTTTAGAAAAGCTGGAAAAGATAGAGAAGTGTGAAAGCATGAGGAGAGGTCTTGAGAACCTTTCCCTTAACCGAGTTTGTAGCTGGTGAAGAGGTGAGGGCCTGTGTTAGGTTTTTAAACTCCTGAGTGATCTGCAGAAGGTGAAGAGGAAAAGGTTTGCTGTTCCTTTCAGGTAGAATGTGTCATCTAATACATTTTCAGGTGACATGTCCACAAGAAATGCCTTGGGAAGTCCTAATGGCAAGAACTTGAAGGTGTAGAAAGCTCTTGTGGATTTTAAAGATTGTTAGACCATTTAGTAGATGAAAAGACACCGGAGGCTGTTAAAGGCCTCTTGGTCAGCAGGTGCCTGAGCCTGCAGGCTATCAAAGCTGGGAGAGTATCTGTCAGGCGTTGCCGTACGTGTTTGCATTTTTCTTCTCACCCATCCTCCACTGATCTCTGAGGACAGGTCACTAGGTGGGAAAATCCTGCTGGAGCAACGGTCTTACATTTGCCATGAAGGAATGAAGGTGCTTTGATTTCCACCCTTGCTTTTGTTACCCCGATTGTCGGCTCGTCCTGATGGTGATGCCTTGAGAAGCAGGAATCAAAACTCCCCAGGCTTGGGAGAGTGGGGAAATGCCAATGGTCCTAAAGAAAGGACTTGAGGTAGACACATTAGTGAAACAGTAATTTATTATACATTCTTGCAAGAGCAGGTGACCTAACAAAGTAGGCACAGCTTTGGTCAGTTTGTAGCACTTTTATACCACATCCTTATTCAAATATCATTAGGTTACCTGATACACGTATACATATTCATAACCTGTCCTGCTTTGTATTAAAATGAGTTCCAAGAAGTGATTTCCATCAACTCCTCCCCACTGCGCCTGCGCACTGCTGTTTGATGGTGGTTGTTGAGGGTCGTGGGCACGAAGTCAGATGGCTCCTCTTCCTCACCGCAAGTAACCTTCGGTCTTGCGCAGACTCAGTTACCCCTTGACTCTGATCCCAACTCCAAGTTGGGTTTCAGCAGGTTTTGTGTACCTTCAAGGACAAGGGGGAGCTTGAACTAGTTACAATGAAATGCTTTGCCTGCATTTGTGACCCATTAGAGACAAGCACGGAATTCATGAACAGATAAGGAGGAGGGGGGTACTGGAACTTGTCAAAGAAGTCATTTTATTTCCACAGAGCACATAGTCCTTGAGTGTGTAAGTTACTTAAAATATGGTATTAGGCTCAAACTTATGTCCCACTTGGTGTTTCTTCTTTATCAGTGAGGCAGAGTCGTTCAAGGGAGGCATTGTTTATAGGAGGTCACCACTGTGGCACTTCAAGCTATTCCTTAACCCTTTACAAGTGTCTTAATGCAACATTTCAGCAATGTGGAGACATAAGTCCACAGCTTTCCCACCCCATCACCCATTACTTAGCAAATTAAGCTTTAGGTGGGTCTCCAGGCCTGGTCAAAACCGGCTGGAGTCTTCTTTTTTTTGTCATGCACCATCATCATGGTGGAAATACTGGGTTCACTGGATTCACGTATGCGTGAGCTTCCTTTCTACAGCACTCTAGCCAGGCAGCAGGGACAATGTCCTTGCTATGGCTATAGTGGTGTGTTGTTCCCCTGCTATTAGACTTTCAGGTCATCACAGCCTACCCAACATGTGCGGTTTCACCTCCCGCAGCAACCAGAGAGGTGGGTGTTGCTGAGACTGAGAGGTCTCTTCAAACTCAGATAATTGGTTTAGAAAGAATCAAGGTTTTCCTGTTCTGTTATCGCTTTCCTTCTAGGCAGAGGCCCCATGCTTCTTGTCGCAGGGTTGCAGATGCCGTGGCGATGTGTGAACGATGCCGCACGATAAAATTCTATGCACTGTGAGGAGCTCTTGTTGTTTTGGTTTTGGTTTTGGTTGTGGCTGGTTTCTATTGTTGTTACAGCTGTGTACACCAATAAAGTTCAGTTTTGTTCAGTTACCAAGAGTTTCTATATATCCTAAATTCTTCTGCAGAAAATACAATAACCCTTTTCAATTTGCAAAAGCAACATTTCCCAGCGTTTTCCACAGTGATTCCTGTTATTCCTGCCTGCTGCTTCCAATAAACTGCCCCTATGGGGCCTGGTCACAGCAGAGCTTGGGGCTCCTGTGCCTCTCATGGGGGTTTAGAGGTGTTCTCCCAACCCTGGGTGTGCCCCTGGGAATGGCCAAGGGAAAGGGGATGACTGGGGAGAGGCGGGGAGGGGAGAGGCAGGGAGGTGAGGGAAGGGGAGGGAAGGGGAAGGGGAAGGGGAAGGGGAAGGGGAAGGGGAAGGGGAAGGGGAAGGGGAAGGGAAGAGGGAAGGGGAAGAGGGAAGGGGAAGGGAAAAAGGAAAAACATTGCAGCCAGAGGTGCAAGTCCCTGGCCAGACTTGCCACATGTGGGCGCAAAGAGCGACTGCCCCCCACTCCAGGTGGGAGGCACCCCCACTGCCCTTAGAAGAGACCAGTCACCTGAAGTGGGCTGTGCAGCCTTGATGCCACAGCGATGGCCACACCCAGCCCAGCCCCCTGCCTCTCTGTGTCCTTGCACAGGGTCTGCTCTGTGTCTGCTCCTGGGACACCCCAATCCTGTGTCAGACCCCCCGCCCCAGCCCTCCACTCTCCCTGTGGAGCACCCTGTCCCCTCCAGCTGCCTTGGGGAGTCCCCCAATTCTCTCCTAACTGCCCTGCCCCGCCAGCCCCAAGTGGGGTTCTAGGGGTTTCCAGGCCTCACCCACACCCCTCATCCCTTCAGGTGGGCACCCCAACCTCCATCCCTGCCTCCTGTGGGGGCCGTGGCACCTGCAGCAGACAGCCCCCACCCCTCTCTCCACCCCAAGACTGAGTTGTCACCCCCCGCCGTGTCCATGGACAGGGAGAACCAGGGAGCAGGCACCCCAAAAACCATTGCTGCCTCCTCCCCCCATGGAGGTGGTTAAGTTGAGCTCAGGGCAGGATGGGGACGGTGGCAGCTGCAGCGCCTTGGCCCTGCTCCAACATGGGGGAGGGGGGAGGGGGCGGACCCTGAGGCTTTCTACAAGGGGTTTGCCACCCTTGTCCATCCTCTTCCAAAACGCAGCTGCTGCTGGAGTGGAGGAAGATGGGACAGGACATCCTGAGCCCAGACACTCTGGAAGGTTCCTGCTGCTCAGGTCCTGGAGCCTTGTGACATTCCTCACCTATGAGCAGCTGAAATGGGGCCCAATGGCCATGGGCAGGGGGTCCCCTCCTGAGCCCAACGCCTGAGGCCATCGCCACCATCCTGGAGGCACCTCAGGGATCACATCTGCCAGAGCCCAACCGTTGTCATGGCTACAGCGAGGCTTGGAGTAAATCTTTTCTGCTACCCCCCAGTACTCCCCTTGCCACCCCCGCACGCCCAAACCCTCCCTGTCCTCATGCATAAGCTGTGCTGGGAGTACTGCAAGCCCCCCTGCTCCCCCCCTCCCCACAAGAATCCTCCATCACCCTCTGGGTTGCTGCAGGCTGGCACCATGTTGGGAAAACAAGGTGGAGCTGAGAGACGGGAGAAACAGCCTCAAGGATCCCAGGGCTGCACCCAGCTCTGGCCTGTGACAGTGCTGGCTCCAGCACTTTATTGGTGAGAGGGGAAGGGGAAGGACATTGTCCCCTAGGAGAGGAGAGCCCTTTGTAAGAGCAGTTTCTGCTCAGCTGTAAGGTTCTTGGGAAAGCAGATGTTGAAGTAGATGAGGAGGTCGCCCTTGCGCCTGGGGTCGTGGAGCAGCGGCATCCCCTCCCCTGGCACCACCTTGCAGTACTTGGGGCTGCAAAGCAAAGGAAGGGGCTGAGGAGCCACAGGACAATCCTGGCCTGGAGCCCACAGCCACGTGTCACGGCACAGAGCCCCATGCACGCTTCTCAGGGGGTTTCTGGAGGTCACTTTGCTCCTCCAGCTTCAACTGACAGCCCGTCCTCCTCCAGCCTCACATCCCCACGTCCCGTGCCCTGTGGGCTCTACCACCCAGCCTTCACCTCACTGCCTTTCCCACCTTTTTCCAGGTCAATCCTGAGGTCATGACACTAAGCTGGGAGGAAGTGTTGATCAGCCTTAGGGTAGGGAGGCTCTTCAGAGGGATCTGAACAGGCTGGAGTGCTGCACATGGGACAGAACAACCCCGAGCAGTGCTACAGGCTGGGGGAGACTGGCTGGAGAGCTGTCAGGCAGAGAAGGGCCTGGGGGTGGTGGGTGACTGACCATGAGCCAGCAGTGTGCCCGGGTGACCAGGAAGGCCAATGGCATCCTGGCTTGTGTCAGAAATAGGCAACCAGGCTGGGGAAGGGGCTGGAGGGCAAATCCTCTGAGGAGCGGCTGAGAGAGCTGGGGGTGTTCAGCCTGGAGAAGAGGAGGCTGAGGCTTTAAGGGCTTTTCCAACCCTGTGACTCTGTGACTCTGTGATTCTTCCCGAGCGCCTGTTCATCTCCTTGGCCACCGAGCTCTGCAGAAAGGCCCCATCTGGCCACCCAGCCCAGCCATCCATCTGCCCAGCAGCACTTACTCCACAATGTCGTTGATGGGGATGTTGAGCAGCCGCCCGCCCAGCGTCTTCACGTCCACCGTGCAGCCGATGAGGGCCTGCAAGGCACGGGAGTGGGACTCAGAGCTGCATCTGCAGCCCCAGAGGGAAAGCAGAGGTTTGGGCTTGGCCCCGTTGCCTCCCTTGGCTCTTTACCTTTCCCAAGGTGATGGTGCTGACATAGGTGAGGTTGTCGTTGACTCTTTGAAACCTCGGGTGGAGTTTCTCTTGGACAACAAAGGTGATGTCAGATGGGATGATGTTTGGGCCCTAAAATTAAGGGGAGAAAAACCCAAACTGAAAAGACACCTGGGGATGGTTTGCTAGAAACCAAATGGTTTTCTATCAGGACCAGGGAATTGTGCTGGGAGCCATGTGACAAAGTGCCCATGGCCTGGAGAGATGGTTGGTCCTGAGGAAACCCGGCCCAGAACTTCCCACCATGACCATTACCTGGTCTCCTTCCTTCTCAAAGGTGATGCGAGTGCCCCGCTTCCACCCCGGCTGCACCTCGATCGTCAGGATTTTCTCTCTCATGGTGCTTGTCTGACCATCTTCATTCATCACCTGGGGGAGATGAGGGGATCAGAAGAGCTGGCTCAGAGAATCACAGACTGGGTTGGCTTGGAAGGGACCTCCAATTCCCCCCCCAGTGCCTCCCTGCCACGGGCAGGGACACCCCCACCAGCACAGCGTGCCCCAGGCCCCATCCAACCTGGCCTTGAACCCTGAGACGCAGCCAGGGGCAGCCCCAGCTTCTCCAGGCACCCTGTGCCAGGGCCTCCCCCCTCCCTGGGAAGGATTTCTGCCCCCCAGCCCCTCTCCAGCTGCCCTCTTGCAGCTCAAGGCCATTTCCCTGGGCCCGGCCCTCCCTGCCCTGGGCACCAGCCCCTCTCCAGCTCTCCTTGAGGGATGGGAAGGGGCTGGGAGCTCTCCCCAGAAGCAGCCTTCTCTCCTCCAGGCTCAGCCAGCCCAGCTCTCCCAGCCTGGCTCCAGAGCAGAGGGGCTCAAGCTCTCCCATCATCTCTGGGGCTCCTGGGGACTGGCTCCCACAGCTCCATGTCCTCCTTGTCCTGCGGACCCCCAAACACAGGGGCAGAATCCCCCTTTCCCAGCCCTGCTGGTCCTGCTGCTGGGGATGCAGCACAGGACAGGGGGGGCTTTCTGGGCTGCCAGCGCACAGTGACAGGTCATGGCCAGTTTCTCACCCACTGGTACCCCCAAGTCCTGCTCCTCAGGGCTGTGACACCCTGAGGGACAGCACGGAGAGGGGGTCACAGCTGCTCTGCTCATCCAGCTGCGTTCAAGCCGGTGCAGAGGAGAGTGAGGGTGGCTCCAACTCCACAGCATGGCAGGGACAAATGGAGTCAGACTGAGCAGGAGACACTCAGGGCTGGAACCAGGAGATGGTGACAGCAGGAAGAGGGATACAGATTGCTGACAGCATGAAGGAGATGCAGCCCCAAGGGAAAATGAGTCTGTGGTTGCCCAGGAAATGCTGTGTCCCCTCTCCAAAATAAGCCCCTTGTTCCCATCAGCTTTTACATCATCCCCTCCTGCTGATTTCCCCATCTCCAGCCAGAGGAGGAGGGTACCAGCTCAGATCCTTCCAGCATCTGTGCTCAGTCTGGTTCAGATTCCTCTCTGTGGCACAGCACAGATGCGGAGTGCCGGGGTCTGCCAAGCCCCCTGAGCAGGACCAGCTCTAAAACCTCAGGTTCTGCCACCAAAACATCCTACAGCCAGAGTCCAGACCCAAATTCCTCCCCCTGCTGAGCTCCCCACCTCCACCCACCCTACGGGAGATCTTAATCTTCTTGGTGCAGCCATGGAAAAGGTCTTCAAGGGAGAGGTAGAGATCCCGCACGATCGGGGGGTCTTGCTTCATCGCTCCTCTTCCTCGCAGCCCTCCGAAGGGCAGGATCAGCTCCGAGCCATCCTTGTCAAAGAACTCTGGGTGAGTGAGCAGAGCAGGGGGTCACCTCACTCTGACCAGAGGTCGGGGAGTCCCCTGGGGTCTCCTTATCACGGAGCACCCCAAGGATGCCAGGCAAACAGGAACCTCTCATCTCCTTCTGCTTGTGACCACATTCCCGCTCCAGCTGAAGTGGTCTTTCCCTAGGAGTGTGTTTATTTTGAATCCCAGGACCTCCTGAGCTGGAAGGGACCCATAAGGCCCATCGAGTCCAACCCCTGGCTCCACACAGGTCAAGTCAGAGCACCCCAGGATGTGGTTGCCCCTCCTGGCTGCTTGCACATGCTGCTGGTTCAAGGGTAACTTGCTATCAACCAAGACTCCCCCAAACCCCTCTCAGCACGACTGGCCTCCAGTGTCTCATCCCCCAGCCTGGGTGTGCAGCCAGAGTCACCCCTTCCCAGGGGCAGAATGCAGCACTTGCCCCTGTTAAACTTCACAGCCACATGCTCATGTGTTAGGAGAGTGTCACCCCCACCTACCTGCAAAGGGGTTGTCTCCACCAAAGAACTCCCTGAAGACTTTGTCAGGGTTGTTGTGAAACACGTAGCCCACGCTCCAGGGGTTCTCGTCCCCAAACTCCAAGGGGATGCCACCTTTGAGACCCTCTTCTCCATACTTGTCGTAGATCCCTTTCTTCATGGCTTAGGGAACAAGGAGGAGTCAGCACCGGCCATGGTCTCCCACAGCAGGGGAAGAGCCTGAGATCCAGGCTGTGATCGGGAAGAGGCTGGAGAAGGGCTTCCATCCCTCTCCAAGTGGGATGGCAGCAGGAAGAGCTGCCAGCTGCTGGGGCTCAAGGGCTGATGCCACCTCCATAGGGTGCTAATGACAGGGGGCTTAGACCTCTGGCCGGAGCAGAGGCGTCTCACTGCCAGGCCCACCCCCCCCCCCAGACCCAGGGGCAGGGACTGTCCCCACACTTACGGTCGCTGAGCACATCATAGGCCTCTGCCAGCTGCCTGAACCTCTCCGGTGCCCAGGGCTCCTTGCATTTGAATGGATGATTCTCTAAGGCCAGTTTCCGATAGCTATGGAGGGGAAAAGAAGGGAAAAGCCAGCCTTGCAGCCAGCCAGCCCTGGGGGGGCGGGGACGCGGGGACAGGACACCCCCAGCCCCGGCTGCTCCCTCCCTCCTTCTCCCAGGATTTGTGGCCCTGCCGCTTCTCCCAGGCCCCTCCCTCCTCCCCACCTCCCACTTCAGGGCCCTGCTGCGGAGACACACGGGGCTTCCCCCATCCCCAACACCCCCGTCCCGCACCCCCCCAGCGCCGGCCGGCCTTGGGGCTCCCCTCTCCGCCAGGCCGCAGCCCCTCACGCCTTCTTGATGTCGGCGTCCGCGGCCCCCCGCTCCAGGCCCAGCACGGCGTAGTAGTTCTGCCCCATGGCGTCCCGTTGCCATGGAGCCCGGCGCTTCCGGGCCGCGCAGGGCAGCACGGCAGGGGCAGTTCTGCCCTCCCGCCCCGGGCCCCGCCTCGCCCGCGGGTTCTTTCTATTTCCTTTTAAAAACACTTTGGCTTTTTAAAATGAGTTTTCCTGGAGCTCCTGGAGAGAGTCCAGAGGAGGGAGGCACACGGAGAGGATGAAAGGCCTGGAGCATCTCCCCTCGAGGAAAGGCTGAGTGAGCTGGGGCTGTTCAGCCTGGAGAGAAGCAGCCTGAGAGGGGATCTGATCAATGGGTATCAATATCTGAAGGGTGGGACACAGGGGGACATGGCCAGCCTCTTCTCATTGTCTGTGGGGACAGGACAAGGGGCGATGGCCTCAAGTTGGAGCACAGGGAGTTCCACACCAATCTGGGGAAGAGCTTCTTCCCAGTGAGGGTGAGGGAGCCCTGGGACAGGCTGCCCAGGGGGGTGTGCAGTCTCCTTCTCTGGAGATATTCCAGCCCCGTCTGGACGCCGACCTGTGCGACCTGTCCTAGGGAGCTGCTTTGGCAGGGGGGTTGGACCCGATGGGCTCTGGAGGTCCCTTCCAACCCCTGCAGTTCTGTGAGTCTGTGAAAATGTATTTCCCACATGGTGTTACTAAAGCAGTTGCTTTATTTCAGGCCATTCTGCCATAAGGTCACCCCCACATCCAATATATTTTATTATTTTACACACACCCCCCACGCCCCATGCCAGCAGTGAGAAGATGTGTGGCAGCACAAGACCCTCCCTGACACCTCAGAGCCCCTCTCTCCCACTCAATAAAAAAAAAAAAAAATCCAAAGTTGTCCCACAGTAAGAAACATCCCCAAAAACAGCTGTACAGAGCCCGCTCATCCCAACGGCCTCAGAAGATTCCACAGGCCTCAGAAGCTTCTACACACGCACCTCAAACACACCACCCCAGAAAATAAGCTTGGAAGAGTTACTTTGGTGCAACTCCACACTGATCCAGGCAACTAAAGGTCAGAAAGTTGGTATCTCCTCACTATGCCATCTCTGCAGCACGTGTAAATTTGCTTCTCCCAAGCAGCTACCTGAAAAAGAGGGAGGGGAAAGTGAGTGGGATTTAAGGAGAGTTGCTGCTCAAGTGACAGCTAACAGCCTGTTTCTGGCATTGATTCCAGAGGTTCTTCTGTTAAATGCAAAAAGGGGGTGAGACACCAAGGAGTTGTGTGGGTCAGATCTCAGCCTCCACAGGAGTGGTACTTAGAAGGGGGAAAACTGGCTGGCAGAGCTGGAGTGGGTTGGGGAGACCTTCTCAGCACCTACAGCTACCTGACAGGAGGCTGCAGAGAGGTGGGCAATGGTCTCTTCAGCCAGGGGACAGGAGATGGGACAAGGGGAAATGGGCTCAAGCTGCACCAGGGCAGGGTCAGCTCAGATGGGAGGGAAAAGTTCTTCCCTGGCAGAGTTGTGGGGCTGTGGAACAGGCTGCCCAGGGAAGGGGCTGAGTCCCCATCCCAAGGGGGTGTTTAACAGATGGGGAGATGAGGTACTGAGAGATCTGGGTCAGCACAGGACAGGACTCCCTGAGCTTAAGGGACTTTTCCAACCTGGTGATTCTGTGGGTTAAAACCAAAAGCACATTTCCACTGGCACCACCAAGCTGAGAGCTGAGGGAACCCGTGTCACACTCCCAAGGGCAGCGGGGTGTCCGGAAACACAGGAGCCAGAGGCCTGCTTTTGGGTCCCGAGTCACCAGGGGGCAAGAGAAGAGGCAGCAGTGCCCAGCCAGCTGTTGCTTCTACCCCCAAGGATCCTCCAAGCAATTAATTCACAGCTCAGTTAATTCTGCCAGAGCTGCTCCAACAACCAAGCTACTCTGCTGCTTTGGTATCGCTCCTGCATGATGCAGATAAGAGGCCAGAGGGTTTGTTTATGCCAAATATTTAGATTATTTGGGGGAGGGGGGGAAACCAGCTTAAAAGGCAACTGTGTGAAGGAACCTGAGGTGCAGGCTGCCAAGTCCTGAGATAAGGGCAGCTGCCTGCTACCTGGCATCAAGCTTCCCTACACCCCTTACCTGGGGTGATAAGACAGCATCCCTCACCTTGTACACAGGGTCACAGTCCGCTTCTGTGAGATCCAGGATGTAATCGAGGTCTTGCTGAATGATGAAGCAGGTTCCATCGCCTGGCCAGAGGAAGGAAAACAGGGCGATTAGTGAAGTGAGCCACGCTCTTAATTACAGACAGCTCCAGTGGGCCCAGTGAAAAGGCCTGGGCACAGAATCCTGAGGTTGGAAAAGACCTTTAAGCTCATCAAGTCCAACGCAGCCCCCTTCCTGGGCAGCCTGTTCCACAGCCCCACAACTCTGCCAGGGAAGAACTTTTCCCTCCCATCTGAGCTGACCCTGCCCTGGTGCAGCTTGAGCCCATTTCCCCTTGTCCCATCTCCTGTCCCCTGGCTGAAGAGACCATCACCCACCTCTCTGCACCCTCCTGGCAGGTCAGTGGAGGCGCTGAGAAGGTCTCCCCTCAGCCTCCTCTTCTCCAGGCTCAACACCCCCAGCTCCCTCACCCACTCCTCAGAGGATTTGCCCTCCAGCCCCTTCCCCAGCCTGGCTGCCCTTCTCTGGACTTGCTCCAGGACCTCCATGTCCTTCTGATGGTGAGGAGCCCAGAACTGGACTCAGCACTGGAGGAGCAGCCTCACCAATGCCCAGTACAGGGTCACTGATCACAGGGTACAGAGGGAAACATGCTGTGAAGATGTCAGAGAGATGAGAAAAGGCTCTAGCAGCCGAGAGGCGCCCTCAGACCCTATTCTGGAGGAACACAGGGAAGGTGAGGAACGGAACTCACGATGCCAACAGCAGCCACGTAACACAGCTACATCCCCTCACTCATTGCCAGGGACACACTGCCCACACAGACTGTGCTTATATGTAAAAGGGTAACGAAGAGCACAAAGCTCCTCAATTTGCTTCTACAATTTCTACTGGAAGAGGGGAACACTTGAGGTACCTTGGCTGGCGATAAATCCGTCTCGGTATGGGAGCAGCGAAAGCACTGGTGCTCCTGATCTATGGATCACCTGGATTGGAGCACTAGAAGGAGGAGAAGAAACAAGGAAGGTGGTTACAGGCTGTAGTCAGGAGCCCACCCCAATGCGTGAATACGAGCTCAGGGTTAGAAGATAACAGGAGGAACATCTGCAGGACGTGGGGGTGTGATCAGTGATCACCCAGGAGTGTCTGGGAACTGAGCCCAGGGAACACCACTTGTGACCGGCCACCAACTGGATTTAACTCCATTCACCACAACTCTTTGGGCCCGGGGATCCAGCTCTTTTTCTTACCCAGTGAAGCGTAAGCCCACCCAAGCCCTGAGTAGCCAGGTTCTCCAGGAGAGTGCCCTAACAAACAGCATCAATGGCTTTACTAAGTCCAGGTAGACAACATCCACACCTTGCCCTCTTGAACAGGCTGCCCAGAGAGGTGGTGGGTGGCCCATCCGTGGGTGTGTTCAAGGCCAGGTTGGTCTGGGGCCTTGGGCAACCTTGTGTAGATCCAGGCCTGGAGGTTGTTGGCCCTGCCTGTGGCAGGGGGTGGGAACTCTATGATCCTTGGGGTCCCTTCCAACCCAGACCAGTCTATGATTATATGATCCTTTTACTGAGCAGGTCGCCTTCCAGTAGGAGATCATGTTGGTTGTTCATTAACTCCCAGCTCCTGGCACACACTCACCTAATATTTCTCACATCCAGCTGATAGATGTTCCCATCCTGAGTCCCTGCTAGGATGTAGGTACTAGAGAGGAACGTGCAGCAGTTGAACGCATCGGATCCGATGAAGAGGAACACCTGAGGACACAGAACAAATGCAAGGGTCAGACACTGACAGATGAGGCCACGGGACACCCAGAAGTTCCAGGAGCCACAGCACAAACTGGCAAACCCAGAGCCAGGTTAGTAACCCCTCAGCCCTGCTCCAAGATGGGCAGGAGAACAGGTCTCCAGGATCAGTCTCGCCAAGTCAGCAGACACGGCGCAGTCAGGAAATGCTCCTGGATCCTGGGGTTGGACTCGATGATCCTGTGTCCCTGGACTGGGCACTGGTGAGGCTGCACCTCGACTGTTGGGTCCAGTTCTGGGCTCCTCACCGTAAGAAGGACGCCGAGGTCCTGGAATGTGTCCAGAGAAGGGCAACCAGGCTGGGGAAGGGGCTGGAGGGCAAATCACAGGATCACAGAATGGTCTGGGTTGGAAGGGACCCCAAGTTCCCACCCCCCTGCCACAGGCAAATTCAGGGTTCAACTCCCAAGACGAAAAATTCATTTAATATAAAACCCTCTCATCAAGGACGTATCAGATATTAAACTGATAAGAAGAGACACTACACTCTTAGCCAAAAGGCTGAGATTTGATCCTACGTGGAGTGGCTGAGGGAGCTGTGGGTGTTCAGCCTGGAGGAGGCTGAGGGGAGACCTCCTCACGTCATGATCCGTCGTGTCACCGTGTTGAACTCCATCCCACTGGCCTCTCCCCATCGATCCAAGCTGCCCAGGTCCCTCTGGAGGGCATTCCCACCCTCTGCCAGATCCACACTTCCCCCTAACTTGGTGTCATCTGCAAACTTACTGAAGGAGCACACAATTCCCTCCTCCAAATCATCAATGAAGATATTAAAGAGGGTGGGTTGGAGGACCAACCCCTGAGGAACACCACTTGTGACTCCATTCACCACCATCTTCCCTCTCCAAAAGGAGAGCAATGGACTGCTGACCACCTGAGGTTCCCTTCACACCGTGGTTAAAACACCAGGCAGAACCAAGAGCAGCTTTCCACTCTGGATGCAGGAGGCAGCCTGCGGTTCCTGCACTCACGGTGACATCTACTGGCCAGTGTTTAAAGAGCCTTTCATTTAACCCAGTACCTGGGTTAAATTCCAGAGCCAATTCCTAATCCTTAACCTCCCCCCTCTCAAATAAATCTGGCCAGTGGGAAGCACAGACAGCACCACTTTGTGGTACTGGTGTTTCGTTTAGAGCATATCTGGGGAGCACACAAGCCCAAAGGCAGGTGGATCAGCTCCCCACCACCACCTGGCCTGGCTCTGTCCCGTTGTGTGGCCTGGGGGGGACCTCACCAGGGGAAAGGAACAGGATTAACACTAACCACCTCACTGATCTGGGTTGTTTTGAACCTGGTTTCATTCCTCAGCCCAGTGCTCTGCACAGCCACACAACCCACAGCTTCCAACCCAAGGAAACAGAAGCCAAAGGCCTGATGCCTCTGAGCGGATTTTCTAGCACCTTCCCCAGGGAAACACCTCTGAGAGTCCCCTTACCGGCTGCCTGCTCTGCAGTCCCACTCCTTGAAGCTTCTTATCTTCTCGAGCCAGCAGCAGGACTTTCCCTTCTGTCCCAACCTCACGGTCACCTGACAAAGACATCAGTTCACTCCAGCGGGGGACGGAATGAGCCTTGGTGATACCCAAACCCGACAGCTGAACCCGTAATGGCGTTAACTCTGTACCCTGAGTCTCACAGTTTTGGGTGGCTGGGTTCTCATGGAGAAGGGGGGCTGCCAAAAAGCAGCCAGAAGCTCTCTGCAGGCCCCACAGAGCAAACACCAGATGGCTCAAGGCCGGAGTCGTTGCTGACCAAGGCCGAGCCCATCAGCGATGGTCACAGCATCTCTGGGAACCACAGTGAGGAGAAACAAACCCTCAAGCAGCTGCTTTGTGCCCCCAGAGAAGGGAGTGGAGATGTGAGGAGCTGTGCAGCTACCAAGGGCAGGGAAGGGGGGAGGAGGCACCCCAGGTGCCGGAGAGAAAGATGCCCCTGCAGCCCCTGGAGAAACCCATGGTGGAGTGGGTGTCCCCCCACAGCCCATGGACGATGACAGGGAGCAGAGATCCCATCTACAGCCCATGGACGATCCCGTGCTGGAGCAGGTGGGAACACCTGAAGGGCGCTGTGACCCCGTAGGAATCCCAGGTGTGAGCAAGCTCCTGGCAGTGAAACCTGGAGCCTGTGGACAGACAGACCCACACCGAAGCAGGTCTGCTGGGTGGGAGGGAGGGAAGCTTGTGACCCTGTAGGGGACCAGGCTGGAGCAGTCTGGGTGGGCCTGAAGGTCGGCTCCCCATGGAAGGACCCACGCTGAGGCACTTGGTGAGGAGCTCAAGCCCCACAGGAAAGGATTCATGTCGGGAGAAGTTCCTGGAGGACTGTCTGCTGTGGGTGGGACCCCACAGTGCAGCAGGGAGAGGGGGTGAGGAATGCCCCCATCCCTCCCTCCCCAGCTAAGAAGGAAGGAAAACAGCTCGTGAGAAACTGACCCAAATCCCCATTCCCCCAGTCCCTGACCCTCCCCGTTCCACAATGGGGGGAAGAAGGGAGTGAAATCCTGGCTAAAGCTCAGTCTGCTGACAAGGGAGGGGTGGGGGGAGGTGCTTTAAGATCTGGCCACACTTCTCATCACCCAACTCTGGTGTCACTGGGGGTGCAGGGCAGTGCCATCAATTAGAGTCTCTCTCCTTTATTCCCTGTTGAGTCTGTTCTGCCCCTGACGCTGATTGTGGAATGATCTCTCCCTGACCTTATCTCCACTCCTGAGCCCCTCAATATCTATTTTCCCCCTGTCCAGCTGAGAAGGGCACTGACAGAGCAGCTTTGGTGGATGTCTGGCCTCCAGCCAGAGCCACACCACCACAAGGAAAGAGCCATGTGTCTCCAGTTCACTCCACATAAAGCTTTTCCTTTATAATACTCAAATTCCCTGGCTGTGTAACAGTAACTGAGACACCCCAGGAGCAATTAGAGAGACTCAGTCGGTCTTAACCTGCTTGATAACGCTCAACTCCTCCACAGGACCAGAGTGCTCTGGTCTGGTCACCCAGGGTCCCTTCCCCAGATAGGAGGGGCACAGAAGCAAGCTCCACACTCAGCATTATTGGTGACAAACCTAAGCAGTTTGGGCTAGGAGAAGAAATATGAATTTTTAAGAGCAAGATCCTTACTAGGAGCTTTTTCAGGCGAGCCCAGGTTGAGGGAGCTGTCAGCAGCACCCACAGCGATGCCGTTGACAGGAGAGCCACAGTCAGCGATGACACCCAGGCAGGAGGATTTCCCGCAGTCCCAGAGAAGCACGGTGCCATCCCTAGAGCAGGAGAGGACATTTCTTCCCCGATCCACAATGGCAGTGTCCAAAATACCTGTGTCAAGGCAAAGGCCACAGTCAGACAGACAGCATGGAAGACGGACAGACGCAGCAGCTCATTGCCCAAGGTGAACTGCGCTACAAGCCCCAAAGTGCTGATCCCAGACTGCCACCGGTCACACACAGCCAAACTGGCTGAGCTGGAACAAGTCTGGAACGAGGTGTACGGGGAAGGCAACAGCCCCCAGCAAAGCAAAGCATATGGAGCAGGAGCCATCACCTGGCACAAAGGCAGATTATCACCAGTATCATGGAAGAACTTTTCATGGTCAGGGTGAGGGAGCCCTGGGACAGGCTGCTCGGGGGGTGTGGAGTCTCCTTCTCTGGAGATATTCCAGCCCCGGCTGGACACCGACCTGTGTGATCTGTCCTAGGGAGCTGCTTTGGCAGGGGGGTTGGACCCAATGGGCTCTGGAGGTGCCTTCCAACCCCTATGCTTCTGTGACTTCATGAATCACCAGTAAAATAATTGGCAACACCTTGCCTCAGACTGAGCTGATATCACAGCTGAGTTTCCAGCTCCAAAATCAGCCTCTAACTTGGACAGAAGTCCAAGCCCAGCCCAACTCTGGATCATGCTAAGGCTTGTGTGGGGCAAGAAGCATCCACATCATCCAGCTACAGCAACATCAGAAGCACAGTTCATTCCAGTTGCTAACATCCCCAAAAGAGTTAACCATGGGGATGTTGAGTCTGGATCTGAAAAATGATGGTTAGAGGATTTAATTGATGCTTTGCAAATCATCTGAGGAGCAGCTGAGGGAGCTGGGGGTGTTGAGCCTGGGGAACAGGAGGCTGAGGGGAGACCTTCTCAGTGTCTCCACTGACCTGCCAGGAGGGTGCAGAGAGGTGGGTGATGGTCTCTTCAGCCAGGGGACAGGAGATGGGACAAAGAGAAATGGGCTCAAGCTGCACCAGGGCAGGGTCAGCTCAGATGGGAGGGAAAAGTTCTTCCCTGGAAGAGTTGTGGGGCTGTGGAACAGGCTGCCCAGGGAGGGGGCTGAGTCTCCACCCCTGGGGGTGTTTTAAAAAAAGGGTAGATGAGGTACTTAGGGTTATGGTTGTGCTTAGGATGGGAATGGTTGGACTTGATGATCTTAAGGTCTTTTCCAGCCTTGTGATTCTATCAAGCTCCCAGAACTCAAATAGAAATATCTGTAGTGACTGCACTAGATGAAACTCTTCCTGTCATCGCCCTGTAGAGAGTGGCCTTCAGCCTCACCCTAGAGCTGTTTATCCCAGAATCTCCTGACTTGGAAGGGACCCATATGGATCACCGAGTCCAACTCCTGGCTCCACACAGGTCCAGCCAGGTTTATCCTCAGAACCGGCACATCTTTTAAACGCATTTCAGATTTCTGAGGGGGCAGAAGCCAAAGCCCACAGCCCTGACCACATGCCACTCAAAATCTACCTCTGGCTGGGCTTCTGTAGCCAAGTCCCAGCTTTTATTGACCCTTGGTTAGCCCTGCAGCCAGGGCATCTTCACATGGTGACATCCTGAGACTTGGAGGAGTCAAAATATTTCCCCAAAACCCAAAGGAGAAAAAGGAAAAAGGGGTTGTCTTGTCTTGCCTTACAAGGGAGGCTTCTCCCCTCCTGGGCAGCCTGTTCCAGTAGGCTGGTGACTGACCGTTACCCCTCAGGCACAAAACAGTTATACACATGGCAGATGAAGCAGTATTTAAAGCCTGAGCACTCTGTACCTCCTTTGTGACCTTTAAATGTTACTACGCAGCTGGCATCTTCTGCTGACCAGATCTTTAGCTGGGCATCCATTCCTCCACTCAGAACCACCAGGCCCGATGGAAAAAACCTGCAACAATTCACATCATACACATGGCCTTCCAACAGTCTCTGGAAAACAAAGAACTACGTGCTAGTTCCATTGTTATCACCCTTACACAGAGCGACTCTTGAGCTGTGACACTGGAGAAGAGGGGATTGTCCCTCTCTGCTCTGCCCTCGGGAGGCCCCAGCTGGAGTCCTGTGTCCAGAGCTGGGGCCCCAACACAAGAAAGATGTGGGACTGTTGGAGAGGGGTCAGAGGAGCCATGGAGATGATCAGAGGGCTGGAGCACCTCCCCTACGGAGAGAGACTTAAGGAGCTGGGGGCACCTCACTGCAGCCTTCCCTTCCCTAAAGGAAGCAGATAAACAGGAGGGGAAATGGCTTATTAAAAGGGTAATTAATGGCAGGACAAGGGGGGTGGATTAAAGCTAACAGAGGGGAGGTTTAAATTAGATATTAGGGGGAAGTTCTTTCCAGAAAGAGTGGTGAGGGGCTGGAACGGGCTGCCCAGAGAGGGGGTGGGTGCCCTGTACCTGGGGGTGTTCAAGGCCAGGTTGGATGGGGCCCTGGGCACCCTTGTGTAGCTCCAGGCCTGGAGGTTGGTGGCCCTGCCTGTGGCAGGGCGGTTGGAACTCTGTGATCCTTGGGGTCCCTTCCAACCCAGATCAGTCTGGGATTCTAAAACTTGGTGTTCACACGTGGGCAGTGGATTAAGCTCAAATCCTCTGGGTCTGGGTTCTTGCAAGGGAACTCATCTCAATTTGAGGCAGGCACAGAGCTGGCAGGTCCACTTTGTGCCTCCCTCCACTGCTGGAGTCGCTAATTACACAGCAAAGGATGCTACATTTGGTTCTAAGAACGGGTGAAATGTCTTTATCCATTGCTAAACAAGCAGCTGACAGGTCAAGCTGCACAAGAACCACAGTAACCGGTGTTTCTAGCCACGACCCAGTTAATTCATCACAGGCAGGAGTCTTTTTCCTCACCTCTTCTCTACTGCAGAAGCCAATTCAGGGCTTGCAGCACACAGGTTAGGAGCTGTCATTCCTAACCACCCTTTCTCGTTTTCAACCTGGGATTTCCCTCTGGATTGCCAGCCATCATTTCCCTTGGGAGCAGTCAGGCTTTCCAAGAGATTGAACTTCAAACCTCCCAGGTGGATAATTTCAATTAGCTCTGCAATCAAAAGTCAGGTTCCCACCTTCCCTAGGCCACAGCGTATGGGTAGCCTGACTGAATTCATGGTCAAAGGACTTTGTTAAGGTCACAGCCAACACACAACATCAAAGCTAGATGCTCTTACTCTTATTTCTCCATTTGCAGCCTGCCAGATTTTCATGGTCCCATCTGTGCTGGTTGACACGCCGAGCCCACCGCCGCTGGAAATGTCGAGACAGGTAACCTGCAGGAGGGTGGAAACACCAAACATTAGCTTTGTGTCACCTCCTACATAGGGTTTTCTGCTCCAGAGCCTAATTCCTTGCTGGGGGAGACCTGCTAAGTACATCCCCGGGTGCTACTGTCACCCCCAGACATACACTGCTGGGGGGATTTAAAGCACCTCGCAGAGTTTCCATCACCACGGCTTCACAGTTCCAGCCTGGTAACGCTCTTCTAACACTTAACACCCTTACACAAGGACAAGAATCATCGAATCACAGACTGGTCTGGGTTGGAAGGGACCCCAAGAAACTTCCAACTTGAAGCCATCGCCCCCTGTCCTGTCCCCACAGACACTGAGAAGAGGCTGGCCATGTCCCCCTGTGTCCCACCCTTCAGATATTGATAACCATTGATCAGATCCCCTCTCAGGCTGCTTCTCTCCAGGCTGAACAGCCCCAGCTCACTCAGCCTTTCCTCACAGGGGAGATGCTCCAGGCCTTTCATCATCTCCGTGTCCCTCCTCTGGACTCTCTCCAGGAGATCCCTGTCCCTTTTATACCAGGGAGCCCAGAACTGAACACAACACTCCAAGTGTGACCTGACCGGGGCAGAGCAGAGGGGGATGATCCCCTCCTTTGACCTGCTGGCCACGCTCCTCTTCATGCACCCCAGGATCCCATTGGCCTCCTTGGGCACACTGCTGGCTCATGGCCACCCTGTCACCCACCAGGACCTCCAAGTCCTTCTCTGAAGAGCTCCTCTCCAGCAGCTCACCCCCAGCCTGTACAATTCTTTCCCAAGTGCAAGACTCTCCACTTGCTTTTATCAAACCTCACCTGGTTTCTCCCTGCCCAGCTCTCCAGCTTTCCCAATCACAAGCAACTTCCCCAAGTTTCTCTGATCCTATAACATTTAATGACCCAGTTCAAATATGAAGTCACACTGCTGGTCAACCCTCAGACCAAGCATGCAACACGCCTGAGACACGCTGCGAAAGCTCGGGGTCAGTCCCATGTGTTTCCCCCCCACCTCATTTCACAAGGTTACTTACACTTTTCTGATGAATCCTGGAAAAAGTTGTGTAAGGAGCCAGAAACTTTGTGGATGCATTTTCATGTGGACAAGAAATGAGAATGCTTTTCTAGAGGAGGGAAGAAAAGGGAAGAAGAAGAGTTAGAAGGGCCGTCAGGCTGTCGAGGTGGAACTGTGGTTTGGACCTGGCTGTGGTCTCTCAAGAGCCTGAGGAGGGATGAAGCAGAGTGTTGGGCTTGCTTCGTTCTACTGCTGCAAGACACAAAGCCTGGGGTGGGAAGTGATGGCCATTATGGCCACAGGAGTTGGCTGGGCCTGTGTAGAGCCAGGAGTTGAACTCTATGATCCATGTGGGTCCCTTCTAAGTCAGGAGATGCTAAGATTATGGGACACACGACCCCAGCATGATCACAAAATCCCAGGGGTTGGAAGGAACCTCAGGAGATCATCAGGTCCAACCCCCTGCCAAAGCAGCTCCCTAGGACAGGGCGCACAGGTCAGCATCCAGACAGGGCTGGAATATCTCCAGAGAAGGAGACTCCACACCCCCCTGGGCAGCCTGTCCCAGGGCTCCCTCACCCTCACCAGGAAAAGTTCTTCCATGAGAAGATACTGGTGATCTCCTGCTCCATATACTTTGTTTTGCTGGGAGCTGTTGCCTTCCCTGTACACCTCGTTCCAGACCTGTTCCACCTCACCAGTTTGGCTGTGTGTGACCAGTGGCAGTCTGGGAACAGCAGCTTGGGGCTTGTAGTTGAGTTCACCTTGGGAACTCAAGATGGGTCTTGAATACCTCCAGAGAGGGAGACTCATGAGCGGATGCTACGGACCAGCTCCAGGACCCAGCACAGGCGAGGTGCCAAGGACAGCTGGATAATCCATGCAGGGAACTGGGAAACAGTTTTAGGCTCTTATTTTGGCTGGTATAACAGTACCACCCCTTCACACACAGAAGGCAGTTACCGATCCCCCAGCCCACCCCAGCACCTCGGTGACTTCCCCAACCACGAAGCCCTCGGAAGCAGCGATGTCAGGGACGCCCTCAGTGCTGAGCCCACGGCGGGTCAAGCTGCCGTACAGGGTGGGCTTCCCTGTGGGGAGAACAGCCATCAGCTCAGCCACGTCTCAACCCCACCCCCTCCCCAGCTTATCTTCCCCTCAGCCCGCCCCAAACCACAGGGCACCCCTCCCAACCACCCTCAGCCCTCCCTGAGACACAGGAAACACTCCCAACCGCCCTCACTCCTTCTTACACAGCCCCCCAACTGCCTCATCTCTCCTAACCCACAGCAACCCTCCACCCCCTTAAGCCCCAGACTTGAGGTATTTAAAAGGGGTGTAGATGAAGAGCTTAAGGACATGATCTAGAGGTGGACCAGGCCCTGATTGGACTCGGTGAACTCAAGGGTCTCTTCTAACCCAGGGGATTCTAGGATCCTGTAAATGCTATTAGTTTCAACCTCGGGTTTAGCACTGTAAAAGTGAGTAAGATCTTGATTAACCTGACAAACACAAGGAAAAGTTATGGATTCAGCTGGACCTGAAAGGAATTTTGCTGCAATTCTTTACACCAACCCAGCCTGGAGCATTTCATATAATTTAGCCCTTAGAGACAGATTTTAGAACAAAACATGAGCACAGAGTTGAAAACTATTCACTTGCCCTGTTTATACTAGATAAAAACCTAATTAATTTCTTGAATACTGCATCCAGCTCTGGAGTCCCCAACGTAAGCAGCACATGGGACTGGTGGAACAAGCCCAGAGGAGGCCACGGAAATGATCAGAGGGCTGGAGCACCTCTGCTGTGAAGCCAGGCTGGGAGAGGTGGTCTGGGTCAGCCTGGGGAAGAGAAGGCTCTGGGGAGATCTTACAGCACCTTCCAGTCCCTGAAGGGGCTACAGGAAAGCTGGGGAGGGACTTTTCAGAAGGGCAGGGAGACACAGGACGAGGGGGGACGGGTTTAAACTGGAAGGGGGGAAATTTAGATTGGATAATGGGAAGAAATTCTTCCCTCTGAGGGTGGTGAGGCCCTGGCACAGGGTGCCCAGGGAAGTGGTGGCTGCCCCCTCCCTGGAGGTGTCCAAGGCTGGGTTGGATGGGGCCTTGAGCAGCTGGGGCTGGTGAGAGGTGTCCCTGCCCATGGCAGGGGGCGGGACTCAACCATCTCTGCGGTCCCTGACAGCACTGCCCGTGCTGTGTCCCCGTGTGCCTCCTCTCGCCCCAGCCCGCCACCCCCTGAGCCCCCCCACACCGCCTCAGCACTCACCAGGGCTGCGGCAGCTCAGCCAGGCCTCACCCTCGTCCCTCCTGCGGAGAGGAAGAGCGGCTGTGAGCGGAGCCGGAGGAAAGAGAGCAGAGAAGGGAGCGGGGGAAGGGGACGGCGAGGGCCGCGCCCACCTCAGCGCCCGGCTCCAGTCGCTCTGCACCCGCAGCGCCGCCGCCATCCCAGCGCGGCCAACGCCGCCTCTGCCGCCTCCGGCCTGCCCGCCGCCCCCCGCCAAGCGCAAAGGGAAAGACGCCGCCAGTGAGCGGGCGCTTCCACAGCCGCGCCCCGCCCCGTCACCGGGCTTAAAGGGGCCGCGCTGCGCCGCTGGGTAGGCACGGGGAGGGGTATGGGGGGGGCGGGGCGGGGGCGGGGGCGGGGGCGGGCGCGGGCGCGGGCAAGGCAATGGAGGGGGAGGGGGCAGGCAATGAAAGGGGAAGGGAAAGGGAAAGGGGGGCCGTGGGGGCCGGTGCTGGACCCCCGCGGGAGTGGCATAGAAAGTGCACGGCTCGTGCTGGGGCGAAAGGGCAGGTGGGGGGTGAGGAGGGTGCTGAGCACCCACGGGTGGGGTGTTGGGCACCCGGAAATTTGTGCCCCCAAAGAAGGGGAAGGTAGCACCCCAAACCCTGCTTCCTTGCTCCAGCCTGGCTCAGCGATGGCGAGACCCGGGCACGCCAGGAACTCTCCGTCGTTGGAGAAGACTGAGGAGGAGGAGGACCCAGTGGACGCCCTGATCTCACGCACGGGCTGCACCGCGCAGCACCGGGAGCTGCAGGACTGCATGGCGGCGCGGCAGGACTGGCGCCATTGCCAGCCCCAGGTCCGTGCTTTCGGCGAGTGCATGGCACGCCGGCAGCGTGACACCCAGCCCCGTGGAGCAGCACCTGGCTCACACCAAGCCCACCCTGCTTCACCACCTGGGAACTGAAATCACTGGGGACCTTTGGTGCTGGTGCTGTCACCCAGCCCACCCCCAGTGGCCCAGGTGTGGGGGACAGCCACACCCCCCTGACCCCGATTTTCTGGCAGCAGCACTGGGGAATTAAATCTGTTGGTGGCCAAAGGGCTCCTTTCTGTCTGTGCCACCAGGGGGAGGGGATGCTTCTGGGGACAGATGGGTGTTTCCGGTCCAAAATAGCCCAAACTGGGAGCGCTTGGGGTACCCAAGCTGAGGCTCGGCTCTGCAACAGCCCTACCACGGATTTCTATTCTGTGTCCTTCCCTGTGCTGTCCCAAAGCTTTTCCAGCAACGGTCACAGACTGCTCAGGGCTGCGAGGGACCTCAAAGATCATTGAGTCCCACCCCCTGCCATGGGCAGGGACACCTCTCACCAGCTCTCTACCACGTCCTCTCCCAGCCTGGATTGACAGTGAGGATTTCCCCGACCCAAGGCCAGGACCCTGCACTTGTCCTTGTGGAACTTCATGAGGTTCCCCTGGGCCCACTTCTCCAGGTCCCTCCGCATGGCATCCCGTCCTTCCAGCGTGATAACCTCATGTTCCACAGGAGAGAATTGGGGTGGGAGGGGGGAATGGGGAAGGCAGAATTTCTCTCGTGGGAAGCCGCGTGGGGGTGGGGAAGGTGCTCTTCAGGAGTGAGAGGCTGCTCTGATGCTGCCTCCATGGAACAAAGCTATGAAAAAGAAAAGAGAAAGGCATTTGGGGGAGCTGGAAAGGACAGGCTGCCCACGGCATCTCCCGGGGGGCAGAAACTTTGAGGGCATCTCCTTGGGAGCTGGGTACAGGGGCTGCCAGCCAAAAATCACAACAGGCACAGGACTCCGAGTTGAGGGTGATACCTTGAAAAGCAGGAATCTAAACTCCCCAGCCTTGGTGGCTGTTCAGCAGGTATTGTTTATGGCGGTGCTGGGCACACAGGGGATCACATGTGTTTTCCTGCTTCACTGAGTCCTCCCCTGCAGCCTTGTCCAGCCTTGGCTGCTCCTCTCCAAGACACCGGGGACACAGCCTGGGCTTCAGCAGACTCATCTGGCCAAGCACCTTCTTCCTATTGGTTGGAGGGAGGGATCCCCAAGTGGGATCACACTGCAGGCTCCCCTTATAGCCCCTTGCCACAGGACCAGAGACGCCTGTAGCTCCTTGTAGCACTCTCGCTCCACGCTGCACAGAGTGTGGATGACCTCGAGGACCAGCTACTCCTTGTCCATGTCCATGGCTGGGTGTCTGCTAGGAGAAGGCTCCATGTCCGTGCTGCTCATGGCCTGTCCCAGACCTGTCCATGGCCCTGCTCTTGGTCAGTCTCCAGTGGCAGATCCAGTGGGAAGTCTTGGTGAAGGGCTGGCCCTGGCTCTGTCCCCAGTCCCTCAGGATCTTGATGGGTCTGGAGGGCTGGCAATGGCTTGAGAGCTTCCAGCTCCTCCATGGCACCGGGCCAGGGCTCGGGGAAGGAGTAGCGGGCCTTGGTGAAAGCCCATCTGAGAGAGATGTGAAGAGAGAGACAGCGGCATCCCGACCGCTGTGGAGGGAACACGGTGCTGGGGTGTGAGACTCATCTAGAGGTCAGCCTTGCTTCAGGGCCTCTGGGTCGAGCCTCAGGGCTTCAGGGCCTATCTCCACTGCAGCCCCTGAGACGCTGCTCAGCATGAGGGGGCCTGGGTGAGGGTCCCCTGTGGGTGCTGCTGGCCCCGTTCCGAGCCCACCCACACCCCCAGGCACCAGCAAACCCACTGGGATACCAGCCACCTCCACCCCACTTTTGGGGGTGCCAGCGGTGCCTGGGGCCAGCTTGTGCTCGCAGGAGTCGGGCACTAAGGGGCTCGCAACCCAACCAGGGGAGGGAAAGGTTGGGGGCCACAGGCAAGCCACAGGCAGGCCCACCAACCTCCAGGCATGGATCTACAAGGACCCACCCAACCTGGCCTTGAACACTTCCAGGGATGGGGCACCCACCACCTCCCTGGGCTGCCTGTTCCAGCCCCTCACCACTTTCTCTGTAAAAAACTTCCCCCTAATATCCAACCCAACCCTTCCCTTCTTCAGCTTCACTCCATCCCCCTTGGCCTGATGGTGAGATGTGCAAGGGAGAGAAAGAGGAGGACCCAAGCTGTAACTGTCTGTTGTTGAGGAGCAAGACCTTAGAGTTAGAAATGTGATGCTCAGGAGTTACCAACGTGCAAACTGCACTGTAGAATTTACTGGGAAGGGACCGTAGATGGTAGTCTCTGTAGATCTCTCTTTTCAGCACTCTTCAGTGCTGGTCTCAGGGTTTAGAAAAGCTGGAAGAGATAAAGAAGTGTGAAAGCATGAGGAGAGGTCTTGAGAACCTTTCCCTTAACCGAGTTTGTAGCTGGTGAAGAGGTGAGGGCCTGTGTTAGGTTTTTAAACTCCTGAGTGATCTGCAGAAGGTGAAGAGGAAAAGATTTGCTGTTCCTTTCAGGTAGAATGTGTCATCTAATACATTTACAGGTGTCACTGGAGAATTATGATCTAGTTGCAATCACGGAAACATGGTGGGATGATTCCCACAGTTGGAATACCCCCGTAGAAGGGTATCGCCTTTTTAGAAGGGATAGGCTAGGAAGGAAGGGTGGTAGGGTTGCCCTCTATGTTAAAAAGTGGATAGACTGTGAGGAGCTCTCTCTGGAAGGTGGCCAGGAGCAGGTTGAAAGCCTGTGGGTCAGGATTAGGGATGGGGCTAATAAAGAGCAGCTGGTGATAGGGGTCTACTACAGGCCACCTGATCAAGGAGAGACTACCGATGAGGCTTTCTTCCTTCATCTGCAGGAGGCATCACGGTCACAGGCACTCATCCTGATGGGGGACTTTAACCACCCGGATATCTGCTGGGAAAACCACATGGCGAGCTGCAAGAGGTCCAGGAGACTCCTGGAGTGTGTAGATGATAACTTTCTGGTTCAAATAGTGGATAGACTGACCAGAGGCGATGCACTGCTGGACCTGGTGCTCACCAATGTGGGGGAGATCATTAAAGGTCTTAAGGTTGGAGACAGCCTGGGCTGCAGTGACCATGCCCTAGTTGAGTTTGTAATCTCAAGGAATGTGGGCCTGGCGAAAAGTGGGACCAGGACACTGAACTTTAAGAGAGCAAACTTTAGGCTGTTTAAGGACTTGTTGGCCAAGATCTCCTGGGAGGTGGTCCTTAGAGACAGAAATGTTGAGGACAGCTGGCTACTCTTTAAGGATGCCTTTCTGAGAGCTAAAAGACTCTCTATCCCCCTGAATAAGAAAGCGGGCAAGAGGGGCAGGAGGCCAGCATGGCTAAGCAAGGACCTGCTGGTCAAACTGAGGGAAAAGAAAGGCAAATACAAGCTCTGGAAGCAAGGGTGTGTAGCCTGGAAAGAATACAGGGATGCTGTTCGGACTTGCAGAGATGGGATCAGGAAAGCCAAGGCGCAGATGGAACTGAACTTGGCAAGGGATGTTAAAAATCACAAGAAGGGATTTTACAGGTACATTGGCCAGAAGAGACAGGCCAAAGAGAACGTACCCCCCTTGGTAAATGAGAAAGGAGAATTGGCTGCGACTGATGAGGAGAAGGCTGAAGTACTGAATGAGTTCTTTGCCTCGGTTTTCTCTGGCAGCCAGGATTCTCATAATTCTCAAATCCCAGAACCTTGCATCCCTAAAACTCAAGGTGGGAAATGGGGGAGTAAATCCCCCCCCACTGTAAGAGCAGAGCAAGTCCGAGACCGCCTCATGAGACTGAATGTCTACAAGTCTCTGGGGCCGGATGACATGCATCCCAGGGTCCTGAAGGAGCTGGCTGATGTGGTTGCCGAGCCGCTCTCCATCATATTTGAAAAGTCGTGGCTGTCAGGAGAGGTCCCTGGGGATTGGAAAAAAGGTCATGTCACTCCCATTTATAAAAAAGGGAACAAGGAAGACCCAGGGAATTACAGGCCGGTGAGCCTCACCTCTGTGCCTGGGAAGATCATGGAACAGATCCTCCTGGACGACATGTTGGAGCACATGAGGGAAGAGCATGTGATCCGGGACAGCCAGCACGGCTTCACCAAGGGAAGGTCGTGCCTCACCAATCTGGTGACTTTCTATGATGGAGTGACAGCATCGGTAGATAGAGGGAAGGCGACCGATGTCATCTACTTGGACTTGTGCAAGGCCTTTGACACAGTCCCCCACCACATCCTTGTCTCTGAATTGGAGAGAAGTGGATTTGATGGGTGGACCGTCCACTGGATAAGAAACTGGTTAACAGACCGTAGCCAAAGGGTGGTGGTCAATGGGTCTATGTCCAGGTGGAGGCTGGTGACAAGCGGGGTCCCCTAAGGGTCTGTCTTGGGACCGGTGATCTTTAACATCTTTATCAATGACATGGATGATGGAATTGAGTGCACCCTCAGCAAGTTTGCGGATGACACCAAGCTGAGTGGTGTGGTCGACACCCCAGAAGGAAAGGAAGCCATCCAGAGGGATCTTGACAGGCTGGAAAGATGGGCCCGAGGGAACCTAATGAGGTTCAACACTGCCAAGTGTCAGGTGTTGCACTTGGGCCGGAAGAATCCCAGACACAGATACAGACTGGGAGAAGAGCTTCTTGAGAGTAGCCCTGCTGAGAAGGACTTGGGGATTGTGGTGGATGAGAAGCTTGACATGAGCCAGCTGTGTGCTCTTGCAGCTCGTAGGGCCAATGGTATCCTGGGCTCCATCAGAAGAGGAGTGGCCAGCAGGGACAGGGAGGTGATTGTCCCTCTCTACTCTGCCCTCGTGAGGCCCCACGTGGAGTCCTGTGTCCAGATCTGGGGCCCTCAATACAAGAAGGATGTGGAACTGTTGGAGAGGGTTCAGAGGAGGGCCACAAGGATGATTAGAGGGCTGGAGCACCTGCCCTACAAAGAGAGGCTGAGGGAACTGGGCTTGTTCAGCCTGGAGAAGAGAAGGCTGCGGGGGGACCTCATTGCAGCCTTCCAGTACGTGAAGGGAGCTTATAGGCAGGAGGGGATTCGACTTTTTAAAAGAGCAGATAATGGCAGGACAAGGGGGAATGGACTAAAGCTTAAGGAGGGAAGGTTTAGATTAGATATTAGGGGGAAGTTTTTTACAGAAAGAGTGGTGAGGTGCTGGAACAGGCTGCCCAGAGAGGGGGTGGATTCCCGGTCCCTGGAGGTGTTCAAGGCCAGGTTGGATGGGGCCCTGGGCAGCCTTGTGTAGCTCCAGGCCTGGAGGTTGGTGTCCCTGCCTGTGGCAGGGGGGTTGGAGCTCTCTGATCCTTGGGGTCCCTTCCAACCCAGACCATTCTATGATTCTATGATTCTATGACATGTCCACAAGAAATGCCTTGGGAAGTCCGAATGGCAAGAACTTGAAGGTGTAGAAAGCTCTTGTGGATTTTAAAGATTGTTAGACCATTTAGTAGATGAAAAGACACCGGAGGCTATTAAAGGCCTCTTGGTCAGCAGGCGCCTGAGCCTGCAGGCTATCAAAGCTGGGAGAGTATCTGTCAGGCGTTGCCGTACGTGTTTGCATTTTTCTTCTCACCCATCCTCCACTGATCTCTGAGGACAGGTCGCTAGGTGGGAAAATCCTGCTGGAGCAACGGTCTTACATTTGCCATGAAGGAATTAAGGTGTTTTGATTTCCACCCTTGCTTTTGTTACCCCGATTCTCGGCTCGTTTGGGTCCGTGGGGCTTGCAAAAGAAATGGAGTGAATCTTCTGGAACACTGAAGCTGGCCACTGGGAGCCACCCCAGTTCTCAGTGCTGAATGAACTGGGGCTGTTCAGCCTGGAGAAAAGAAGCCTGAGAGGGGATCTGATCAATGGTTATCAGTATCTGAAGGGTGGGATGCAGGGGGACATGGCCAGCCTCTTCTCAGTGTCTGTGGGGACAGGACAAGGGGCGATGGCCTCAAGTTGGAGCACAGGAAGTTCTACACCAATCTGGGATAGAGCTTCTTCCCGGTGAGGGTGAGGGAGCCCCGGGACAGGCTGCCCAGGGGGGTGTGGAGTCTCCTTCTCTGGAGATATTCCAGCCCTGTCTGGACGCCGACCTGTGCGACCTGTCCTAGGGAGCTGCTTTGGCAGGGGGGTTGGACCCGATGGGCTCTGGAGGTCTCTTCCAACCCCTACGGTTCTGTGAGTCTGTGATTCTGTGGCAGGAATTGTCCTGAGAACTGTCCTATTACACCATCCCATCCATGGAGGAGCAGGAGACATTTACCAATGGCAGAAACTAATGTGTTGTGATGGACTTCACAATAGGTCCTGAAGTGTGGGACACAGGGGGACCTGCAGCTTCTTACTTCCTTCAAGTTGAAGCAGGGATTTCAGAGCTTTGCAACCCAAGTCTGAGCACGCAGAACTCAGTAGGATTGCAAACAGTGCCCTGGCATCACCAACAGCTTGCATCTGAGGCTCATCATCTTTGGGATTGGTAGCTCGCACAGCCTGTGGTATGGGATGACTTGAGAAGCTTGAGAAGAACACCGGTGCCTGTAGCTTTTTAAGACACTTTCTGGCCTTAAATGTGAAAATTGGGATGTGCAGACTTGGTGGGGCATGGGCACAGGACCCATCATCGCTGCTTCTGATTCGGCTGCTGCCTCTGCTGGAGCTGGCTGAGCTCTAGCAAAGGACCTTCAGCACAAACTGACTTATTCCCTGCTTTTATTTAGGAAAGAAAAATCATCTGGTGCACACTGGGTTTAAAGAGCCTTTTCTAAACCTGCTATATAGCTGAGGGCACACTTGGCGTTTGTGTTGGCAGTGTGAAGCAAGAACAAAAACCATCGGTCTGTGCCAAAGAACTGGGTATAACAAAGCTGGTAACACGCCTTCTGCACTCTGGCACCAGTAAGGTCATCACTAGTGTGCTGTTCTGGAGATGTGACAGAGCTAGGTGGCAAGGTGGGGAAAGGAGGAGGAGGACTATAGCGGGAACGCAGGCCTTTTCATGGACAAGTTGTGATGCATTGGCTTGTTTTGCAGGCTACAGGTCGATTTACTTTGAAGAAGAAGTAGATCTAACTCAAATCTGGAGGACATTGGAGATATCTGTAGGAAAGAAGTGATTGTTTACCCCGATGGTGAAAGAAAACCACCTGTTGGTGAAGGTTTCAATAGGTCATGGTTAAATCTGCGCTGTGTGGGGACGGCGGCGAGTGAGGATGGGCTTTACAGTCCTGGCTGTCTGCGGTGGGAGAGGGGACAGCTACCCAAACCCAAACCTGAGGGTTACACAGTTAACCTTGCAGGTTTCTGAGCCTGGAACTGGGTTTAGACGCTGGTTTGAGCCACGTGTTCAGCTCCCAGCTCCTGCATGGAGCAGCTTTGCCTCAAAGCCCTGTCATCTCGTATGCTTTTGTCTGTCGTTAGCAGGTGAGCTGAAGTTACCTTAGATGGAGCCTGGCCTACAGATGAGACATCTCGTTGCCTGATAAAAAGCCCTGAGCGACTGGCAGAGATGAATTATGAAGGCAGACTGGAGACTGTAGGAGCACAGGAAGTTCTGCACCAATCTGGGGAAGAGCTTCTTCCTGGTGAGGGTGAGGGAGCCCTGGGACAGGCTGCCCAGGGGGGTGTGGAGTCTCCTTCTCTGGAGATATTCCAGCCCCGTCTGGACGCCGACCTGTGCGACCTGTCCTAGGGAGCTGCTTTGGCAGGGGGCTTGGACCCCATGAGCTCTGGAGGTCCCTTCCAACCCCTACAGTTCTGTGACTCTGTATCTCGGAAGCAGGGTGCTTGGTCCAAGGAATAAGCACCCAGAGGTGGGATCTTGGGTGTTCAAGGTAACGATTTTGTTCTGGTTGTGGGGTGTCAGGAGCAATCTGAAGTTTCCCTCTCCTGAAACGTTTCTTGCAAGGCGTGATGTGCTTGCTCTTCTCCTTACGCAGGTGGGACACATTTCCAAGTATGGCTGACAGGAGTGGCATGAGGAAGAGCCTTGGAGTGCCACCAGATTTATCCAATCAGAGTTCTGCTTGCCTCTGAGGGCACCAATGAGGGCTCAGCACCAATGAGGGCTCAGCATGCCCCTGATGCCACAAAAGGGGGGTGTGGCTGCCGGGCAGGTGTCAGGGGGCGCAGGGCAGTTGGCACTGGACACTGTCGTCTGTCAGCGTCACTGCAGACTGCAGCCTCAGCCATTGCTTGTCAGTGTCTTGGTTGGCAGATAACTGGAGATCTTGGAACTCATTGGTGACCGGAGGGACACAGCTGTAGCTCAGCCCAAGCCATGGGTTGCTTCGGCGCCCTGGCTGTGGGTGATCTGATGCCATTCATTATGCTGGCGATGTATCTCCGGTTCATCTCCACCTTTCAACGGGACAGGAAGCGCCGGGTAGGAGAACGTTGCAGCGCACTGAGCCGTGCCGAGTCCTGACATGGGGTGGTGTCGGGGGGTGTGGGTGGCTGGGAGCTGCTCCCATTTCACCAACGTTCTGGGGGTCTTGCTGTGGAGACCGGCGATGAGCAACAAGCAATTCGATATGAATTTTAGGTGAAGCCATTTATTGGGTGACATCACACGTATTCTATGCATTTCTTAGGGCAAAGGTTCTTGCTCCGCAGAACACTGTGCCACACCATGTCATGACATGGAGTAGTGTGGAGCATGGGGGAGTCCTGTAGCATAGGGCTGGGGGCTGCTCCACACTCACCCACGTTCTGGGGGTTTTTGCAGAAGAGGTGGAGGAGGAGGTTTGGGAAGACCAGGTCGAGAGTATCTTCAGAGAAGCCAAGCTGTGAGTGGCCCCAGCATCGAGCGCCCTGGAAAGGGCTGACACCCCACAGCAGCCCTGACACGGGGCTGTGCTGGGGGCTGCCAGCCGCTCACTTGGTCTCGTCCCTCATCAGGTTCTTCCCAAGCAACTGGAAATCCAAAGAAGCCTGCGTCACCCCAGGCCATGTGAGTGCTCAGCTCCTGCCCCAGACTCTCCACCTGTGCCCTGCGCGTTTCGGGCATCCCCGCCTGCCTGCCGGCCAAGGAGGGGCTGCTGCCCGGGGGTCCCAGAGGAGGGCCCAGGCTGCAAATGGTCCCTTCTCTCTCCTCCTCTGCAGGGAGATCGAGGACACAAAGAGCGTGAACAGCCTGTCCCCGCGTGCTCGCCTGGGCTCCCCGGGATCTCTCTCGAGACACCTATCGGCATCTCTCCACTCCTTCCCCGAGTCCAGTGCTGGTACGATGGTGGAGCTGGAAGCTCTGAACCGATCCCCAGCCCTCCAGACCCCTGAAACTGCTGAGGGGCTGGTGACAGAGCCAGGGCCAGTCCTTAACCAAGACCTCCCTCTAGAGCGGCCATTGGAGACGTACCAAGAGCAGTCACCTGGACTGCTCAGAGACACGGCGCAGAGCCCCAAGGAAGTGCAGCCTTCCCCCACCAGACCCAAGGTAGGTGACCCTTGCTCTGCACCACACTGTGCCACAACATGTCATGACATAGAGTGGTGTGGGGGGAGCATGTGGGTCTGTAGCATAGCGCTGGCAGCTGCTCCACACTCACCCACGTTCTGGGGGTTTTTGCAGAAGTGGTGGACGAAGATATTTGGGAAGAGCAAGGCCAGGGTCCATGAGGAGCAGCCGAGCAGTGAGTGGCCCCAGCACCAAGCAAGCCGTAAAGGGGCGATACCCCATGGCAGCGCAGACACGCGTCTGTGCTGGGGGCTGCCAGCCTCTGACTCATGTCTCGTCCCTCATCAGGTTCTTCCCAAGCAAACGGAGGTGCAGAGAAGCCTCTCTCACCCCAGGACATGTGGTGAGTGCTGGGGAGACTCCCAGCTCCTGCCCCAGACTCTCCACCTGTGCCCTGCCCATTTCAGATATCCCTGCCTACCTGCTGGCCAAGGAGGGGCTGCTGCCCAGGGGTCCCACCAGAGGGTCTAAGCTGAAACTGAGTCTCTTCTCTCTCCTCGTCTGCAGGGAGAACGAGGACACAAAGAGCCGGAACAGCCTGTCACCGCGTGCTCGGCTGGGATCTGTGGGCTCCCCGGGCTCTCTCTCGAGACGCCTATCGGCATCTCTTGACTCTCTCCCCGTGTCCAGCGCTGGTGCGATGGCGGAGCTGGAAGCTCTGAACCAATCCCCAGCCCTCCAGACACCTGAAACCGTTGAGGAGCCGGTGACAGAGCCAGGGCCAGTCCTTGACCTTTGCCCCCCTCTGGAGCTGCTGATGGACACCGACCAAGAGCAGTTCCCTGGACAGGTCAGGGGCAGGGCACGGTGGCCCAGGGATGTGGAGCCTTCCCCCAGCAGACTCAAGGTAGGTGACCGTTACTCAGCACCACACTGCGCTGCACCATGTCATGACATGGAGTGCTGTGGACCATGGAGGTCTGTAGCATAGTGCTGGGAGCTGCTCCACACTCACCCACATTCTGGGGGTCTTGCAGAAGTGGTGGAAGATGATGTATGGGAAGCGCCAGGCGAGAGTCTATCCAGAGCAGCCGAGCAGTGAGTGGCCCTGGCACTGAGCGCCCTTCAAATTGCTGACACCCCACGGCAGCCCTGAGAAGTGGCTGTGCTGGGGGCTGCCAGCCTCTTACTCATGTGTCCTCCCTCATCAGGTTCTTCCCAAGCAACTGGAAGTGCAGAGGAGCCTGCATCAGCCCAGGACATGTGGTGAGTGCTGGGGAGATGCCCAGATCCTGCCCCATACTTTCCACCTGTGCCCTGGCCGGTGCGGGTATCTCTGCCTGCCGGCCAAGGAGGGGCTGCTGCCCAGGGGTCCCACCAGAGGGTCTAACCTGAAACTGGGTCTATTCTCTCTCCTCCTCTGCAGGGAGGAGGAGGACACAATGAGTCTGAACAGCCCGTCCCCGAGTGTTCAGCTGCCCTCCCCGGGCTCCCTGCACTGGGACGTGAGCAGTACATCCTCATCTCCCAACTCCTTCCCCGAGTCCAGTGCTGGTACGATGGTGGAGCTGGAAGCTCCGAGCCGATCCCCAGCCCTCCAGACCCCTGAAACTGTTGAGGGGCTGGTGAGAGAGCCAGGGCCAGCCCTTGACCAAGATCTCCCTCTAGAGCGGCCATTGGAGACAGACCAAGGGCAGTCACCTGCACTGCTCAGAGACAGGGCGCAGAGCCCCATGGAAGTGCAGCCTTCCCCTAGCAGTTCCCAGGTAGGTGACCGTTACTCTGCACCATACTGCGCCGCACCATTCATGACATGGAGTGGTGTGGGGGGAGCATGGGTGTCTGTAGATAGGGCTGGGAGCTGCTCCACACTCACCCACGTTCTGGGGGTTTTTGCAGAAGTGGTGGACGAAGATATTTGGGAAGAGCAAGGCCAGAGTCCATGAGGAGCGGCCAAGCAGTGAGTGGCCCCGGCACCGAGCACCCTGTAAAGGGGTGATACCCCACTGCAGCGCAGGCACACGTCTGTGCTGGTGGCTGCCAGCCTCTGACTGATGTCTCATTCCTCATCAGGTTCTTCCCAATCAACTGGAGATGCAAACAAGCCTCTGTCACCCCAGGACACGTGGTGAGTGCTGGGGAGACTCCCAGCTCCTGCCTCAGACTCTCTGCCGGTGCCCTGTGCCCTGCCTGTTTCGGGTATCCCCACCTGCCTGCCGGCGAAGGAGGGGCTGCCGCCCGGGGGTCCCACCAGAATGGCCGAGCTGAAACCAGGTCTCTTCTCTCTCCTCCTAACCCGGGAGAACGAGGAGACAATGAGCCTGTACAGCCTGTCCCTGTGTGCTCGGCTGGGCTCCCTGGGCTCTGTCTCGAGCAGCACATCCGCATCTCTTGTCTTTCCCCGTGTCCAGCGCTGGTGCGATGGCGGAGCTGGAAGCTCTGAGCCGATCCCCAGCCCCCCAGATCCCGGAAACCGTTGAGGAGCCGGTGAGAGAGCCAGGGCCAGTCCTTGACCTTTGCCCCCCTCTGGAGCTGCTGATGGACACCGACCAAGAGCAGTTCCCTGGACAGGTCAGGGGCAGGGCACGGTGGCCCAGGGATGTGGAGCCTTCCCCCAGCAGACTCAAGGTAGGTGACCGTTACTCAGCACCACACCGCCCTGCACCATGTCATGACATGGAGTGCTGTGGACCATGGAGGTCTGTAGCATAGTGCTGGGAGCTGCTCCACACTCACCCACATTCTGGGGGTCTTGCAGAAGTGGTGGAAGATGATGTATGGGAAGCGCCAGGCGAGAGTCTATTCAAAGAAGCCGAGCAGTGAGTGGCCCCGGCACCGAGCCCCCTTCAAAGAGCTGACACCCCACGGCAGCCCTGACAAGTGGCTGTGCTGGGGGGTGCCAGCCTCTTACTCATGTGTCCTCCCTCATCAGGTTCTTCCCAAGCAACTGGAGGTGCAGAGGAGCCTGCATCAGCCCAGGACATGTGGTGAGTGCTGGGGAGATGCCCAGATCCTGCCCCATACTTTCCACCTGTGCCCTGGCCGGTGCGGGTATCTCTGCCTGCCGGCCAAGGAGGGGCTGCTGCCCAGGGGTCCCACCAGAGGGTCTAACCTGAAACTGGGTCTCTTTTCTCTCCTCCTCTGCAGGGAGAACAAGGACACAATGAGTCTGAACAGCCCGTCCCCGAATGTTCAGCTGCCCTCCCCGGGCTCCCTGCACTGGGACATGAGCAGTACATCCTCATCTCCCAACTCCTTCCCCGAGTCCAGTGCTGGTACGATGGCGGAGCTGGAAGCTCCGAGACGATCCCCAGCCCTGCAGATCCCGGAAACCGTTGAGGAGCTGGTGACAGAGCCAGGGCCAGTCCTTGACCTTTGCCCTCCTCTGGAGCTGCTGATGGACACCGACCAAGAGCAGTTCCCTGGACAGGTCAGGGGCAGGGCACGGTGGCCCAGGGATGTGGAGCCTTCCCCCAGCAGACTCAAGGTAGGTGACCGTGACTCTGCACCACACTGCGCTGCACCATGTCATGACATGGAGTGCTGTGGACCATGGAGGTCTGTAGCATAGTGCTGGGAGCTGCTCCACACTCACCCACATTCTGGGGGTCTTGCAGAAGTGGTGGAAGATGATGTATGGGAAGCGCCAGGCGAGAGTCTATCCAGAGCAGCCGAGCAGTGAGTGGCCCCGGCACCGAGCGCCCTTCAAAGAGCTGACACCCCACGGCAGCCCTGACAAGCGGCTGTGCTGGGGGCTGCCAGCCTCTTACTCATGTGTCCTCCCTCATCAGGTTCTTCCCAAGCAACTGGAGGTGCAGAGGAGCCTGCATCAGCCCAGGACATGTGGTGAGTGCTGGGGAGATGCCCAGATCCTGCCCCATACTTTCCACCTGTGCCCTGGCCGGTGCGGGTATCTCTGCCTGCCGGCCAAGGAGGGGCTGCTGCCCAGGGGTCCCACCAGAGGGTCTAAGCTGAAACTGGGTCTCTTTTTACTCCTCCTCTGCAGGGAGAACAAGGACACAATGACCCTGAACAGCCCGTCCCCATGTGTTCAGCTGCCCTCCCCGGGCTCTCTGCACTGGGATTTGAGCAGTACATCCTCATCTCCCAACTCCTTCCCCGAGTCCAGTGCTGGTACGATGGCGGAGCTGGAAGCTCCGAGACGATCCCCAGCCCTCCAGAACCTTGAAACTGTTGAGGGTCCAGTGACAGAGCCAGGGCCAGCCCTTGACCAAGTTCTCCCTCTAGAGCGGCCATTGGAGACGGACCAAGAGCAGTCACCTGGACTGCTCAGAGACAGGGCGCAGAGCCCCATGGATGTGGAGCCTTCCCGCAGCAGACCCAAGGTAGGTGACTGTTACTCTGCAGAACACCGGGCCACACCATGTCTTCATATGGAGTGGTGTGGGGGGAGCATGGAGGTCTGTAGCATAGTGCTGGGAGCTGCTCCACACTCACCCATGTTCTGGGGTTTTTTGCAGAAGTGGTGGAAGATGATGTTTGGGAAGAGCAAGGCCAGAGTGCATCAGGAGCAGCCAAGCAGTGAGTGGCCCCGGCACCGAGCACCTGTGTCAGGGCTGACACCCCAATGCAGCCCTGCCACCGGGCTGTGCTGGGGGCTGCCAGCCTCTTACTCCTGTCTCGTCCCTCGACAGGTTCTTCCCAAGCAACCGGAGGTGCAGAGAAGCCTCTGTCACCCCAGGGCATGTGGTGAGTGCTGGGGAGATGCCCAGCTCCTGTCCCAGACTCTCTGCCTGTGCCCTGTCTTTGCCCAGAGTGGGCAGCCCTGCTTGCTGCCCGAGCAGGGGCTGCTGCCCGGGGGTCCCAGAGGAGGGCCCAGGCTGCAACTGGGTCTCTTCTCTCTCCTCCTCAGCCAGGAGAACGAGGAGACATTGAGCATGAAGGGCCTGTCCCCGCATGCCTCACTGAACAACCTGGGCTCATGCTTGGACAGAGGATCCGTCTGCCTGGATTCCTTCCCCGAGTCCAGCCCTGGTGGAGCTGGAAGCTCTCAACTGACTGTGAGCCTTCCAGACCCATCAAGCTTTTGAGGACCGGTGACAGAGCCAGTTCATCCCTTCACCCCTTATATGGCATTTCTGGTTTTTTCTTGGAGATTTCACTCCTTTTGTTCCCCCACCCCCCCCACCCCGCTATTGTTAGAGTTTCTCTTGATCCCTGTTCTTGTTTATAACCCAACTCCCATCTCTCTAACCCATTCTCAGTTCCCCATTGCTTACATCAAATATACAAACCCAAAACAACAAACCTGGAGTTTCTAGTGGTCAGTATTTCTCTCTCTCCCAGATTTGCTGCCACTCAGTTGCTCACCACTCCCACCAGAGTTGACTCATTTCACTCACACCAACAGTTCATCAAATCTAAATCAATTTTCAATACTCAGCTCCAAAATCAAGACCAACCAATCAGTGCCAGCAGAGCAGCCACTCCGTTGGGAATCAAACTCCTGCATGACAGGCAGGAGTTCTCCTGCTGACCCACAGAGCAGGATGCGGTTACAGACAGACACAGCAGCACTCCACACTCACTTGGTGCTTACTTGAACGTCTCAGTCCCACCTGCACAAGTTCTTTGGATGATAAATCCAAACCAGAACAACACTCGATATCATTATCGAGATGCCAATCATCAACCTCCGTGAGCTCCCTGGGCTCCCTCTTGGACACCAGATCTGTGTCTCTCTACTCTTTCCTGGAGCCCTGGCTGGTGCGATGGCGGAGCTGGAAGCTCTCAACCCATCGTGAGCCCTCCAGACCCATCAAGATTCTGGTATTTCATCCCCCCTTTTCTTCTAGAAGCCCCTTTCCGTGTACCACACTCCCAGATTTTCCAAGCAGAGCAGCACCTCTTCCGTTGTTTCTCTTTCTCTCTGTTTTTCTCTGTTTTCTAAAGCCAATACTAAGGGATGGGATTCATGGGGGAGGCACTGAGCACCCATGGGTGGGAGTAGGAGAGATAGGCACCCGTGGGTTTGGGAAGGTTCTGGGCCCCCATGAGTGGGCGGTAGGCTGCATGGGGTGTGAGGGGTGCTGAGCTCCTCCTGGGGTTGCATGAGGACACCCACAGGGGCAGGGCGGGTTGGTGCCCACAAAGAAGGGGAAGGTAGCACCCCAAACCCTGCTTCCTTGCTCCAGCCTGGCTCAGCGAAGGCCAGGAACCCTCCATCGTTGGAGAAGGCTGAGGAGGAGGACCCAGTGGACGCCCTGATCTCACGCACGGGCTGCGCCGCGCAGCACCGGGAGCTGCAGGACTGCATGGCGGCGCGGCAGGACTGGCGCCATTGCCAGCCCCAGGTCCGTGCTTTCGGCGAGTGCATGGCACGCCGGCAGCGTGACACCCAGCCCCGTGGAGCAGCACCTGGCTCACACCAAGCCCACCCTGTTTCACCACCTGGGAACTGAAATCACTGGGGACCTTTGGTGCTGGTGCTGTCACCCAGCCCACCCCCAGTGGCCCAGGTGTGGGGGGCAGCCACACCCCCCTGACCCCGATTTTCTGGCAGCAGCACTGGGGAATTAAATCTGTTGGTGGCCAAAGGGCTCGTTTCTGTCTGTGCCACCAGGGGGAGGGGATGCTTCTGGGCACAGATGGGTGTTTCTGGTCCAAAATAGCCCAAACTGGGAGCGCTTGGGGTACCCAAGCTGAGGCTCGGCTCTGCAACAGCCCTACCACGGATTTCTACTCTGTGTCCTTCCCTGTGCTGTCCCAAAGCTTTTCCAGCAATGGTCACAGACTGCTCAGGGCTGGGAGGGACCTCAAAGATCATTGAGTCCCACCCCCTGCCATGGGCAGGGACACCTCTCACCAGCTCTCTACCACGTCCTCTCCCAGCCTGGATTGACAGTGAGGATTTCCCTGACCCAAAGGCAGGACCCTGCACTTGTCCTTGTGGAACTTCATGAGGTTCCCCTGGGCCCACTTCTCCAGGTCCCTCCGCATGGCATCCCGTCCTTCCAGCGTGATAACCTCATGTTCCACAGGAGAGGATTGGGGTGGGAGGGGGGAACGGGGAAGTCAGAATTTCTCTCGTGAGAAGCCGCGTGGGGGTGGGGAAGGTGCTCTTCAGGAGTGAGAGGCTGCTCTGATGCTGCCTCCATGGAACAAAGCTATGAAAAAGAAAAGAAAAAGGCATTTGGGGGGGCTGGAAAGGACAGGCTGCCCACGGCATCTCCCGGGGGGCAGAAACTTTGAGGGCATCTCCTTGGGAGCTGGGTACAGGGGCTGCCAGCCAAAAATCACAACTGGCACAGGACTCCGAGTTGAGGGTGATGCCTTGAAAAGCAGGAATCAAAACTCCCCAGCCTTGGTGGCTGTTCAGCAGGTATTCTTTATGGCGGTGCTGGGCACACAGGGGATCACATGTGTTTTCCTGCTTCACTGAGTCCTCCCCTGCAGCCTTGTCCAGCCTTGGCTGCTCCTCTCCAAGACACCGGGGACACAGCCTGGGCTTCAGCAGACTCATCTGGCCAAGCACCTTCTTCCTATTGGTTGGAGGGAGGGATCCCCAAGTGGGATCACACTGCAGGCTCCCCTTGTAGCCCCTTGCCACAGGACCAGAGACGCCTGTAGCTCCTTGTAGCACTCTCGCTCCACGCTGCACAGAGTGTGGATGACCTCGAGGACCAGCTACTCCTTGTCCATGTCCATGGCTGGGTGTCTGCTAGGAGAAGGCTCCATGTCCGTGCTGCTCATGGCCTGTCCCAGACCTGTCCATGGCCCTGCTCTTGGTCAGTCTCCAGTGGCAGATCCAGTGGGAAGTCTTGGTGAAGGGCTGGCCCTGGCTCTGTCCCCAGTCCCTCAGGATCTTGATGGGTCTGGAGGGCTGGCGATGGCTTGAGAGCTTCCAGCTCCTCCATGGCACCGGGCCAGGGCTCGGGGAAGGAGTAGCGGGCCTTGGTGAAAGCCCATCTGAGAGAGATGTGAAGAGAGAGACAGCGGCATCCCGACCGCTGTGGAGGGAACACGGTGCTGGGGTGTGAGACTCATCTAGAGGTCAGCCTTGCTTCAGGGCCTCTGGGTCGAGCCTCAGGGCTTCAGGGCCTATCTCCACTGCAGCCCCTGAGACGCTGCTCAGCATTCGGCGGCCTGGGTGAGGGTCCCCTGTGGGTGCTGCTGGCCCCGGTCCGAGCCCACCCACATCCCCAGGCACCAGCACACCCACTGGGATACCAGCCACCTCCACCCCACTTCTGGGGGTGCCAGCGGTGCCTGAGGCCAGCTTGTGCTCGCAGGGGTCGGGCACTAAGGTGCTCGCACCCCAACCAGGGGAGGGAGGGAGGAAGGGATAGAGGGAAAGGTTGGGGGATGGATGGATGGATGGATGGATGGATGGATGGATGGATGGATGGATGGATGGATGGACCACAGCATTAGGAACAGAAAAATATTTATTGCTCCAACATTGCAGATGGGGGGTGACCCAGGGGATTCCCAGCCACAAAGCCAGCGGCAGATCAGGAGCTGGGAAACGTGTTCTTCGCCTTGTTCTTCGCAGTGTCACCCCCAGGCCTTGTGAAGCACACGTAGAGAGGCTGGCAGCAGCTCAGGTGGTTATGCTTACAAGACATGCACACTGGTTATGCCAGTCTCTCAATTATTGCTAGTAGAATACATAGCTGATTTCAGGGATGTCTTAGCTGTTTGGTGGAAGCAGGTTGACCTCCTAAGGTTCAAGTCCTCTTAAAGTAGAATCATAGACTCATCAAATGATAGAATGGTCTGGGTTGGAAGGGACCAAGAGTGGGAAGCACTTCACCACGGATCATGAAGTTCCAACCCCCTGCCACAGGCAGGCCCACCAACCTCCAGGACTGGCTCTACAAGGCCCCACCCAACCTGGCCTTGAACACTTCCAGGGATGGGGCACCCACCACCTCTCTGGGCTGCCTGTTCCTGCTCCTCACCACTTTCTCTGTAAAAAACTTCCCCCTAATATCCAACCTAACCCTTCCCTTCTTCAGCTTCACTCCATCCCCCTTGGCCTGATGGTGAGATGTGCAAGGGAGAGAAAGAGGAGGACCCAAGCTGTAACTGTCTGTTGTTGAGGAGCAAGACCTTAGAGTTAGAAATGTGATGCTCAGGAGTTACCAACGTGCAAACTGCACTGTAGAATTTACTGGGAAGGGAAGGGACCGTAGATGGTAGTCTCTGTAGATCTCTCTTTTCAGCACTCTTCAGTGCTGGTCTCAGGGTTTAGGAAAGCTGGAAAAGATAGAGAAGTGTGAAAACACGATGAGAGGTCTTGAGAACGTTTCCCTTAACCGAGTTTGTAGCTGGTGAAGAGGTGAGGGCCTGTGTTAGGTTTTTAAACTCCTGAGTGATCTGCAGAAGGTGAAGAGGAAAAGATTTGCTGTTCCTTTCAGGTAGAATGTGTCATCTAATACATTTTCAGGTGACATGTCCACAAGAAATGCCTTGGGAAGTCCTAATGGCAAGAACTTGAAGGTGTAGAAAGCTCTTGTGGATTTTAAAGATTGTTAGACCATTTAGTAGATGAAAAGACACCGGAGGCTGTTAAAGGCCTCTTGGTCAGCAGGCGCCTGAGCCTGCAGGCTATCAAAGCTGGGAGAGTATCTGTCAGGCGTTGCCGTACGTGTTTGCATTTTTCTTCTCACCCATCCTCCACTGATCTCTGAGGACAGGTCGCTAGGTGGGAAAATCCTGCTGGAGCAACGGTCTTACATTTGCCATGAAGGAATGAAGGTGCTTTGATTTCCACCCTTGCTTTTGTTACCCCGATTGTCGGCTCGTCCTGATGGTGATGCCTTGAGAAGCAGGAATCAAAACTCCCCAGGCTTGGGAGAGTGGGGAAATGCCAATGGTCCTAAAGAAAGGACTTGAGGTAGACACATTAGTGAAACAGTAATTTATTATACATTCTTGCAAGAGCAGGTGACCTAACGAAGTAGGCACAGCTGTGGTCAGTTTGTAGCACTTTTATACCACATCCTTATTCAAATATCATTAGGTTACCTGATACACGTATACATATTCATAACCTGTCCTGCTTTGTATTAAAATGAGTTCCAAGAAGTGATTTCCATCAACTCCTCCCCACTGCGCCTGCGCACTGCTGTTTGATGGTGGTTGTTGAGGGTCGTGGGCACGAAGTCAGATGGCTCCTCTTCCTCACCGCAAGTAACCTTCGGTCTTGAGCAGACTCAGTTACCCCTTGACTCTGATCCCAACTCCAAGTTGGGTTTCAGCAGGTTTTGTGTACCTTCAAGGACAAGGGGGAGCTTGAACTAGTTACAATGAAATGCTTTGCCTGCATTTGTGACCCATTAGAGACAAGCACGGAATTCATGAACAGATAAGGAGGAGGGGGGTACTGGAACTTGTCAAACAAGTCATTTTATTTCCACAGAGCACATAGTCCTTGAGTGTGTAAGTTACTTAAAATATGGTGTTAGGCTCAAACTTATGTCCCACTTGGTGTTTCTTCTTTATCAGTGAGGCAGAGTCGTTCAAGGGAGGCATTGTTTATAGGAGGTCACCACTGTGGCACTTCAAGCTATCCTGTTAGCAAGTCTTCCTTAACCCTTTACAAGTGTCTTAATGCAACATTTCAGCAATGTGGAGATATAAGTCCACAGCTTTCCCACCCCATCACCCATTACTTAGCAAATTAAGCTTTAGGTGGGTCTCCAGGCCTGGTCAAAACCGGCTGGAGTCTTCTTTTTTTTGTCATGCACCATCATCATGGTGGAAATACTGGGTTCACTGGATTCACATATGCGTGAGCTTCCTTTCTACAGCACTCTAGCCAGGCAGCAGGGACAATGTCCTTGCTATGGCTATAGTGGTGTATTGTTCCCCTGCTATTAGACTTTCAGGTCATCACAGCCTACCCAACATGTGCGGTTTCACCTCCCGCAGCAACCAGAGAGGTGGGTGTTGCTGAGACTGAGAGGTCTCTTCAAACTCAGATAGTTGGTTTAGAAAGAATCAAGGTTTTCCTGTTCTGTTATCGCTTTCCTTCTAGGCAGAGGCCCCATGCTTCTTGTCGCAGGGTTGCAGATGCCGTGGCGATGTGTGAACGATGCCGCATGATAGAATTCTATGCACTGTGAGGAGCTCTTGTTGTTTTGGTTTTGGTTTTGGTTGTGGCTGGTTTCTATTGTTGTTACAGCTGTGTACACCAATAAAGTTCAGTTTTGTTCAGTTACCAAGAGTTTCTATATATCCTAAATTCTTCTGCAGAAAATACAATAACCCTTTTCAATTTGCAAAAGCAACATTTCCCAGCGTTTTCCACAGTGATTCCTGTTATTCCTGCCTGCTGCTTCCAATAAACTGCCCCTATGGGGCCTGGTCACAGCAGAGCTTGGGGCTCCTGTGCCTCTCATGGGGGTTTAGAGGTGTTCTCCCAACCCTGGGTGTGCCCCTGGGAATGGCCAAGGGAAAGGGGATGACTGGGGAGAGGCGGGGAGGGGAGAGGCAGGGAGGTGAGGGAAGGGGAGGGAAGGGGAAGGGGAAGGGGAAGGGGAAGGGAAGAGGGAAGGGGAAGAGGGAAGGGGAAGGGAAAAAGGAAAAACATTGCAGCCAGAGGTGCAAGTCCCTGGCCAGACTTGCCACATGTGGGCGCAAAGAGCGACTGCCCCCCACTCCAGGTGGGAGGCACCCCCACTGCCCTTAGAAGAGACCAGTCACCTGAAGTGGGCTGTGCAGCCTTGATGCCACAGCGATGGCCACACCCAGCCCACCCCCCAGCCCCCTGCCTCTCTGTGTCCTTGCACAGGGTCTGCTCTGTGTCTGCTCCTGGGACACCCCAATCCTGTGTCAGACCCCCCGCCCCAGCCCTCCACTCTCCCTGTGGAGCACCCTGTCCCCTCCAGCTGCCTTGGGGAGTCCCCCAATTCTCTCCTAACTGCCCTGCCCCGCCAGCCCCAAGTGGGGTTCTAGGGGTTTCCAGGCCTCACCCACACCCCTCATCCCTTCAGGTGGGCACCCCAACCTCCATCCCTGCCTCCTGTGGGGGCCGTGGCACCTGCAGCAGACAGCCCCCACCCCTCTCTCCACCCCAAGACTGAGTTGTCACCCCCCGCCGTGTCCATGGACAGGGAGAACCAGGGAGCAGGCACCCCAAAAACCATTGCTGCCTCCTCCCCCCATGGAGGTGGTTAAGTTGAGCTCAGGGCAGGATGGGGACGGTGGCAGCTGCAGCGCCTTGGCCCTGCTCCAACATGGGGGAGGGGGGAGGGGGCGGACCCTGAGGCTTTCTACAAGGGGTTTGCCACCCTTGTCCATCCTCTTCCAAAACGCAGCTGCTGCTGGAGTGGAGGAAGATGGGACAGGACATCCTGAGCCCAGACACTCTGGAAGGTTCCTGCTGCTCAGGTCCTGGAGCCTTGTGACATTCCTCACCTATGAGCAGCTGAAATGGGGCCCAATGGCCATGGGCAGGGGGTCCCCTCCTGAGCCCAACGCCTGAGGCCATCGCCACCATCCTGGAGGCACCTCAGGGATCACATCTGCCAGAGCCCAACCGTTGTCATGGCTACAGCGAGGCTTGGAGTAAATCTTTTCCCCTACCTCCCAGTACTCCCCTTGCCATCCCCGCACGCCCAAACCCTCCCTGTCCTCATGCATGAGCTGTGCTGGGAGTACTGCAAGCCCCCCTGCTCCCCCCCTCCCCACAAGAATCCTCCATCACCCTCTGGGTTGCTGCAGGCTGGCACCATGTTGGGAAAACAAGGTGGATCTGAGAGACGGGAGAAACAGCCTCAAGGATCCCAGGGCTGCACCCAGCTCTGGCCTGTGACAGTGCTGGCTCCAGCACTTTATCGGTGAGAGGGGAAGGGGAAGGACATTGTCCCCTAGGAGAGGAGAGCCCTTTGCAAGAGCAGTTTCTGCTCAGCTGTAAGGTTCTTGGGAAAGCAGATGTTGAAGTAGATGAGGAGGTCGCCCTTGCGCCTGGGGTCGTGGAGCAGCGGCATCCCCTCCCCTGGCACCACCTTGCAGTACTTGGGGCTGCAAAGCAAAGGAAGGGGCTGAGGAGCCACAGGACAATCCTGGCCTGGAGCCCACAGCCACGTGTCACGGCACAGAGCCCCATGCACGCTTCTCAGGGGGTTTCTGGAGGTCACTTTGCTCCTCCAGCTTCAACTGACAGCCCGTCCTCCTCCAGCCTCACATCCCCACGTCCCGTGCCCTGTGGGCTCTACCACCCAGCCTTCACCTCACTGCCTTTCCCACCTTTTTCCAGGTCAATCCTGAGGTCATGACACTAAGCTGGGAGGAAGTGTTGATCAGCCTTAGGGTAGGGAGGCTCTTCAGAGGGATCTGAACAGGCTGGAGTGCTGCACATGGGACAGAACAACCCCGAGCAGTGCTACAGGCTGGGGGAGACTGGCTGGAGAGCTGTCAGGCAGAGAAGGGCCTGGGGGTGGTGGGTGACTGACCATGAGCCAGCAGTGTGCCCGGGTGACCAGGAAGGCCAATGGCATCCTGGCTTGTGTCAGAAATAGGCAACCAGGCTGGGGAAGGGGCTGGAGGGCAAATCCTCTGGGGAGCGGCTGAGAGAGCTGGGGGTGTTGAGCCTGGAGAAGAGGAGGCTGAGGCTTTAAGGGCTTTTCCAACCCTGTGACTCTGTGACTCTGTGATTCTTCCCGAGCGCCTGTTCATCTCCTTGGCCACCGAGCTCTGCAGAAAGGCCCCATCTGGCCACCCAGCCCAACCATCCATCTGCCCAGCAGCACTTACTCCACAATGTCGTTGATGGGGATGTTGAGGAGCCGCCCGTCCAGCGTCTTCACGTCCACCGTGCAGCCGATGAGGGCCTGCAAGGCACGGGAGTGGGACTCAGAGCTGCATCTGCAGCCCCAGAGGGAAAGCAGAGGTTTGGGCTTGGCCCCGTTGCCTCCCTTGGCTCTTTACCTTTCCCAAGGTGATGGTGCTGACATAGGTGAGGTTGTCGTTGACTCTTTGAAACCTCGGGTGGAGTTTCTCTTGGACAACAAAGGTGATGTCAGATGGGATGATGTTTGGGCCCTAAAATTAAGGGGAGAAAAACCCAAACTGAAAAGACACCTGGGGATGGTTTGCTAGAAACCAAATGGTTTTCTATCAGGACCAGGGAATTGTGCTGGGAGCCATGTGACAAAGTGCCCATGGCCTGGAGAGATGGTTGGTCCTGAGGAAACCCGGCCCAGAACTTCCCACCATGACCATTACCTGGTCTCCTTCCTTCTCAAAGGTGATGCGAGTGCCCCGCTTCCACCCCGGCTGCACCTCGATCGTCAGGATTTTCTCTCTCATGGTGCTTGTCTGACCATCTTCATTCATCACCTGGGGGAGATGAGGGGATCAGAAGAGCTGGCTCAGAGAATCACAGACTGGGTTGGCTTGGAAGGGACCTCCAATTCCCCCCCAGTGCCTCCTTGCCACGGGCAGGGACACCCCCACCAGCACAGCGTGCCCCAGGCCCCATCCAACCTGGCCTTGAACCCTGAGACGCAGCCAGGGGCAGCCCCAGCTTCTCCAGGTACCCTGTGCCAGGGCCTCCCCCCTCCCTGGGAAGGATTTCTGCCCCCCAGCCCCTCTCCAGCTGCCCTCTTGCAGCTCAAGGCCATTTCCCTGGGCCCGGCCCTCCCTGCCCTGGGCACCAGCCCCTCTCCAGCTCTCCTTGAGGGATGGGAAGGGGCTGGGAGCTCTCCCCAGAAGCAGCCTTCTCTCCTCCAGGCTCAGCCAGCCCAGCTCTCCCAGCCTGGCTCCAGAGCAGAGGGGCTCAAGCTCTCCCATCATCTCTGGGGCTCCTGGGGACTGGCTCCCACAGCTCCATGTCCTCCTTGTCCTGCGGACCCCCAAACACAGGGGCAGAATCCCCCTTTCCCAGCCCTGCTGGTCCTGCTGCTGGGGATGCAGCACAGGACAGGGGGGGCTTTCTGGGCTGCCAGCGCACAGTGACAGGTCATGGCCAGTTTCTCACCCACTGGTACCCCCAAGTCCTGCTCCTCAGGGCTGTGACACCCTGAGGGACAGCACGGAGAGGGGGTCACAGCTGCTCTGCTCATCCAGCTGCGTTCAAGCCGGTGCAGAGGAGAGTGAGGGTGGCTCCAACTCCACAGCATGGCAGGGACAAATGGAGTCAGACTGAGCAGGAGACACTCAGGGCTGGAACCAGGAGATGGTGACAGCAGGAAGAGGGATACAGATTGCTGACAGCATGAAGGAGATGCAGCCCCAAGGGAAAATGAGTCTGTGGTTGCCCAGGTAATGCTGTGTCCCCTCTCCAAAATAAGCCCCTTGTTCCCATCAGCTTTTACATCATCCCCTCCTGCTGATTTCCCCATCTCCAGCCAGAGGAGGAGGGTACCAGCTCAGATCCTTCCAGCATCTGTGCTCAGTCTGGTTCAGATTCCTCTCTGTGGCACAGCACAGATGCGGAGTGCCGGGGTCTGCCAAGCCCCCTGAGCAGGACCAGCTCTAAAACCTCAGGTTCTGCCACCAAAACATCCTACAGCCAGAGTCCAGACCCAAATTCCTCCCCCTGCTGAGCTCCCCACCTCCACCCACCCTACGGGAGATCTTAATCTTCTTGGTGCAGCCATGGAAAAGGTCTTCAAGGGAGAGGTAGAGATCCCGCACGATCGGGGGGTCTTGCTTCATCGCTCCTCTTCCTCGCAGCCCTCCGAAGGGCAGGATCAGCTCCGAGCCATCCTTGTCAAAGAACTCTGGGTGAGTGAGCAGAGCAGGGGGTCACCTCACTCTGACCAGAGGTCGGGGAGTCCCCTGGGGTCTCCTTATCACGGAGCACCCCAAGGATGCCAGGCAAACAGGAACCTCTCATCTCCTTCTGCTTGTGACCACATTCCCGCTCCAGCTGAAGTGGTCTTTCCCTAGGAGTGTGTTTATTTTGAATCCCAGGACCTCCTGAGCTGGAAGGGACCCATAAGGCCCATCGAGTCCAACCCCTGGCTCCACACAGGTCAAGTCAGAGCACCCCAGGATGTGGTTGCCCCTCCTGGCTGCTTGCACATGCTGCTGGTTCAAGGGTAACTTGCTATCAACCAAGACTCCCCCAAACCCCTCTCAGCACGACTGGCCTCCAGTGTCTCATCCCCCAGCCTGGGTGTGCAGCCAGAGTCACCCCTTCCCAGGGGCAGAATGCAGCACTTGCCCCTGTTAAACTTCACAGCCACATGCTCATGTGTTAGGAGAGTGTCACCCCCACCTACCTGCAAAGGGGTTGTCTCCACCAAAGAACTCCCTGAAGACTTTGTCAGGGTTGTTGTGAAACACGTAGCCCACGCTCCAGGGGTTCTCGTCCCCAAACTCCAAGGGGATGCCACCTTTGAGACCCTCTTCTCCATACTTGTCGTAGATCCCTTTCTTCATGGCTTAGGGAACAAGGAGGAGTCAGCACCGGCCATGGTCTCCCACAGCAGGGGAAGAGCCTGAGATCCAGGCTGTGATCGGGAAGAGGCTGGAGAAGGGCTTCCATCCCTCTCCAAGTGGGATGGCAGCAGGAAGAGCTGCCAGCTGCTGGGGCTCAAGGGCTGATGCCACCTCCATAGGGTGCTAATGACAGGGGGCTTAGACCTCTGGCCGGAGCAGAGGCGTCTCACTGCCAGGCCCACCCCCCCCCCCAGACCCAGGGGCAGGGACTGTCCCCACACTTACGGTCGCTGAGCACATCATAGGCCTCTGCCAGCTGCCTGAACCTCTCCGGTGCCCAGGGCTCCTTGCATTTGAATGGATGATTCTCTAAGGCCAGTTTCCGATAGCTATGGAGGGGAAAAGAAGGGAAAAGCCAGCCTTGCAGCCAGCCAGCCCTGGGGGGGCGGGGACGCGGGGACAGGACACCCCCAGCCCCGGCTGCTCCCTCCCTCCTTCTCCCAGGATTTGTGGCCCTGCCGCTTCTCCCAGGCCCCTCCCTCCTCCCCACCTCCCACTTCAGGGCCCTGCTGCGGAGACACACGGGGCTTCCCCCATCCCCAACACCCCCGTCCCGCACCCCCCCAGCGCCGGCCGGCCTTGGGGCTCCCCTCTCCGCCAGGCCGCAGCCCCTCACGCCTTCTTGATGTCGGCGTCCGCGGCCCCCCGCTCCAGGCCCAGCACGGCGTAGTAGTTCTGCCCCATGGCGTCCCGTTGCCATGGAGCCCGGCGCTTCCGGGCCGCGCAGGGCAGCACGGCAGGGGCAGTTCTGCCCTCCCGCCCCGGGCCCCGCCTCGCCCGCGGGTTCTTTCTATTTCCTTTTAAAAACACTTTGGCTTTTTAAAATGAGTTTTCCTGGAGCTCCTGGAGAGAGTCCAGAGGAGGGAGGCACACGGAGAGGATGAAAGGCCTGGAGCATCTCCCCTCGAGGAAAGGCTGAGTGAGCTGGGGCTGTTCAGCCTGGAGAGAAGCAGCCTGAGAGGGGATCTGATCAATGGGTATCAATATCTGAAGGGTGGGACACAGGGGGACATGGCCAGCCTCTTCTCATTGTCTGTGGGGACAGGACAAGGGGCGATGGCCTCAAGTTGGAGCACAGGGAGTTCCACACCAATCTGGGGAAGAGCTTCTTCCCAGTGAGGGTGAGGGAGCCCTGGGACAGGCTGCCCAGGGGGGTGTGCAGTCTCCTTCTCTGGAGATATTCCAGCCCCGTCTGGACGCCGACCTGTGCGACCTGTCCTAGGGAGCTGCTTTGGCAGGGGGGTTGGACCCGATGGGCTCTGGAGGTCCCTTCCAACCCCTGCAGTTCTGTGAGTCTGTGAAAATGTATTTCCCACATGGTGTTACTAAAGCAGTTGCTTTATTTCAGGCCATTCTGCCATAAGGTCACCCCCACATCCAATATATTTTATTATTTTACACACACCCCCCACGCCCCATGCCAGCAGTGAGAAGATGTGTGGCAGCACAAGACCCTCCCTGACACCTCAGAGCCCCTCTCTCCCACTCAATAAAAAAAAAAAAAAATCCAAAGTTGTCCCACAGTAAGAAACATCCCCAAAAACAGCTGTACAGAGCCCGCTCATCCCAACGGCCTCAGAAGATTCCACAGGCCTCAGAAGCTTCTACACACGCACCTCAAACACACCACCCCAGAAAATAAGCTTGGAAGAGTTACTTTGGTGCAACTCCACACTGATCCAGGCAACTAAAGGTCAGAAAGTTGGTATCTCCTCACTATGCCATCTCTGCAGCACGTGTAAATTTGCTTCTCCCAAGCAGCTACCTGAAAAAGAGGGAGGGGAAAGTGAGTGGGATTTAAGGAGAGTTGCTGCTCAAGTGACAGCTAACAGCCTGTTTCTGGCATTGATTCCAGAGGTTCTTCTGTTAAATGCAAAAAGGGGGTGAGACACCAAGGAGTTGTGTGGGTCAGATCTCAGCCTCCACAGGAGTGGTACTTAGAAGGGGGAAAACTGGCTGGCAGAGCTGGAGTGGGTTGGGGAGACCTTCTCAGCACCTACAGCTACCTGACAGGAGGCTGCAGAGAGGTGGGCAATGGTCTCTTCAGCCAGGGGACAGGAGATGGGACAAGGGGAAATGGGCTCAAGCTGCACCAGGGCAGGGTCAGCTCAGATGGGAGGGAAAAGTTCTTCCCTGGCAGAGTTGTGGGGCTGTGGAACAGGCTGCCCAGGGAAGGGGCTGAGTCCCCATCCCAAGGGGGTGTTTAACAGATGGGGAGATGAGGTACTGAGAGATCTGGGTCAGCACAGGACAGGACTCCCTGAGCTTAAGGGACTTTTCCAACCTGGTGATTCTGTGGGTTAAAACCAAAAGCACATTTCCACTGGCACCACCAAGCTGAGAGCTGAGGGAACCCGTGTCACACTCCCAAGGGCAGCGGGGTGTCCGGAAACACAGGAGCCAGAGGCCTGCTTTTGGGTCCCGAGTCACCAGGGGGCAAGAGAAGAGGCAGCAGTGCCCAGCCAGCTGTTGCTTCTACCCCCAAGGATCCTCCAAGCAATTAATTCACAGCTCAGTTAATTCTGCCAGAGCTGCTCCAACAACCAAGCTACTCTGCTGCTTTGGTATCGCTCCTGCATGATGCAGATAAGAGGCCAGAGGGTTTGTTTATGCCAAATATTTAGATTATTTGGGGGAGGGGGGGAAACCAGCTTAAAAGGCAACTGTGTGAAGGAACCTGAGGTGCAGGCTGCCAAGTCCTGAGATAAGGGCAGCTGCCTGCTACCTGGCATCAAGCTTCCCTACACCCCTTACCTGGGGTGATAAGACAGCATCCCTCACCTTGTACACAGGGTCACAGTCCGCTTCTGTGAGATCCAGGATGTAATCGAGGTCTTGCTGAATGATGAAGCAGGTTCCATCGCCTGGCCAGAGGAAGGAAAACAGGGCGATTAGTGAAGTGAGCCACGCTCTTAATTACAGACAGCTCCAGTGGGCCCAGTGAAAAGGCCTGGGCACAGAATCCTGAGGTTGGAAAAGACCTTTAAGCTCATCAAGTCCAACGCAGCCCCCTTCCTGGGCAGCCTGTTCCACAGCCCCACAACTCTGCCAGGGAAGAACTTTTCCCTCCCATCTGAGCTGACCCTGCCCTGGTGCAGCTTGAGCCCATTTCCCCTTGTCCCATCTCCTGTCCCCTGGCTGAAGAGACCATCACCCACCTCTCTGCACCCTCCTGGCAGGTCAGTGGAGGCGCTGAGAAGGTCTCCCCTCAGCCTCCTCTTCTCCAGGCTCAACACCCCCAGCTCCCTCACCCACTCCTCAGAGGATTTGCCCTCCAGCCCCTTCCCCAGCCTGGCTGCCCTTCTCTGGACTTGCTCCAGGACCTCCATGTCCTTCTGATGGTGAGGAGCCCAGAACTGGACTCAGCACTGGAGGAGCAGCCTCACCAATGCCCAGTACAGGGTCACTGATCACAGGGTACAGAGGGAAACATGCTGTGAAGATGTCAGAGAGATGAGAAAAGGCTCTAGCAGCCGAGAGGCGCCCTCAGACCCTATTCTGGAGGAACACAGGGAAGGTGAGGAACGGAACTCACGATGCCAACAGCAGCCACGTAACACAGCTACATCCCCTCACTCATTGCCAGGGACACACTGCCCACACAGACTGTGCTTATATGTAAAAGGGTAACGAAGAGCACAAAGCTCCTCAATTTGCTTCTACAATTTCTACTGGAAGAGGGGAACACTTGAGGTACCTTGGCTGGCGATAAATCCGTCTCGGTATGGGAGCAGCGAAAGCACTGGTGCTCCTGATCTATGGATCACCTGGATTGGAGCACTAGAAGGAGGAGAAGAAACAAGGAAGGTGGTTACAGGCTGTAGTCAGGAGCCCACCCCAATGCGTGAATACGAGCTCAGGGTTAGAAGATAACAGGAGGAACATCTGCAGGACGTGGGGGTGTGATCAGTGATCACCCAGGAGTGTCTGGGAACTGAGCCCAGGGAACACCACTTGTGACCGGCCACCAACTGGATTTAACTCCATTCACCACAACTCTTTGGGCCCGGGGATCCAGCTCTTTTTCTTACCCAGTGAAGCGTAAGCCCACCCAAGCCCTGAGTAGCCAGGTTCTCCAGGAGAGTGCCCTAACAAACAGCATCAATGGCTTTACTAAGTCCAGGTAGACAACATCCACACCTTGCCCTCTTGAACAGGCTGCCCAGAGAGGTGGTGGGTGGCCCATCCGTGGGTGTGTTCAAGGCCAGGTTGGTCTGGGGCCTTGGGCAACCTTGTGTAGATCCAGGCCTGGAGGTTGTTGGCCCTGCCTGTGGCAGGGGGTGGGAACTCTATGATCCTTGGGGTCCCTTCCAACCCAGACCAGTCTATGATTATATGATCCTTTTACTGAGCAGGTCGCCTTCCAGTAGGAGATCATGTTGGTTGTTCATTAACTCCCAGCTCCTGGCACACACTCACCTAATATTTCTCACATCCAGCTGATAGATGTTCCCATCCTGAGTCCCTGCTAGGATGTAGGTACTAGAGAGGAACGTGCAGCAGTTGAACGCATCGGATCCGATGAAGAGGAACACCTGAGGACACAGAACAAATGCAAGGGTCAGACACTGACAGATGAGGCCACGGGACACCCAGAAGTTCCAGGAGCCACAGCACAAACTGGCAAACCCAGAGCCAGGTTAGTAACCCCTCAGCCCTGCTCCAAGATGGGCAGGAGAACAGGTCTCCAGGATCAGTCTCGCCAAGTCAGCAGACACGGCGCAGTCAGGAAATGCTCCTGGATCCTGGGGTTGGACTCGATGATCCTGTGTCCCTGGACTGGGCACTGGTGAGGCTGCACCTCGACTGTTGGGTCCAGTTCTGGGCTCCTCACCGTAAGAAGGACGCCGAGGTCCTGGAATGTGTCCAGAGAAGGGCAACCAGGCTGGGGAAGGGGCTGGAGGGCAAATCACAGGATCACAGAATGGTCTGGGTTGGAAGGGACCCCAAGTTCCCACCCCCCTGCCACAGGCAAATTCAGGGTTCAACTCCCAAGACGAAAAATTCATTTAATATAAAACCCTCTCATCAAGGACGTATCAGATATTAAACTGATAAGAAGAGACACTACACTCTTAGCCAAAAGGCTGAGATTTGATCCTACGTGGAGTGGCTGAGGGAGCTGTGGGTGTTCAGCCTGGAGGAGGCTGAGGGGAGACCTCCTCACGTCATGATCCGTCGTGTCACCGTGTTGAACTCCATCCCACTGGCCTCTCCCCATCGATCCAAGCTGCCCAGGTCCCTCTGGAGGGCATTCCCACCCTCTGCCAGATCCACACTTCCCCCTAACTTGGTGTCATCTGCAAACTTACTGAAGGAGCACACAATTCCCTCCTCCAAATCATCAATGAAGATATTAAAGAGGGTGGGTTGGAGGACCAACCCCTGAGGAACACCACTTGTGACTCCATTCACCACCATCTTCCCTCTCCAAAAGGAGAGCAATGGACTGCTGACCACCTGAGGTTCCCTTCACACCGTGGTTAAAACACCAGGCAGAACCAAGAGCAGCTTTCCACTCTGGATGCAGGAGGCAGCCTGCGGTTCCTGCACTCACGGTGACATCTACTGGCCAGTGTTTAAAGAGCCTTTCATTTAACCCAGTACCTGGGTTAAATTCCAGAGCCAATTCCTAATCCTTAACCTCCCCCCTCTCAAATAAATCTGGCCAGTGGGAAGCACAGACAGCACCACTTTGTGGTACTGGTGTTTCGTTTAGAGCATATCTGGGGAGCACACAAGCCCAAAGGCAGGTGGATCAGCTCCCCACCACCACCTGGCCTGGCTCTGTCCCGTTGTGTGGCCTGGGGGGGACCTCACCAGGGGAAAGGAACAGGATTAACACTAACCACCTCACTGATCTGGGTTGTTTTGAACCTGGTTTCATTCCTCAGCCCAGTGCTCTGCACAGCCACACAACCCACAGCTTCCAACCCAAGGAAACAGAAGCCAAAGGCCTGATGCCTCTGAGCGGATTTTCTAGCACCTTCCCCAGGGAAACACCTCTGAGAGTCCCCTTACCGGCTGCCTGCTCTGCAGTCCCACTCCTTGAAGCTTCTTATCTTCTCGAGCCAGCAGCAGGACTTTCCCTTCTGTCCCAACCTCACGGTCACCTGACAAAGACATCAGTTCACTCCAGCGGGGGACGGAATGAGCCTTGGTGATACCCAAACCCGACAGCTGAACCCGTAATGGCGTTAACTCTGTACCCTGAGTCTCACAGTTTTGGGTGGCTGGGTTCTCATGGAGAAGGGGGGCTGCCAAAAAGCAGCCAGAAGCTCTCTGCAGGCCCCACAGAGCAAACACCAGATGGCTCAAGGCCGGAGTCGTTGCTGACCAAGGCCGAGCCCATCAGCGATGGTCACAGCATCTCTGGGAACCACAGTGAGGAGAAACAAACCCTCAAGCAGCTGCTTTGTGCCCCCAGAGAAGGGAGTGGAGATGTGAGGAGCTGTGCAGCTACCAAGGGCAGGGAAGGGGGGAGGAGGCACCCCAGGTGCCGGAGAGAAAGATGCCCCTGCAGCCCCTGGAGAAACCCATGGTGGAGTGGGTGTCCCCCCACAGCCCATGGACGATGACAGGGAGCAGAGATCCCATCTACAGCCCATGGACGATCCCGTGCTGGAGCAGGTGGGAACACCTGAAGGGCGCTGTGACCCCGTAGGAATCCCAGGTGTGAGCAAGCTCCTGGCAGTGAAACCTGGAGCCTGTGGACAGACAGACCCACACCGAAGCAGGTCTGCTGGGTGGGAGGGAGGGAAGCTTGTGACCCTGTAGGGGACCAGGCTGGAGCAGTCTGGGTGGGCCTGAAGGTCGGCTCCCCATGGAAGGACCCACGCTGAGGCACTTGGTGAGGAGCTCAAGCCCCACAGGAAAGGATTCATGTCGGGAGAAGTTCCTGGAGGACTGTCTGCTGTGGGTGGGACCCCACAGTGCAGCAGGGAGAGGGGGTGAGGAATGCCCCCATCCCTCCCTCCCCAGCTAAGAAGGAAGGAAAACAGCTCGTGAGAAACTGACCCAAATCCCCATTCCCCCAGTCCCTGACCCTCCCCGTTCCACAATGGGGGGAAGAAGGGAGTGAAATCCTGGCTAAAGCTCAGTCTGCTGACAAGGGAGGGGTGGGGGGAGGTGCTTTAAGATCTGGCCACACTTCTCATCACCCAACTCTGGTGTCACTGGGGGTGCAGGGCAGTGCCATCAATTAGAGTCTCTCTCCTTTATTCCCTGTTGAGTCTGTTCTGCCCCTGACGCTGATTGTGGAATGATCTCTCCCTGACCTTATCTCCACTCCTGAGCCCCTCAATATCTATTTTCCCCCTGTCCAGCTGAGAAGGGCACTGACAGAGCAGCTTTGGTGGATGTCTGGCCTCCAGCCAGAGCCACACCACCACAAGGAAAGAGCCATGTGTCTCCAGTTCACTCCACATAAAGCTTTTCCTTTATAATACTCAAATTCCCTGGCTGTGTAACAGTAACTGAGACACCCCAGGAGCAATTAGAGAGACTCAGTCGGTCTTAACCTGCTTGATAACGCTCAACTCCTCCACAGGACCAGAGTGCTCTGGTCTGGTCACCCAGGGTCCCTTCCCCAGATAGGAGGGGCACAGAAGCAAGCTCCACACTCAGCATTATTGGTGACAAACCTAAGCAGTTTGGGCTAGGAGAAGAAATATGAATTTTTAAGAGCAAGATCCTTACTAGGAGCTTTTTCAGGCGAGCCCAGGTTGAGGGAGCTGTCAGCAGCACCCACAGCGATGCCGTTGACAGGAGAGCCACAGTCAGCGATGACACCCAGGCAGGAGGATTTCCCGCAGTCCCAGAGAAGCACGGTGCCATCCCTAGAGCAGGAGAGGACATTTCTTCCCCGATCCACAATGGCAGTGTCCAAAATACCTGTGTCAAGGCAAAGGCCACAGTCAGACAGACAGCATGGAAGACGGACAGACGCAGCAGCTCATTGCCCAAGGTGAACTGCGCTACAAGCCCCAAAGTGCTGATCCCAGACTGCCACCGGTCACACACAGCCAAACTGGCTGAGCTGGAACAAGTCTGGAACGAGGTGTACGGGGAAGGCAACAGCCCCCAGCAAAGCAAAGCATATGGAGCAGGAGCCATCACCTGGCACAAAGGCAGATTATCACCAGTATCATGGAAGAACTTTTCATGGTCAGGGTGAGGGAGCCCTGGGACAGGCTGCTCGGGGGGTGTGGAGTCTCCTTCTCTGGAGATATTCCAGCCCCGGCTGGACACCGACCTGTGTGATCTGTCCTAGGGAGCTGCTTTGGCAGGGGGGTTGGACCCAATGGGCTCTGGAGGTGCCTTCCAACCCCTATGCTTCTGTGACTTCATGAATCACCAGTAAAATAATTGGCAACACCTTGCCTCAGACTGAGCTGATATCACAGCTGAGTTTCCAGCTCCAAAATCAGCCTCTAACTTGGACAGAAGTCCAAGCCCAGCCCAACTCTGGATCATGCTAAGGCTTGTGTGGGGCAAGAAGCATCCACATCATCCAGCTACAGCAACATCAGAAGCACAGTTCATTCCAGTTGCTAACATCCCCAAAAGAGTTAACCATGGGGATGTTGAGTCTGGATCTGAAAAATGATGGTTAGAGGATTTAATTGATGCTTTGCAAATCATCTGAGGAGCAGCTGAGGGAGCTGGGGGTGTTGAGCCTGGGGAACAGGAGGCTGAGGGGAGACCTTCTCAGTGTCTCCACTGACCTGCCAGGAGGGTGCAGAGAGGTGGGTGATGGTCTCTTCAGCCAGGGGACAGGAGATGGGACAAAGAGAAATGGGCTCAAGCTGCACCAGGGCAGGGTCAGCTCAGATGGGAGGGAAAAGTTCTTCCCTGGAAGAGTTGTGGGGCTGTGGAACAGGCTGCCCAGGGAGGGGGCTGAGTCTCCACCCCTGGGGGTGTTTTAAAAAAAGGGTAGATGAGGTACTTAGGGTTATGGTTGTGCTTAGGATGGGAATGGTTGGACTTGATGATCTTAAGGTCTTTTCCAGCCTTGTGATTCTATCAAGCTCCCAGAACTCAAATAGAAATATCTGTAGTGACTGCACTAGATGAAACTCTTCCTGTCATCGCCCTGTAGAGAGTGGCCTTCAGCCTCACCCTAGAGCTGTTTATCCCAGAATCTCCTGACTTGGAAGGGACCCATATGGATCACCGAGTCCAACTCCTGGCTCCACACAGGTCCAGCCAGGTTTATCCTCAGAACCGGCACATCTTTTAAACGCATTTCAGATTTCTGAGGGGGCAGAAGCCAAAGCCCACAGCCCTGACCACATGCCACTCAAAATCTACCTCTGGCTGGGCTTCTGTAGCCAAGTCCCAGCTTTTATTGACCCTTGGTTAGCCCTGCAGCCAGGGCATCTTCACATGGTGACATCCTGAGACTTGGAGGAGTCAAAATATTTCCCCAAAACCCAAAGGAGAAAAAGGAAAAAGGGGTTGTCTTGTCTTGCCTTACAAGGGAGGCTTCTCCCCTCCTGGGCAGCCTGTTCCAGTAGGCTGGTGACTGACCGTTACCCCTCAGGCACAAAACAGTTATACACATGGCAGATGAAGCAGTATTTAAAGCCTGAGCACTCTGTACCTCCTTTGTGACCTTTAAATGTTACTACGCAGCTGGCATCTTCTGCTGACCAGATCTTTAGCTGGGCATCCATTCCTCCACTCAGAACCACCAGGCCCGATGGAAAAAACCTGCAACAATTCACATCATACACATGGCCTTCCAACAGTCTCTGGAAAACAAAGAACTACGTGCTAGTTCCATTGTTATCACCCTTACACAGAGCGACTCTTGAGCTGTGACACTGGAGAAGAGGGGATTGTCCCTCTCTGCTCTGCCCTCGGGAGGCCCCAGCTGGAGTCCTGTGTCCAGAGCTGGGGCCCCAACACAAGAAAGATGTGGGACTGTTGGAGAGGGGTCAGAGGAGCCATGGAGATGATCAGAGGGCTGGAGCACCTCCCCTACGGAGAGAGACTTAAGGAGCTGGGGGCACCTCACTGCAGCCTTCCCTTCCCTAAAGGAAGCAGATAAACAGGAGGGGAAATGGCTTATTAAAAGGGTAATTAATGGCAGGACAAGGGGGGTGGATTAAAGCTAACAGAGGGGAGGTTTAAATTAGATATTAGGGGGAAGTTCTTTCCAGAAAGAGTGGTGAGGGGCTGGAACGGGCTGCCCAGAGAGGGGGTGGGTGCCCTGTACCTGGGGGTGTTCAAGGCCAGGTTGGATGGGGCCCTGGGCACCCTTGTGTAGCTCCAGGCCTGGAGGTTGGTGGCCCTGCCTGTGGCAGGGCGGTTGGAACTCTGTGATCCTTGGGGTCCCTTCCAACCCAGATCAGTCTGGGATTCTAAAACTTGGTGTTCACACGTGGGCAGTGGATTAAGCTCAAATCCTCTGGGTCTGGGTTCTTGCAAGGGAACTCATCTCAATTTGAGGCAGGCACAGAGCTGGCAGGTCCACTTTGTGCCTCCCTCCACTGCTGGAGTCGCTAATTACACAGCAAAGGATGCTACATTTGGTTCTAAGAACGGGTGAAATGTCTTTATCCATTGCTAAACAAGCAGCTGACAGGTCAAGCTGCACAAGAACCACAGTAACCGGTGTTTCTAGCCACGACCCAGTTAATTCATCACAGGCAGGAGTCTTTTTCCTCACCTCTTCTCTACTGCAGAAGCCAATTCAGGGCTTGCAGCACACAGGTTAGGAGCTGTCATTCCTAACCACCCTTTCTCGTTTTCAACCTGGGATTTCCCTCTGGATTGCCAGCCATCATTTCCCTTGGGAGCAGTCAGGCTTTCCAAGAGATTGAACTTCAAACCTCCCAGGTGGATAATTTCAATTAGCTCTGCAATCAAAAGTCAGGTTCCCACCTTCCCTAGGCCACAGCGTATGGGTAGCCTGACTGAATTCATGGTCAAAGGACTTTGTTAAGGTCACAGCCAACACACAACATCAAAGCTAGATGCTCTTACTCTTATTTCTCCATTTGCAGCCTGCCAGATTTTCATGGTCCCATCTGTGCTGGTTGACACGCCGAGCCCACCGCCGCTGGAAATGTCGAGACAGGTAACCTGCAGGAGGGTGGAAACACCAAACATTAGCTTTGTGTCACCTCCTACATAGGGTTTTCTGCTCCAGAGCCTAATTCCTTGCTGGGGGAGACCTGCTAAGTACATCCCCGGGTGCTACTGTCACCCCCAGACATACACTGCTGGGGGGATTTAAAGCACCTCGCAGAGTTTCCATCACCACGGCTTCACAGTTCCAGCCTGGTAACGCTCTTCTAACACTTAACACCCTTACACAAGGACAAGAATCATCGAATCACAGACTGGTCTGGGTTGGAAGGGACCCCAAGAAACTTCCAACTTGAAGCCATCGCCCCCTGTCCTGTCCCCACAGACACTGAGAAGAGGCTGGCCATGTCCCCCTGTGTCCCACCCTTCAGATATTGATAACCATTGATCAGATCCCCTCTCAGGCTGCTTCTCTCCAGGCTGAACAGCCCCAGCTCACTCAGCCTTTCCTCACAGGGGAGATGCTCCAGGCCTTTCATCATCTCCGTGTCCCTCCTCTGGACTCTCTCCAGGAGATCCCTGTCCCTTTTATACCAGGGAGCCCAGAACTGAACACAACACTCCAAGTGTGACCTGACCGGGGCAGAGCAGAGGGGGATGATCCCCTCCTTTGACCTGCTGGCCACGCTCCTCTTCATGCACCCCAGGATCCCATTGGCCTCCTTGGGCACACTGCTGGCTCATGGCCACCCTGTCACCCACCAGGACCTCCAAGTCCTTCTCTGAAGAGCTCCTCTCCAGCAGCTCACCCCCAGCCTGTACAATTCTTTCCCAAGTGCAAGACTCTCCACTTGCTTTTATCAAACCTCACCTGGTTTCTCCCTGCCCAGCTCTCCAGCTTTCCCAATCACAAGCAACTTCCCCAAGTTTCTCTGATCCTATAACATTTAATGACCCAGTTCAAATATGAAGTCACACTGCTGGTCAACCCTCAGACCAAGCATGCAACACGCCTGAGACACGCTGCGAAAGCTCGGGGTCAGTCCCATGTGTTTCCCCCCCACCTCATTTCACAAGGTTACTTACACTTTTCTGATGAATCCTGGAAAAAGTTGTGTAAGGAGCCAGAAACTTTGTGGATGCATTTTCATGTGGACAAGAAATGAGAATGCTTTTCTAGAGGAGGGAAGAAAAGGGAAGAAGAAGAGTTAGAAGGGCCGTCAGGCTGTCGAGGTGGAACTGTGGTTTGGACCTGGCTGTGGTCTCTCAAGAGCCTGAGGAGGGATGAAGCAGAGTGTTGGGCTTGCTTCGTTCTACTGCTGCAAGACACAAAGCCTGGGGTGGGAAGTGATGGCCATTATGGCCACAGGAGTTGGCTGGGCCTGTGTAGAGCCAGGAGTTGAACTCTATGATCCATGTGGGTCCCTTCTAAGTCAGGAGATGCTAAGATTATGGGACACACGACCCCAGCATGATCACAAAATCCCAGGGGTTGGAAGGAACCTCAGGAGATCATCAGGTCCAACCCCCTGCCAAAGCAGCTCCCTAGGACAGGGCGCACAGGTCAGCATCCAGACAGGGCTGGAATATCTCCAGAGAAGGAGACTCCACACCCCCCTGGGCAGCCTGTCCCAGGGCTCCCTCACCCTCACCAGGAAAAGTTCTTCCATGAGAAGATACTGGTGATCTCCTGCTCCATATACTTTGTTTTGCTGGGAGCTGTTGCCTTCCCTGTACACCTCGTTCCAGACCTGTTCCACCTCACCAGTTTGGCTGTGTGTGACCAGTGGCAGTCTGGGAACAGCAGCTTGGGGCTTGTAGTTGAGTTCACCTTGGGAACTCAAGATGGGTCTTGAATACCTCCAGAGAGGGAGACTCATGAGCGGATGCTACGGACCAGCTCCAGGACCCAGCACAGGCGAGGTGCCAAGGACAGCTGGATAATCCATGCAGGGAACTGGGAAACAGTTTTAGGCTCTTATTTTGGCTGGTATAACAGTACCACCCCTTCACACACAGAAGGCAGTTACCGATCCCCCAGCCCACCCCAGCACCTCGGTGACTTCCCCAACCACGAAGCCCTCGGAAGCAGCGATGTCAGGGACGCCCTCAGTGCTGAGCCCACGGCGGGTCAAGCTGCCGTACAGGGTGGGCTTCCCTGTGGGGAGAACAGCCATCAGCTCAGCCACGTCTCAACCCCACCCCCTCCCCAGCTTATCTTCCCCTCAGCCCGCCCCAAACCACAGGGCACCCCTCCCAACCACCCTCAGCCCTCCCTGAGACACAGGAAACACTCCCAACCGCCCTCACTCCTTCTTACACAGCCCCCCAACTGCCTCATCTCTCCTAACCCACAGCACCCCTCCACCCCCTTAAGCCCCAGACTTGAGGTATTTAAAAGGGGTGTAGATGAAGAGCTTAAGGACATGATCTAGAGGTGGACCAGGCCCTGATTGGACTCGGTGAACTCAAGGGTCTCTTCTAACCCAGGGGATTCTAGGATCCTGTAAATGCTATTAGTTTCAACCTCGGGTTTAGCACTGTAAAAGTGAGTAAGATCTTGATTAACCTGACAAACACAAGGAAAAGTTATGGATTCAGCTGGACCTGAAAGGAATTTTGCTGCAATTCTTTACACCAACCCAGCCTGGAGCATTTCATATAATTTAGCCCTTAGAGACAGATTTTAGAACAAAACATGAGCACAGAGTTGAAAACTATTCACTTGCCCTGTTTATACTAGATAAAAACCTAATTAATTTCTTGAATACTGCATCCAGCTCTGGAGTCCCCAACGTAAGCAGCACATGGGACTGGTGGAACAAGCCCAGAGGAGGCCACGGAAATGATCAGAGGGCTGGAGCACCTCTGCTGTGAAGCCAGGCTGGGAGAGGTGGTCTGGGTCAGCCTGGGGAAGAGAAGGCTCTGGGGAGATCTTACAGCACCTTCCAGTCCCTGAAGGGGCTACAGGAAAGCTGGGGAGGGACTTTTCAGAAGGGCAGGGAGACACAGGACGAGGGGGGACGGGTTTAAACTGGAAGGGGGGAAATTTAGATTGGATAATGGGAAGAAATTCTTCCCTCTGAGGGTGGTGAGGCCCTGGCACAGGGTGCCCAGGGAAGTGGTGGCTGCCCCCTCCCTGGAGGTGTCCAAGGCTGGGTTGGATGGGGCCTTGAGCAGCTGGGGCTGGTGAGAGGTGTCCCTGCCCATGGCAGGGGGCGGGACTCAACCATCTCTGCGGTCCCTGACAGCACTGCCCGTGCTGTGTCCCCGTGTGCCTCCTCTCGCCCCAGCCCGCCACCCCCTGAGCCCCCCCACACCGCCTCAGCACTCACCAGGGCTGCGGCAGCTCAGCCAGGCCTCACCCTCGTCCCTCCTGCGGAGAGGAAGAGCGGCTGTGAGCGGAGCCGGAGGAAAGAGAGCAGAGAAGGGAGCGGGGGAAGGGGACGGCGAGGGCCGCGCCCACCTCAGCGCCCGGCTCCAGTCGCTCTGCACCCGCAGCGCCGCCGCCATCCCAGCGCGGCCAACGCCGCCTCTGCCGCCTCCGGCCTGCCCGCCGCCCCCCGCCAAGCGCAAAGGGAAAGACGCCGCCAGTGAGCGGGCGCTTCCACAGCCGCGCCCCGCCCCGTCACCGGGCTTAAAGGGGCCGCGCTGCGCCGCTGGGTAGGCACGGGGAGGGGTATGGGGGGGGCGGGGCGGGGGCGGGGGCGGGGGCGGGCGCGGGCGCGGGCAAGGCAATGGAGGGGGAGGGGGCAGGCAATGAAAGGGGAAGGGAAAGGGAAAGGGGGGCCGTGGGGGCCGGTGCTGGACCCCCGCGGGAGTGGCATAGAAAGTGCACGGCTCGTGCTGGGGCGAAAGGGCAGGTGGGGGGTGAGGAGGGTGCTGAGCACCCACGGGTGGGGTGTTGGGCACCCGGAAATTTGTGCCCCCAAAGAAGGGGAAGGTAGCACCCCAAACCCTGCTTCCTTGCTCCAGCCTGGCTCAGCGATGGCGAGACCCGGGCACGCCAGGAACTCTCCGTCGTTGGAGAAGACTGAGGAGGAGGAGGACCCAGTGGACGCCCTGATCTCACGCACGGGCTGCACCGCGCAGCACCGGGAGCTGCAGGACTGCATGGCGGCGCGGCAGGACTGGCGCCATTGCCAGCCCCAGGTCCGTGCTTTCGGCGAGTGCATGGCACGCCGGCAGCGTGACACCCAGCCCCGTGGAGCAGCACCTGGCTCACACCAAGCCCACCCTGCTTCACCACCTGGGAACTGAAATCACTGGGGACCTTTGGTGCTGGTGCTGTCACCCAGCCCACCCCCAGTGGCCCAGGTGTGGGGGACAGCCACACCCCCCTGACCCCGATTTTCTGGCAGCAGCACTGGGGAATTAAATCTGTTGGTGGCCAAAGGGCTCCTTTCTGTCTGTGCCACCAGGGGGAGGGGATGCTTCTGGGGACAGATGGGTGTTTCCGGTCCAAAATAGCCCAAACTGGGAGCGCTTGGGGTACCCAAGCTGAGGCTCGGCTCTGCAACAGCCCTACCACGGATTTCTATTCTGTGTCCTTCCCTGTGCTGTCCCAAAGCTTTTCCAGCAACGGTCACAGACTGCTCAGGGCTGCGAGGGACCTCAAAGATCATTGAGTCCCACCCCCTGCCATGGGCAGGGACACCTCTCACCAGCTCTCTACCACGTCCTCTCCCAGCCTGGATTGACAGTGAGGATTTCCCCGACCCAAGGCCAGGACCCTGCACTTGTCCTTGTGGAACTTCATGAGGTTCCCCTGGGCCCACTTCTCCAGGTCCCTCCGCATGGCATCCCGTCCTTCCAGCGTGATAACCTCATGTTCCACAGGAGAGAATTGGGGTGGGAGGGGGGAATGGGGAAGGCAGAATTTCTCTCGTGGGAAGCCGCGTGGGGGTGGGGAAGGTGCTCTTCAGGAGTGAGAGGCTGCTCTGATGCTGCCTCCATGGAACAAAGCTATGAAAAAGAAAAGAGAAAGGCATTTGGGGGAGCTGGAAAGGACAGGCTGCCCACGGCATCTCCCGGGGGGCAGAAACTTTGAGGGCATCTCCTTGGGAGCTGGGTACAGGGGCTGCCAGCCAAAAATCACAACAGGCACAGGACTCCGAGTTGAGGGTGATACCTTGAAAAGCAGGAATCTAAACTCCCCAGCCTTGGTGGCTGTTCAGCAGGTATTGTTTATGGCGGTGCTGGGCACACAGGGGATCACATGTGTTTTCCTGCTTCACTGAGTCCTCCCCTGCAGCCTTGTCCAGCCTTGGCTGCTCCTCTCCAAGACACCGGGGACACAGCCTGGGCTTCAGCAGACTCATCTGGCCAAGCACCTTCTTCCTATTGGTTGGAGGGAGGGATCCCCAAGTGGGATCACACTGCAGGCTCCCCTTATAGCCCCTTGCCACAGGACCAGAGACGCCTGTAGCTCCTTGTAGCACTCTCGCTCCACGCTGCACAGAGTGTGGATGACCTCGAGGACCAGCTACTCCTTGTCCATGTCCATGGCTGGGTGTCTGCTAGGAGAAGGCTCCATGTCCGTGCTGCTCATGGCCTGTCCCAGACCTGTCCATGGCCCTGCTCTTGGTCAGTCTCCAGTGGCAGATCCAGTGGGAAGTCTTGGTGAAGGGCTGGCCCTGGCTCTGTCCCCAGTCCCTCAGGATCTTGATGGGTCTGGAGGGCTGGCAATGGCTTGAGAGCTTCCAGCTCCTCCATGGCACCGGGCCAGGGCTCGGGGAAGGAGTAGCGGGCCTTGGTGAAAGCCCATCTGAGAGAGATGTGAAGAGAGAGACAGCGGCATCCCGACCGCTGTGGAGGGAACACGGTGCTGGGGTGTGAGACTCATCTAGAGGTCAGCCTTGCTTCAGGGCCTCTGGGTCGAGCCTCAGGGCTTCAGGGCCTATCTCCACTGCAGCCCCTGAGACGCTGCTCAGCATGAGGGGGCCTGGGTGAGGGTCCCCTGTGGGTGCTGCTGGCCCCGTTCCGAGCCCACCCACACCCCCAGGCACCAGCAAACCCACTGGGATACCAGCCACCTCCACCCCACTTTTGGGGGTGCCAGCGGTGCCTGGGGCCAGCTTGTGCTCGCAGGAGTCGGGCACTAAGGGGCTCGCAACCCAACCAGGGGAGGGAAAGGTTGGGGGCCACAGGCAAGCCACAGGCAGGCCCACCAACCTCCAGGCATGGATCTACAAGGACCCACCCAACCTGGCCTTGAACACTTCCAGGGATGGGGCACCCACCACCTCCCTGGGCTGCCTGTTCCAGCCCCTCACCACTTTCTCTGTAAAAAACTTCCCCCTAATATCCAACCCAACCCTTCCCTTCTTCAGCTTCACTCCATCCCCCTTGGCCTGATGGTGAGATGTGCAAGGGAGAGAAAGAGGAGGACCCAAGCTGTAACTGTCTGTTGTTGAGGAGCAAGACCTTAGAGTTAGAAATGTGATGCTCAGGAGTTACCAACGTGCAAACTGCACTGTAGAATTTACTGGGAAGGGACCGTAGATGGTAGTCTCTGTAGATCTCTCTTTTCAGCACTCTTCAGTGCTGGTCTCAGGGTTTAGAAAAGCTGGAAGAGATAAAGAAGTGTGAAAGCATGAGGAGAGGTCTTGAGAACCTTTCCCTTAACCGAGTTTGTAGCTGGTGAAGAGGTGAGGGCCTGTGTTAGGTTTTTAAACTCCTGAGTGATCTGCAGAAGGTGAAGAGGAAAAGATTTGCTGTTCCTTTCAGGTAGAATGTGTCATCTAATACATTTACAGGTGTCACTGGAGAATTATGATCTAGTTGCAATCACGGAAACATGGTGGGATGATTCCCACAGTTGGAATACCCCCGTAGAAGGGTATCGCCTTTTTAGAAGGGATAGGCTAGGAAGGAAGGGTGGTAGGGTTGCCCTCTATGTTAAAAAGTGGATAGACTGTGAGGAGCTCTCTCTGGAAGGTGGCCAGGAGCAGGTTGAAAGCCTGTGGGTCAGGATTAGGGATGGGGCTAATAAAGAGCAGCTGGTGATAGGGGTCTACTACAGGCCACCTGATCAAGGAGAGACTACCGATGAGGCTTTCTTCCTTCATCTGCAGGAGGCATCACGGTCACAGGCACTCATCCTGATGGGGGACTTTAACCACCCGGATATCTGCTGGGAAAACCACATGGCGAGCTGCAAGAGGTCCAGGAGACTCCTGGAGTGTGTAGATGATAACTTTCTGGTTCAAATAGTGGATAGACTGACCAGAGGCGATGCACTGCTGGACCTGGTGCTCACCAATGTGGGGGAGATCATTAAAGGTCTTAAGGTTGGAGACAGCCTGGGCTGCAGTGACCATGCCCTAGTTGAGTTTGTAATCTCAAGGAATGTGGGCCTGGCGAAAAGTGGGACCAGGACACTGAACTTTAAGAGAGCAAACTTTAGGCTGTTTAAGGACTTGTTGGCCAAGATCTCCTGGGAGGTGGTCCTTAGAGACAGAAATGTTGAGGACAGCTGGCTACTCTTTAAGGATGCCTTTCTGAGAGCTAAAAGACTCTCTATCCCCCTGAATAAGAAAGCGGGCAAGAGGGGCAGGAGGCCAGCATGGCTAAGCAAGGACCTGCTGGTCAAACTGAGGGAAAAGAAAGGCAAATACAAGCTCTGGAAGCAAGGGTGTGTAGCCTGGAAAGAATACAGGGATGCTGTTCGGACTTGCAGAGATGGGATCAGGAAAGCCAAGGCGCAGATGGAACTGAACTTGGCAAGGGATGTTAAAAATCACAAGAAGGGATTTTACAGGTACATTGGCCAGAAGAGACAGGCCAAAGAGAACGTACCCCCCTTGGTAAATGAGAAAGGAGAATTGGCTGCGACTGATGAGGAGAAGGCTGAAGTACTGAATGAGTTCTTTGCCTCGGTTTTCTCTGGCAGCCAGGATTCTCATAATTCTCAAATCCCAGAACCTTGCATCCCTAAAACTCAAGGTGGGAAATGGGGGAGTAAATCCCCCCCCACTGTAAGAGCAGAGCAAGTCCGAGACCGCCTCATGAGACTGAATGTCTACAAGTCTCTGGGGCCGGATGACATGCATCCCAGGGTCCTGAAGGAGCTGGCTGATGTGGTTGCCGAGCCGCTCTCCATCATATTTGAAAAGTCGTGGCTGTCAGGAGAGGTCCCTGGGGATTGGAAAAAAGGTCATGTCACTCCCATTTATAAAAAAGGGAACAAGGAAGACCCAGGGAATTACAGGCCGGTGAGCCTCACCTCTGTGCCTGGGAAGATCATGGAACAGATCCTCCTGGACGACATGTTGGAGCACATGAGGGAAGAGCATGTGATCCGGGACAGCCAGCACGGCTTCACCAAGGGAAGGTCGTGCCTCACCAATCTGGTGACTTTCTATGATGGAGTGACAGCATCGGTAGATAGAGGGAAGGCGACCGATGTCATCTACTTGGACTTGTGCAAGGCCTTTGACACAGTCCCCCACCACATCCTTGTCTCTGAATTGGAGAGAAGTGGATTTGATGGGTGGACCGTCCACTGGATAAGAAACTGGTTAACAGACCGTAGCCAAAGGGTGGTGGTCAATGGGTCTATGTCCAGGTGGAGGCTGGTGACAAGCGGGGTCCCCTAAGGGTCTGTCTTGGGACCGGTGATCTTTAACATCTTTATCAATGACATGGATGATGGAATTGAGTGCACCCTCAGCAAGTTTGCGGATGACACCAAGCTGAGTGGTGTGGTCGACACCCCAGAAGGAAAGGAAGCCATCCAGAGGGATCTTGACAGGCTGGAAAGATGGGCCCGAGGGAACCTAATGAGGTTCAACACTGCCAAGTGTCAGGTGTTGCACTTGGGCCGGAAGAATCCCAGACACAGATACAGACTGGGAGAAGAGCTTCTTGAGAGTAGCCCTGCTGAGAAGGACTTGGGGATTGTGGTGGATGAGAAGCTTGACATGAGCCAGCTGTGTGCTCTTGCAGCTCGTAGGGCCAATGGTATCCTGGGCTCCATCAGAAGAGGAGTGGCCAGCAGGGACAGGGAGGTGATTGTCCCTCTCTACTCTGCCCTCGTGAGGCCCCACGTGGAGTCCTGTGTCCAGATCTGGGGCCCTCAATACAAGAAGGATGTGGAACTGTTGGAGAGGGTTCAGAGGAGGGCCACAAGGATGATTAGAGGGCTGGAGCACCTGCCCTACAAAGAGAGGCTGAGGGAACTGGGCTTGTTCAGCCTGGAGAAGAGAAGGCTGCGGGGGGACCTCATTGCAGCCTTCCAGTACGTGAAGGGAGCTTATAGGCAGGAGGGGATTCGACTTTTTAAAAGAGCAGATAATGGCAGGACAAGGGGGAATGGACTAAAGCTTAAGGAGGGAAGGTTTAGATTAGATATTAGGGGGAAGTTTTTTACAGAAAGAGTGGTGAGGTGCTGGAACAGGCTGCCCAGAGAGGGGGTGGATTCCCGGTCCCTGGAGGTGTTCAAGGCCAGGTTGGATGGGGCCCTGGGCAGCCTTGTGTAGCTCCAGGCCTGGAGGTTGGTGTCCCTGCCTGTGGCAGGGGGGTTGGAGCTCTCTGATCCTTGGGGTCCCTTCCAACCCAGACCATTCTATGATTCTATGATTCTATGACATGTCCACAAGAAATGCCTTGGGAAGTCCGAATGGCAAGAACTTGAAGGTGTAGAAAGCTCTTGTGGATTTTAAAGATTGTTAGACCATTTAGTAGATGAAAAGACACCGGAGGCTATTAAAGGCCTCTTGGTCAGCAGGCGCCTGAGCCTGCAGGCTATCAAAGCTGGGAGAGTATCTGTCAGGCGTTGCCGTACGTGTTTGCATTTTTCTTCTCACCCATCCTCCACTGATCTCTGAGGACAGGTCGCTAGGTGGGAAAATCCTGCTGGAGCAACGGTCTTACATTTGCCATGAAGGAATTAAGGTGTTTTGATTTCCACCCTTGCTTTTGTTACCCCGATTCTCGGCTCGTTTGGGTCCGTGGGGCTTGCAAAAGAAATGGAGTGAATCTTCTGGAACACTGAAGCTGGCCACTGGGAGCCACCCCAGTTCTCAGTGCTGAATGAACTGGGGCTGTTCAGCCTGGAGAAAAGAAGCCTGAGAGGGGATCTGATCAATGGTTATCAGTATCTGAAGGGTGGGATGCAGGGGGACATGGCCAGCCTCTTCTCAGTGTCTGTGGGGACAGGACAAGGGGCGATGGCCTCAAGTTGGAGCACAGGAAGTTCTACACCAATCTGGGATAGAGCTTCTTCCCGGTGAGGGTGAGGGAGCCCCGGGACAGGCTGCCCAGGGGGGTGTGGAGTCTCCTTCTCTGGAGATATTCCAGCCCTGTCTGGACGCCGACCTGTGCGACCTGTCCTAGGGAGCTGCTTTGGCAGGGGGGTTGGACCCGATGGGCTCTGGAGGTCTCTTCCAACCCCTACGGTTCTGTGAGTCTGTGATTCTGTGGCAGGAATTGTCCTGAGAACTGTCCTATTACACCATCCCATCCATGGAGGAGCAGGAGACATTTACCAATGGCAGAAACTAATGTGTTGTGATGGACTTCACAATAGGTCCTGAAGTGTGGGACACAGGGGGACCTGCAGCTTCTTACTTCCTTCAAGTTGAAGCAGGGATTTCAGAGCTTTGCAACCCAAGTCTGAGCACGCAGAACTCAGTAGGATTGCAAACAGTGCCCTGGCATCACCAACAGCTTGCATCTGAGGCTCATCATCTTTGGGATTGGTAGCTCGCACAGCCTGTGGTATGGGATGACTTGAGAAGCTTGAGAAGAACACCGGTGCCTGTAGCTTTTTAAGACACTTTCTGGCCTTAAATGTGAAAATTGGGATGTGCAGACTTGGTGGGGCATGGGCACAGGACCCATCATCGCTGCTTCTGATTCGGCTGCTGCCTCTGCTGGAGCTGGCTGAGCTCTAGCAAAGGACCTTCAGCACAAACTGACTTATTCCCTGCTTTTATTTAGGAAAGAAAAATCATCTGGTGCACACTGGGTTTAAAGAGCCTTTTCTAAACCTGCTATATAGCTGAGGGCACACTTGGCGTTTGTGTTGGCAGTGTGAAGCAAGAACAAAAACCATCGGTCTGTGCCAAAGAACTGGGTATAACAAAGCTGGTAACACGCCTTCTGCACTCTGGCACCAGTAAGGTCATCACTAGTGTGCTGTTCTGGAGATGTGACAGAGCTAGGTGGCAAGGTGGGGAAAGGAGGAGGAGGACTATAGCGGGAACGCAGGCCTTTTCATGGACAAGTTGTGATGCATTGGCTTGTTTTGCAGGCTACAGGTCGATTTACTTTGAAGAAGAAGTAGATCTAACTCAAATCTGGAGGACATTGGAGATATCTGTAGGAAAGAAGTGATTGTTTACCCCGATGGTGAAAGAAAACCACCTGTTGGTGAAGGTTTCAATAGGTCATGGTTAAATCTGCGCTGTGTGGGGACGGCGGCGAGTGAGGATGGGCTTTACAGTCCTGGCTGTCTGCGGTGGGAGAGGGGACAGCTACCCAAACCCAAACCTGAGGGTTACACAGTTAACCTTGCAGGTTTCTGAGCCTGGAACTGGGTTTAGACGCTGGTTTGAGCCACGTGTTCAGCTCCCAGCTCCTGCATGGAGCAGCTTTGCCTCAAAGCCCTGTCATCTCGTATGCTTTTGTCTGTCGTTAGCAGGTGAGCTGAAGTTACCTTAGATGGAGCCTGGCCTACAGATGAGACATCTCGTTGCCTGATAAAAAGCCCTGAGCGACTGGCAGAGATGAATTATGAAGGCAGACTGGAGACTGTAGGAGCACAGGAAGTTCTGCACCAATCTGGGGAAGAGCTTCTTCCTGGTGAGGGTGAGGGAGCCCTGGGACAGGCTGCCCAGGGGGGTGTGGAGTCTCCTTCTCTGGAGATATTCCAGCCCCGTCTGGACGCCGACCTGTGCGACCTGTCCTAGGGAGCTGCTTTGGCAGGGGGCTTGGACCCCATGAGCTCTGGAGGTCCCTTCCAACCCCTACAGTTCTGTGACTCTGTATCTCGGAAGCAGGGTGCTTGGTCCAAGGAATAAGCACCCAGAGGTGGGATCTTGGGTGTTCAAGGTAACGATTTTGTTCTGGTTGTGGGGTGTCAGGAGCAATCTGAAGTTTCCCTCTCCTGAAACGTTTCTTGCAAGGCGTGATGTGCTTGCTCTTCTCCTTACGCAGGTGGGACACATTTCCAAGTATGGCTGACAGGAGTGGCATGAGGAAGAGCCTTGGAGTGCCACCAGATTTATCCAATCAGAGTTCTGCTTGCCTCTGAGGGCACCAATGAGGGCTCAGCACCAATGAGGGCTCAGCATGCCCCTGATGCCACAAAAGGGGGGTGTGGCTGCCGGGCAGGTGTCAGGGGGCGCAGGGCAGTTGGCACTGGACACTGTCGTCTGTCAGCGTCACTGCAGACTGCAGCCTCAGCCATTGCTTGTCAGTGTCTTGGTTGGCAGATAACTGGAGATCTTGGAACTCATTGGTGACCGGAGGGACACAGCTGTAGCTCAGCCCAAGCCATGGGTTGCTTCGGCGCCCTGGCTGTGGGTGATCTGATGCCATTCATTATGCTGGCGATGTATCTCCGGTTCATCTCCACCTTTCAACGGGACAGGAAGCGCCGGGTAGGAGAACGTTGCAGCGCACTGAGCCGTGCCGAGTCCTGACATGGGGTGGTGTCGGGGGGTGTGGGTGGCTGGGAGCTGCTCCCATTTCACCAACGTTCTGGGGGTCTTGCTGTGGAGACCGGCGATGAGCAACAAGCAATTCGATATGAATTTTAGGTGAAGCCATTTATTGGGTGACATCACACGTATTCTATGCATTTCTTAGGGCAAAGGTTCTTGCTCCGCAGAACACTGTGCCACACCATGTCATGACATGGAGTAGTGTGGAGCATGGGGGAGTCCTGTAGCATAGGGCTGGGGGCTGCTCCACACTCACCCACGTTCTGGGGGTTTTTGCAGAAGAGGTGGAGGAGGAGGTTTGGGAAGACCAGGTCGAGAGTATCTTCAGAGAAGCCAAGCTGTGAGTGGCCCCAGCATCGAGCGCCCTGGAAAGGGCTGACACCCCACAGCAGCCCTGACACGGGGCTGTGCTGGGGGCTGCCAGCCGCTCACTTGGTCTCGTCCCTCATCAGGTTCTTCCCAAGCAACTGGAAATCCAAAGAAGCCTGCGTCACCCCAGGCCATGTGAGTGCTCAGCTCCTGCCCCAGACTCTCCACCTGTGCCCTGCGCGTTTCGGGCATCCCCGCCTGCCTGCCGGCCAAGGAGGGGCTGCTGCCCGGGGGTCCCAGAGGAGGGCCCAGGCTGCAAATGGTCCCTTCTCTCTCCTCCTCTGCAGGGAGATCGAGGACACAAAGAGCGTGAACAGCCTGTCCCCGCGTGCTCGCCTGGGCTCCCCGGGATCTCTCTCGAGACACCTATCGGCATCTCTCCACTCCTTCCCCGAGTCCAGTGCTGGTACGATGGTGGAGCTGGAAGCTCTGAACCGATCCCCAGCCCTCCAGACCCCTGAAACTGCTGAGGGTCTGGTGACAGAGCCAGGGCCAGTCCTTAACCAAGACCTCCCTCTAGAGCGGCCATTGGAGACGTACCAAGAGCAGTCACCTGGACTGCTCAGAGACACGGCGCAGAGCCCCAAGGAAGTGCAGCCTTCCCCCACCAGACCCAAGGTAGGTGACCCTTGCTCTGCACCACACTGTGCCACAACATGTCATGACATAGAGTGGTGTGGGGGGAGCATGTGGGTCTGTAGCATAGCGCTGGCAGCTGCTCCACACTCACCCACGTTCTGGGGGTTTTTGCAGAAGTGGTGGACGAAGATATTTGGGAAGAGCAAGGCCAGGGTCCATGAGGAGCAGCCGAGCAGTGAGTGGCCCCAGCACCAAGCAAGCCGTAAAGGGGCGATACCCCATGGCAGCGCAGACACGCGTCTGTGCTGGGGGCTGCCAGCCTCTGACTCATGTCTCGTCCCTCATCAGGTTCTTCCCAAGCAAACGGAGGTGCAGAGAAGCCTCTCTCACCCCAGGACATGTGGTGAGTGCTGGGGAGACTCCCAGCTCCTGCCCCAGACTCTCCACCTGTGCCCTGCCCATTTCAGATATCCCTGCCTACCTGCTGGCCAAGGAGGGGCTGCTGCCCAGGGGTCCCACCAGAGGGTCTAAGCTGAAACTGAGTCTCTTCTCTCTCCTCGTCTGCAGGGAGAACGAGGACACAAAGAGCCGGAACAGCCTGTCACCGCGTGCTCGGCTGGGATCTGTGGGCTCCCCGGGCTCTCTCTCGAGACGCCTATCGGCATCTCTTGACTCTCTCCCCGTGTCCAGCGCTGGTGCGATGGCGGAGCTGGAAGCTCTGAACCAATCCCCAGCCCTCCAGACACCTGAAACCGTTGAGGAGCCGGTGACAGAGCCAGGGCCAGTCCTTGACCTTTGCCCCCCTCTGGAGCTGCTGATGGACACCGACCAAGAGCAGTTCCCTGGACAGGTCAGGGGCAGGGCACGGTGGCCCAGGGATGTGGAGCCTTCCCCCAGCAGACTCAAGGTAGGTGACCGTTACTCAGCACCACACTGCGCTGCACCATGTCATGACATGGAGTGCTGTGGACCATGGAGGTCTGTAGCATAGTGCTGGGAGCTGCTCCACACTCACCCACATTCTGGGGGTCTTGCAGAAGTGGTGGAAGATGATGTATGGGAAGCGCCAGGCGAGAGTCTATCCAGAGCAGCCGAGCAGTGAGTGGCCCTGGCACTGAGCGCCCTTCAAATTGCTGACACCCCACGGCAGCCCTGAGAAGTGGCTGTGCTGGGGGCTGCCAGCCTCTTACTCATGTGTCCTCCCTCATCAGGTTCTTCCCAAGCAACTGGAAGTGCAGAGGAGCCTGCATCAGCCCAGGACATGTGGTGAGTGCTGGGGAGATGCCCAGATCCTGCCCCATACTTTCCACCTGTGCCCTGGCCGGTGCGGGTATCTCTGCCTGCCGGCCAAGGAGGGGCTGCTGCCCAGGGGTCCCACCAGAGGGTCTAACCTGAAACTGGGTCTATTCTCTCTCCTCCTCTGCAGGGAGGAGGAGGACACAATGAGTCTGAACAGCCCGTCCCCGAGTGTTCAGCTGCCCTCCCCGGGCTCCCTGCACTGGGACGTGAGCAGTACATCCTCATCTCCCAACTCCTTCCCCGAGTCCAGTGCTGGTACGATGGTGGAGCTGGAAGCTCCGAGCCGATCCCCAGCCCTCCAGACCCCTGAAACTGTTGAGGGGCTGGTGAGAGAGCCAGGGCCAGCCCTTGACCAAGATCTCCCTCTAGAGCGGCCATTGGAGACAGACCAAGGGCAGTCACCTGCACTGCTCAGAGACAGGGCGCAGAGCCCCATGGAAGTGCAGCCTTCCCCTAGCAGTTCCCAGGTAGGTGACCGTTACTCTGCACCATACTGCGCCGCACCATTCATGACATGGAGTGGTGTGGGGGGAGCATGGGTGTCTGTAGATAGGGCTGGGAGCTGCTCCACACTCACCCACGTTCTGGGGGTTTTTGCAGAAGTGGTGGACGAAGATATTTGGGAAGAGCAAGGCCAGAGTCCATGAGGAGCGGCCAAGCAGTGAGTGGCCCCGGCACCGAGCACCCTGTAAAGGGGTGATACCCCACTGCAGCGCAGGCACACGTCTGTGCTGGTGGCTGCCAGCCTCTGACTGATGTCTCATTCCTCATCAGGTTCTTCCCAATCAACTGGAGATGCAAACAAGCCTCTGTCACCCCAGGACACGTGGTGAGTGCTGGGGAGACTCCCAGCTCCTGCCTCAGACTCTCTGCCGGTGCCCTGTGCCCTGCCTGTTTCGGGTATCCCCACCTGCCTGCCGGCGAAGGAGGGGCTGCCGCCCGGGGGTCCCACCAGAATGGCCGAGCTGAAACCAGGTCTCTTCTCTCTCCTCCTAACCCGGGAGAACGAGGAGACAATGAGCCTGTACAGCCTGTCCCTGTGTGCTCGGCTGGGCTCCCTGGGCTCTGTCTCGAGCAGCACATCCGCATCTCTTGTCTTTCCCCGTGTCCAGCGCTGGTGCGATGGCGGAGCTGGAAGCTCTGAGCCGATCCCCAGCCCCCCAGATCCCGGAAACCGTTGAGGAGCCGGTGAGAGAGCCAGGGCCAGTCCTTGACCTTTGCCCCCCTCTGGAGCTGCTGATGGACACCGACCAAGAGCAGTTCCCTGGACAGGTCAGGGGCAGGGCACGGTGGCCCAGGGATGTGGAGCCTTCCCCCAGCAGACTCAAGGTAGGTGACCGTTACTCAGCACCACACCGCCCTGCACCATGTCATGACATGGAGTGCTGTGGACCATGGAGGTCTGTAGCATAGTGCTGGGAGCTGCTCCACACTCACCCACATTCTGGGGGTCTTGCAGAAGTGGTGGAAGATGATGTATGGGAAGCGCCAGGCGAGAGTCTATTCAAAGAAGCCGAGCAGTGAGTGGCCCCGGCACCGAGCCCCCTTCAAAGAGCTGACACCCCACGGCAGCCCTGACAAGTGGCTGTGCTGGGGGGTGCCAGCCTCTTACTCATGTGTCCTCCCTCATCAGGTTCTTCCCAAGCAACTGGAGGTGCAGAGGAGCCTGCATCAGCCCAGGACATGTGGTGAGTGCTGGGGAGATGCCCAGATCCTGCCCCATACTTTCCACCTGTGCCCTGGCCGGTGCGGGTATCTCTGCCTGCCGGCCAAGGAGGGGCTGCTGCCCAGGGGTCCCACCAGAGGGTCTAACCTGAAACTGGGTCTCTTTTCTCTCCTCCTCTGCAGGGAGAACAAGGACACAATGAGTCTGAACAGCCCGTCCCCGAATGTTCAGCTGCCCTCCCCGGGCTCCCTGCACTGGGACATGAGCAGTACATCCTCATCTCCCAACTCCTTCCCCGAGTCCAGTGCTGGTACGATGGCGGAGCTGGAAGCTCCGAGACGATCCCCAGCCCTGCAGATCCCGGAAACCGTTGAGGAGCTGGTGACAGAGCCAGGGCCAGTCCTTGACCTTTGCCCTCCTCTGGAGCTGCTGATGGACACCGACCAAGAGCAGTTCCCTGGACAGGTCAGGGGCAGGGCACGGTGGCCCAGGGATGTGGAGCCTTCCCCCAGCAGACTCAAGGTAGGTGACCGTGACTCTGCACCACACTGCGCTGCACCATGTCATGACATGGAGTGCTGTGGACCATGGAGGTCTGTAGCATAGTGCTGGGAGCTGCTCCACACTCACCCACATTCTGGGGGTCTTGCAGAAGTGGTGGAAGATGATGTATGGGAAGCGCCAGGCGAGAGTCTATCCAGAGCAGCCGAGCAGTGAGTGGCCCCGGCACCGAGCGCCCTTCAAAGAGCTGACACCCCACGGCAGCCCTGACAAGCGGCTGTGCTGGGGGCTGCCAGCCTCTTACTCATGTGTCCTCCCTCATCAGGTTCTTCCCAAGCAACTGGAGGTGCAGAGGAGCCTGCATCAGCCCAGGACATGTGGTGAGTGCTGGGGAGATGCCCAGATCCTGCCCCATACTTTCCACCTGTGCCCTGGCCGGTGCGGGTATCTCTGCCTGCCGGCCAAGGAGGGGCTGCTGCCCAGGGGTCCCACCAGAGGGTCTAAGCTGAAACTGGGTCTCCTTTTACTCCTCCTCTGCAGGGAGAACAAGGACACAATGACCCTGAACAGCCCGTCCCCATGTGTTCAGCTGCCCTCCCCGGGCTCTCTGCACTGGGATTTGAGCAGTACATCCTCATCTCCCAACTCCTTCCCCGAGTCCAGTGCTGGTACGATGGCGGAGCTGGAAGCTCCGAGACGATCCCCAGCCCTCCAGAACCTTGAAACTGTTGAGGGTCCAGTGACAGAGCCAGGGCCAGCCCTTGACCAAGTTCTCCCTCTAGAGCGGCCATTGGAGACGGACCAAGAGCAGTCACCTGGACTGCTCAGAGACAGGGCGCAGAGCCCCATGGATGTGGAGCCTTCCCGCAGCAGACCCAAGGTAGGTGACTGTTACTCTGCAGAACACCGGGCCACACCATGTCTTCATATGGAGTGGTGTGGGGGGAGCATGGAGGTCTGTAGCATAGTGCTGGGAGCTGCTCCACACTCACCCATGTTCTGGGGTTTTTTGCAGAAGTGGTGGAAGATGATGTTTGGGAAGAGCAAGGCCAGAGTGCATCAGGAGCAGCCAAGCAGTGAGTGGCCCCGGCACCGAGCACCTGTGTCAGGGCTGACACCCCAATGCAGCCCTGCCACCGGGCTGTGCTGGGGGCTGCCAGCCTCTTACTCCTGTCTCGTCCCTCGACAGGTTCTTCCCAAGCAACCGGAGGTGCAGAGAAGCCTCTGTCACCCCAGGGCATGTGGTGAGTGCTGGGGAGATGCCCAGCTCCTGTCCCAGACTCTCTGCCTGTGCCCTGTCTTTGCCCAGAGTGGGCAGCCCTGCTTGCTGCCCGAGCAGGGGCTGCTGCCCGGGGGTCCCAGAGGAGGGCCCAGGCTGCAACTGGGTCTCTTCTCTCTCCTCCTCAGCCAGGAGAACGAGGAGACATTGAGCATGAAGGGCCTGTCCCCGCATGCCTCACTGAACAACCTGGGCTCATGCTTGGACAGAGGATCCGTCTGCCTGGATTCCTTCCCCGAGTCCAGCCCTGGTGGAGCTGGAAGCTCTCAACTGACTGTGAGCCTTCCAGACCCATCAAGCTTTTGAGGACCGGTGACAGAGCCAGTTCATCCCTTCACCCCTTATATGGCATTTCTGGTTTTTTCTTGGAGATTTCACTCCTTTTGTTCCCCCACCCCCCCCACCCCGCTATTGTTAGAGTTTCTCTTGATCCCTGTTCTTGTTTATAACCCAACTCCCATCTCTCTAACCCATTCTCAGTTCCCCATTGCTTACATCAAATATACAAACCCAAAACAACAAACCTGGAGTTTCTAGTGGTCAGTATTTCTCTCTCTCCCAGATTTGCTGCCACTCAGTTGCTCACCACTCCCACCAGAGTTGACTCATTTCACTCACACCAACAGTTCATCAAATCTAAATCAATTTTCAATACTCAGCTCCAAAATCAAGACCAACCAATCAGTGCCAGCAGAGCAGCCACTCCGTTGGGAATCAAACTCCTGCATGACAGGCAGGAGTTCTCCTGCTGACCCACAGAGCAGGATGCGGTTACAGACAGACACAGCAGCACTCCACACTCACTTGGTGCTTACTTGAACGTCTCAGTCCCACCTGCACAAGTTCTTTGGATGATAAATCCAAACCAGAACAACACTCGATATCATTATCGAGATGCCAATCATCAACCTCCGTGAGCTCCCTGGGCTCCCTCTTGGACACCAGATCTGTGTCTCTCTACTCTTTCCTGGAGCCCTGGCTGGTGCGATGGCGGAGCTGGAAGCTCTCAACCCATCGTGAGCCCTCCAGACCCATCAAGATTCTGGTATTTCATCCCCCCTTTTCTTCTAGAAGCCCCTTTCCGTGTACCACACTCCCAGATTTTCCAAGCAGAGCAGCACCTCTTCCGTTGTTTCTCTTTCTCTCTGTTTTTCTCTGTTTTCTAAAGCCAATACTAAGGGATGGGATTCATGGGGGAGGCACTGAGCACCCATGGGTGGGAGTAGGAGAGATAGGCACCCGTGGGTTTGGGAAGGTTCTGGGCCCCCATGAGTGGGCGGTAGGCTGCATGGGGTGTGAGGGGTGCTGAGCTCCTCCTGGGGTTGCATGAGGACACCCACAGGGGCAGGGCGGGTTGGTGCCCACAAAGAAGGGGAAGGTAGCACCCCAAACCCTGCTTCCTTGCTCCAGCCTGGCTCAGCGAAGGCCAGGAACCCTCCATCGTTGGAGAAGGCTGAGGAGGAGGACCCAGTGGACGCCCTGATCTCACGCACGGGCTGCGCCGCGCAGCACCGGGAGCTGCAGGACTGCATGGCGGCGCGGCAGGACTGGCGCCATTGCCAGCCCCAGGTCCGTGCTTTCGGCGAGTGCATGGCACGCCGGCAGCGTGACACCCAGCCCCGTGGAGCAGCACCTGGCTCACACCAAGCCCACCCTGTTTCACCACCTGGGAACTGAAATCACTGGGGACCTTTGGTGCTGGTGCTGTCACCCAGCCCACCCCCAGTGGCCCAGGTGTGGGGGGCAGCCACACCCCCCTGACCCCGATTTTCTGGCAGCAGCACTGGGGAATTAAATCTGTTGGTGGCCAAAGGGCTCGTTTCTGTCTGTGCCACCAGGGGGAGGGGATGCTTCTGGGCACAGATGGGTGTTTCTGGTCCAAAATAGCCCAAACTGGGAGCGCTTGGGGTACCCAAGCTGAGGCTCGGCTCTGCAACAGCCCTACCACGGATTTCTACTCTGTGTCCTTCCCTGTGCTGTCCCAAAGCTTTTCCAGCAATGGTCACAGACTGCTCAGGGCTGGGAGGGACCTCAAAGATCATTGAGTCCCACCCCCTGCCATGGGCAGGGACACCTCTCACCAGCTCTCTACCACGTCCTCTCCCAGCCTGGATTGACAGTGAGGATTTCCCTGACCCAAAGGCAGGACCCTGCACTTGTCCTTGTGGAACTTCATGAGGTTCCCCTGGGCCCACTTCTCCAGGTCCCTCCGCATGGCATCCCGTCCTTCCAGCGTGATAACCTCATGTTCCACAGGAGAGGATTGGGGTGGGAGGGGGGAACGGGGAAGTCAGAATTTCTCTCGTGAGAAGCCGCGTGGGGGTGGGGAAGGTGCTCTTCAGGAGTGAGAGGCTGCTCTGATGCTGCCTCCATGGAACAAAGCTATGAAAAAGAAAAGAAAAAGGCATTTGGGGGGGCTGGAAAGGACAGGCTGCCCACGGCATCTCCCGGGGGGCAGAAACTTTGAGGGCATCTCCTTGGGAGCTGGGTACAGGGGCTGCCAGCCAAAAATCACAACTGGCACAGGACTCCGAGTTGAGGGTGATGCCTTGAAAAGCAGGAATCAAAACTCCCCAGCCTTGGTGGCTGTTCAGCAGGTATTCTTTATGGCGGTGCTGGGCACACAGGGGATCACATGTGTTTTCCTGCTTCACTGAGTCCTCCCCTGCAGCCTTGTCCAGCCTTGGCTGCTCCTCTCCAAGACACCGGGGACACAGCCTGGGCTTCAGCAGACTCATCTGGCCAAGCACCTTCTTCCTATTGGTTGGAGGGAGGGATCCCCAAGTGGGATCACACTGCAGGCTCCCCTTGTAGCCCCTTGCCACAGGACCAGAGACGCCTGTAGCTCCTTGTAGCACTCTCGCTCCACGCTGCACAGAGTGTGGATGACCTCGAGGACCAGCTACTCCTTGTCCATGTCCATGGCTGGGTGTCTGCTAGGAGAAGGCTCCATGTCCGTGCTGCTCATGGCCTGTCCCAGACCTGTCCATGGCCCTGCTCTTGGTCAGTCTCCAGTGGCAGATCCAGTGGGAAGTCTTGGTGAAGGGCTGGCCCTGGCTCTGTCCCCAGTCCCTCAGGATCTTGATGGGTCTGGAGGGCTGGCGATGGCTTGAGAGCTTCCAGCTCCTCCATGGCACCGGGCCAGGGCTCGGGGAAGGAGTAGCGGGCCTTGGTGAAAGCCCATCTGAGAGAGATGTGAAGAGAGAGACAGCGGCATCCCGACCGCTGTGGAGGGAACACGGTGCTGGGGTGTGAGACTCATCTAGAGGTCAGCCTTGCTTCAGGGCCTCTGGGTCGAGCCTCAGGGCTTCAGGGCCTATCTCCACTGCAGCCCCTGAGACGCTGCTCAGCATTCGGCGGCCTGGGTGAGGGTCCCCTGTGGGTGCTGCTGGCCCCGGTCCGAGCCCACCCACATCCCCAGGCACCAGCACACCCACTGGGATACCAGCCACCTCCACCCCACTTCTGGGGGTGCCAGCGGTGCCTGAGGCCAGCTTGTGCTCGCAGGGGTCGGGCACTAAGGTGCTCGCACCCCAACCAGGGGAGGGAGGGAGGAAGGGATAGAGGGAAAGGTTGGGGGATGGATGGATGGATGGATGGATGGATGGATGGATGGATGGATGGATGGATGGATGGACCACAGCATTAGGAACAGAAAAATATTTATTGCTCCAACATTGCAGATGGGGGGTGACCCAGGGGATTCCCAGCCACAAAGCCAGCGGCAGATCAGGAGCTGGGAAACGTGTTCTTCGCCTTGTTCTTCGCAGTGTCACCCCCAGGCCTTGTGAAGCACACGTAGAGAGGCTGGCAGCAGCTCAGGTGGTTATGCTTACAAGACATGCACACTGGTTATGCCAGTCTCTCAATTATTGCTAGTAGAATACATAGCTGATTTCAGGGATGTCTTAGCTGTTTGGTGGAAGCAGGTTGACCTCCTAAGGTTCAAGTCCTCTTAAAGTAGAATCATAGACTCATCAAATGATAGAATGGTCTGGGTTGGAAGGGACCAAGAGTGGGAAGCACTTCACCACGGATCATGAAGTTCCAACCCCCTGCCACAGGCAGGCCCACCAACCTCCAGGACTGGCTCTACAAGGCCCCACCCAACCTGGCCTTGAACACTTCCAGGGATGGGGCACCCACCACCTCTCTGGGCTGCCTGTTCCTGCTCCTCACCACTTTCTCTGTAAAAAACTTCCCCCTAATATCCAACCTAACCCTTCCCTTCTTCAGCTTCACTCCATCCCCCTTGGCCTGATGGTGAGATGTGCAAGGGAGAGAAAGAGGAGGACCCAAGCTGTAACTGTCTGTTGTTGAGGAGCAAGACCTTAGAGTTAGAAATGTGATGCTCAGGAGTTACCAACGTGCAAACTGCACTGTAGAATTTACTGGGAAGGGAAGGGACCGTAGATGGTAGTCTCTGTAGATCTCTCTTTTCAGCACTCTTCAGTGCTGGTCTCAGGGTTTAGGAAAGCTGGAAAAGATAGAGAAGTGTGAAAACACGATGAGAGGTCTTGAGAACGTTTCCCTTAACCGAGTTTGTAGCTGGTGAAGAGGTGAGGGCCTGTGTTAGGTTTTTAAACTCCTGAGTGATCTGCAGAAGGTGAAGAGGAAAAGGTTTGCTGTTCCTTTCAGGTAGAATGTGTCATCTAATACATTTTCAGGTGACATGTCCACAAGAAATGCCTTGGGAAGTCCTAATGGCAAGAACTTGAAGGTGTAGAAAGCTCTTGTGGATTTTAAAGATTGTTAGACCATTTAGTAGATGAAAAGACACCGGAGGCTGTTAAAGGCCTCTTGGTCAGCAGGCGCCTGAGCCTGCAGGCTATCAAAGCTGGGAGAGTATCTGTCAGGCGTTGCCGTACGTGTTTGCATTTTTCTTCTCACCCATCCTCCACTGATCTCTGAGGACAGGTCGCTAGGTGGGAAAATCCTGCTGGAGCAACGGTCTTACATTTGCCATGAAGGAATGAAGGTGCTTTGATTTCCACCCTTGCTTTTGTTACCCCGATTGTCGGCTCGTCCTGATGGTGATGCCTTGAGAAGCAGGAATCAAAACTCCCCAGGCTTGGGAGAGTGGGGAAATGCCAATGGTCCTAAAGAAAGGACTTGAGGTAGACACATTAGTGAAACAGTAATTTATTATACATTCTTGCAAGAGCAGGTGACCTAACGAAGTAGGCACAGCTGTGGTCAGTTTGTAGCACTTTTATACCACATCCTTATTCAAATATCATTAGGTTACCTGATACACGTATACATATTCATAACCTGTCCTGCTTTGTATTAAAATGAGTTCCAAGAAGTGATTTCCATCAACTCCTCCCCACTGCGCCTGCGCACTGCTGTTTGATGGTGGTTGTTGAGGGTCGTGGGCACGAAGTCAGATGGCTCCTCTTCCTCACCGCAAGTAACCTTCGGTCTTGAGCAGACTCAGTTACCCCTTGACTCTGATCCCAACTCCAAGTTGGGTTTCAGCAGGTTTTGTGTACCTTCAAGGACAAGGGGGAGCTTGAACTAGTTACAATGAAATGCTTTGCCTGCATTTGTGACCCATTAGAGACAAGCACGGAATTCATGAACAGATAAGGAGGAGGGGGGTACTGGAACTTGTCAAACAAGTCATTTTATTTCCACAGAGCACATAGTCCTTGAGTGTGTAAGTTACTTAAAATATGGTGTTAGGCTCAAACTTATGTCCCACTTGGTGTTTCTTCTTTATCAGTGAGGCAGAGTCGTTCAAGGGAGGCATTGTTTATAGGAGGTCACCACTGTGGCACTTCAAGCTATCCTGTTAGCAAGTCTTCCTTAACCCTTTACAAGTGTCTTAATGCAACATTTCAGCAATGTGGAGATATAAGTCCACAGCTTTCCCACCCCATCACCCATTACTTAGCAAATTAAGCTTTAGGTGGGTCTCCAGGCCTGGTCAAAACCGGCTGGAGTCTTCTTTTTTTTGTCATGCACCATCATCATGGTGGAAATACTGGGTTCACTGGATTCACATATGCGTGAGCTTCCTTTCTACAGCACTCTAGCCAGGCAGCAGGGACAATGTCCTTGCTATGGCTATAGTGGTGTATTGTTCCCCTGCTATTAGACTTTCAGGTCATCACAGCCTACCCAACATGTGCGGTTTCACCTCCCGCAGCAACCAGAGAGGTGGGTGTTGCTGAGACTGAGAGGTCTCTTCAAACTCAGATAGTTGGTTTAGAAAGAATCAAGGTTTTCCTGTTCTGTTATCGCTTTCCTTCTAGGCAGAGGCCCCATGCTTCTTGTCGCAGGGTTGCAGATGCCGTGGCGATGTGTGAACGATGCCGCATGATAGAATTCTATGCACTGTGAGGAGCTCTTGTTGTTTTGGTTTTGGTTTTGGTTGTGGCTGGTTTCTATTGTTGTTACAGCTGTGTACACCAATAAAGTTCAGTTTTGTTCAGTTACCAAGAGTTTCTATATATCCTAAATTCTTCTGCAGAAAATACAATAACCCTTTTCAATTTGCAAAAGCAACATTTCCCAGCGTTTTCCACAGTGATTCCTGTTATTCCTGCCTGCTGCTTCCAATAAACTGCCCCTATGGGGCCTGGTCACAGCAGAGCTTGGGGCTCCTGTGCCTCTCATGGGGGTTTAGAGGTGTTCTCCCAACCCTGGGTGTGCCCCTGGGAATGGCCAAGGGAAAGGGGATGACTGGGGAGAGGCGGGGAGGGGAGAGGCAGGGAGGTGAGGGAAGGGGAGGGAAGGGGAAGGGGAAGGGGAAGGGGAAGGGAAGAGGGAAGGGGAAGAGGGAAGGGGAAGGGAAAAAGGAAAAACATTGCAGCCAGAGGTGCAAGTCCCTGGCCAGACTTGCCACATGTGGGCGCAAAGAGCGACTGCCCCCCACTCCAGGTGGGAGGCACCCCCACTGCCCTTAGAAGAGACCAGTCACCTGAAGTGGGCTGTGCAGCCTTGATGCCACAGCGATGGCCACACCCAGCCCACCCCCCAGCCCCCTGCCTCTCTGTGTCCTTGCACAGGGTCTGCTCTGTGTCTGCTCCTGGGACACCCCAATCCTGTGTCAGACCCCCCGCCCCAGCCCTCCACTCTCCCTGTGGAGCACCCTGTCCCCTCCAGCTGCCTTGGGGAGTCCCCCAATTCTCTCCTAACTGCCCTGCCCCGCCAGCCCCAAGTGGGGTTCTAGGGGTTTCCAGGCCTCACCCACACCCCTCATCCCTTCAGGTGGGCACCCCAACCTCCATCCCTGCCTCCTGTGGGGGCCGTGGCACCTGCAGCAGACAGCCCCCACCCCTCTCTCCACCCCAAGACTGAGTTGTCACCCCCCGCCGTGTCCATGGACAGGGAGAACCAGGGAGCAGGCACCCCAAAAACCATTGCTGCCTCCTCCCCCCATGGAGGTGGTTAAGTTGAGCTCAGGGCAGGATGGGGACGGTGGCAGCTGCAGCGCCTTGGCCCTGCTCCAACATGGGGGAGGGGGGAGGGGGCGGACCCTGAGGCTTTCTACAAGGGGTTTGCCACCCTTGTCCATCCTCTTCCAAAACGCAGCTGCTGCTGGAGTGGAGGAAGATGGGACAGGACATCCTGAGCCCAGACACTCTGGAAGGTTCCTGCTGCTCAGGTCCTGGAGCCTTGTGACATTCCTCACCTATGAGCAGCTGAAATGGGGCCCAATGGCCATGGGCAGGGGGTCCCCTCCTGAGCCCAACGCCTGAGGCCATCGCCACCATCCTGGAGGCACCTCAGGGATCACATCTGCCAGAGCCCAACCGTTGTCATGGCTACAGCGAGGCTTGGAGTAAATCTTTTCCCCTACCTCCCAGTACTCCCCTTGCCATCCCCGCACGCCCAAACCCTCCCTGTCCTCATGCATGAGCTGTGCTGGGAGTACTGCAAGCCCCCCTGCTCCCCCCCTCCCCACAAGAATCCTCCATCACCCTCTGGGTTGCTGCAGGCTGGCACCATGTTGGGAAAACAAGGTGGATCTGAGAGACGGGAGAAACAGCCTCAAGGATCCCAGGGCTGCACCCAGCTCTGGCCTGTGACAGTGCTGGCTCCAGCACTTTATCGGTGAGAGGGGAAGGGGAAGGACATTGTCCCCTAGGAGAGGAGAGCCCTTTGCAAGAGCAGTTTCTGCTCAGCTGTAAGGTTCTTGGGAAAGCAGATGTTGAAGTAGATGAGGAGGTCGCCCTTGCGCCTGGGGTCGTGGAGCAGCGGCATCCCCTCCCCTGGCACCACCTTGCAGTACTTGGGGCTGCAAAGCAAAGGAAGGGGCTGAGGAGCCACAGGACAATCCTGGCCTGGAGCCCACAGCCACGTGTCACGGCACAGAGCCCCATGCACGCTTCTCAGGGGGTTTCTGGAGGTCACTTTGCTCCTCCAGCTTCAACTGACAGCCCGTCCTCCTCCAGCCTCACATCCCCACGTCCCGTGCCCTGTGGGCTCTACCACCCAGCCTTCACCTCACTGCCTTTCCCACCTTTTTCCAGGTCAATCCTGAGGTCATGACACTAAGCTGGGAGGAAGTGTTGATCAGCCTTAGGGTAGGGAGGCTCTTCAGAGGGATCTGAACAGGCTGGAGTGCTGCACATGGGACAGAACAACCCCGAGCAGTGCTACAGGCTGGGGGAGACTGGCTGGAGAGCTGTCAGGCAGAGAAGGGCCTGGGGGTGGTGGGTGACTGACCATGAGCCAGCAGTGTGCCCGGGTGACCAGGAAGGCCAATGGCATCCTGGCTTGTGTCAGAAATAGGCAACCAGGCTGGGGAAGGGGCTGGAGGGCAAATCCTCTGGGGAGCGGCTGAGAGAGCTGGGGGTGTTGAGCCTGGAGAAGAGGAGGCTGAGGCTTTAAGGGCTTTTCCAACCCTGTGACTCTGTGACTCTGTGATTCTTCCCGAGCGCCTGTTCATCTCCTTGGCCACCGAGCTCTGCAGAAAGGCCCCATCTGGCCACCCAGCCCAACCATCCATCTGCCCAGCAGCACTTACTCCACAATGTCGTTGATGGGGATGTTGAGGAGCCGCCCGTCCAGCGTCTTCACGTCCACCGTGCAGCCGATGAGGGCCTGCAAGGCACGGGAGTGGGACTCAGAGCTGCATCTGCAGCCCCAGAGGGAAAGCAGAGGTTTGGGCTTGGCCCCGTTGCCTCCCTTGGCTCTTTACCTTTCCCAAGGTGATGGTGCTGACATAGGTGAGGTTGTCGTTGACTCTTTGAAACCTCGGGTGGAGTTTCTCTTGGACAACAAAGGTGATGTCAGATGGGATGATGTTTGGGCCCTAAAATTAAGGGGAGAAAAACCCAAACTGAAAAGACACCTGGGGATGGTTTGCTAGAAACCAAATGGTTTTCTATCAGGACCAGGGAATTGTGCTGGGAGCCATGTGACAAAGTGCCCATGGCCTGGAGAGATGGTTGGTCCTGAGGAAACCCGGCCCAGAACTTCCCACCATGACCATTACCTGGTCTCCTTCCTTCTCAAAGGTGATGCGAGTGCCCCGCTTCCACCCCGGCTGCACCTCGATCGTCAGGATTTTCTCTCTCATGGTGCTTGTCTGACCATCTTCATTCATCACCTGGGGGAGATGAGGGGATCAGAAGAGCTGGCTCAGAGAATCACAGACTGGGTTGGCTTGGAAGGGACCTCCAATTCCCCCCCAGTGCCTCCTTGCCACGGGCAGGGACACCCCCACCAGCACAGCGTGCCCCAGGCCCCATCCAACCTGGCCTTGAACCCTGAGACGCAGCCAGGGGCAGCCCCAGCTTCTCCAGGTACCCTGTGCCAGGGCCTCCCCCCTCCCTGGGAAGGATTTCTGCCCCCCAGCCCCTCTCCAGCTGCCCTCTTGCAGCTCAAGGCCATTTCCCTGGGCCCGGCCCTCCCTGCCCTGGGCACCAGCCCCTCTCCAGCTCTCCTTGAGGGATGGGAAGGGGCTGGGAGCTCTCCCCAGAAGCAGCCTTCTCTCCTCCAGGCTCAGCCAGCCCAGCTCTCCCAGCCTGGCTCCAGAGCAGAGGGGCTCAAGCTCTCCCATCATCTCTGGGGCTCCTGGGGACTGGCTCCCACAGCTCCATGTCCTCCTTGTCCTGCGGACCCCCAAACACAGGGGCAGAATCCCCCTTTCCCAGCCCTGCTGGTCCTGCTGCTGGGGATGCAGCACAGGACAGGGGGGGCTTTCTGGGCTGCCAGCGCACAGTGACAGGTCATGGCCAGTTTCTCACCCACTGGTACCCCCAAGTCCTGCTCCTCAGGGCTGTGACACCCTGAGGGACAGCACGGAGAGGGGGTCACAGCTGCTCTGCTCATCCAGCTGCGTTCAAGCCGGTGCAGAGGAGAGTGAGGGTGGCTCCAACTCCACAGCATGGCAGGGACAAATGGAGTCAGACTGAGCAGGAGACACTCAGGGCTGGAACCAGGAGATGGTGACAGCAGGAAGAGGGATACAGATTGCTGACAGCATGAAGGAGATGCAGCCCCAAGGGAAAATGAGTCTGTGGTTGCCCAGGTAATGCTGTGTCCCCTCTCCAAAATAAGCCCCTTGTTCCCATCAGCTTTTACATCATCCCCTCCTGCTGATTTCCCCATCTCCAGCCAGAGGAGGAGGGTACCAGCTCAGATCCTTCCAGCATCTGTGCTCAGTCTGGTTCAGATTCCTCTCTGTGGCACAGCACAGATGCGGAGTGCCGGGGTCTGCCAAGCCCCCTGAGCAGGACCAGCTCTAAAACCTCAGGTTCTGCCACCAAAACATCCTACAGCCAGAGTCCAGACCCAAATTCCTCCCCCTGCTGAGCTCCCCACCTCCACCCACCCTACGGGAGATCTTAATCTTCTTGGTGCAGCCATGGAAAAGGTCTTCAAGGGAGAGGTAGAGATCCCGCACGATCGGGGGGTCTTGCTTCATCGCTCCTCTTCCTCGCAGCCCTCCGAAGGGCAGGATCAGCTCCGAGCCATCCTTGTCAAAGAACTCTGGGTGAGTGAGCAGAGCAGGGGGTCACCTCACTCTGACCAGAGGTCGGGGAGTCCCCTGGGGTCTCCTTATCACGGAGCACCCCAAGGATGCCAGGCAAACAGGAACCTCTCATCTCCTTCTGCTTGTGACCACATTCCCGCTCCAGCTGAAGTGGTCTTTCCCTAGGAGTGTGTTTATTTTGAATCCCAGGACCTCCTGAGCTGGAAGGGACCCATAAGGCCCATCGAGTCCAACCCCTGGCTCCACACAGGTCAAGTCAGAGCACCCCAGGATGTGGTTGCCCCTCCTGGCTGCTTGCACATGCTGCTGGTTCAAGGGTAACTTGCTATCAACCAAGACTCCCCCAAACCCCTCTCAGCACGACTGGCCTCCAGTGTCTCATCCCCCAGCCTGGGTGTGCAGCCAGAGTCACCCCTTCCCAGGGGCAGAATGCAGCACTTGCCCCTGTTAAACTTCACAGCCACATGCTCATGTGTTAGGAGAGTGTCACCCCCACCTACCTGCAAAGGGGTTGTCTCCACCAAAGAACTCCCTGAAGACTTTGTCAGGGTTGTTGTGAAACACGTAGCCCACGCTCCAGGGGTTCTCGTCCCCAAACTCCAAGGGGATGCCACCTTTGAGACCCTCTTCTCCATACTTGTCGTAGATCCCTTTCTTCATGGCTTAGGGAACAAGGAGGAGTCAGCACCGGCCATGGTCTCCCACAGCAGGGGAAGAGCCTGAGATCCAGGCTGTGATCGGGAAGAGGCTGGAGAAGGGCTTCCATCCCTCTCCAAGTGGGATGGCAGCAGGAAGAGCTGCCAGCTGCTGGGGCTCAAGGGCTGATGCCACCTCCATAGGGTGCTAATGACAGGGGGCTTAGACCTCTGGCCGGAGCAGAGGCGTCTCACTGCCAGGCCCACCCCCCCCCCCAGACCCAGGGGCAGGGACTGTCCCCACACTTACGGTCGCTGAGCACATCATAGGCCTCTGCCAGCTGCCTGAACCTCTCCGGTGCCCAGGGCTCCTTGCATTTGAATGGATGATTCTCTAAGGCCAGTTTCCGATAGCTATGGAGGGGAAAAGAAGGGAAAAGCCAGCCTTGCAGCCAGCCAGCCCTGGGGGGGCGGGGACGCGGGGACAGGACACCCCCAGCCCCGGCTGCTCCCTCCCTCCTTCTCCCAGGATTTGTGGCCCTGCCGCTTCTCCCAGGCCCCTCCCTCCTCCCCACCTCCCACTTCAGGGCCCTGCTGCGGAGACACACGGGGCTTCCCCCATCCCCAACACCCCCGTCCCGCACCCCCCCAGCGCCGGCCGGCCTTGGGGCTCCCCTCTCCGCCAGGCCGCAGCCCCTCACGCCTTCTTGATGTCGGCGTCCGCGGCCCCCCGCTCCAGGCCCAGCACGGCGTAGTAGTTCTGCCCCATGGCGTCCCGTTGCCATGGAGCCCGGCGCTTCCGGGCCGCGCAGGGCAGCACGGCAGGGGCAGTTCTGCCCTCCCGCCCCGGGCCCCGCCTCGCCCGCGGGTTCTTTCTATTTCCTTTTAAAAACACTTTGGCTTTTTAAAATGAGTTTTCCTGGAGCTCCTGGAGAGAGTCCAGAGGAGGGAGGCACACGGAGAGGATGAAAGGCCTGGAGCATCTCCCCTCGAGGAAAGGCTGAGTGAGCTGGGGCTGTTCAGCCTGGAGAGAAGCAGCCTGAGAGGGGATCTGATCAATGGGTATCAATATCTGAAGGGTGGGACACAGGGGGACATGGCCAGCCTCTTCTCATTGTCTGTGGGGACAGGACAAGGGGCGATGGCCTCAAGTTGGAGCACAGGGAGTTCCACACCAATCTGGGGAAGAGCTTCTTCCCAGTGAGGGTGAGGGAGCCCTGGGACAGGCTGCCCAGGGGGGTGTGCAGTCTCCTTCTCTGGAGATATTCCAGCCCCGTCTGGACGCCGACCTGTGCGACCTGTCCTAGGGAGCTGCTTTGGCAGGGGGGTTGGACCCGATGGGCTCTGGAGGTCCCTTCCAACCCCTGCAGTTCTGTGAGTCTGTGAAAATGTATTTCCCACATGGTGTTACTAAAGCAGTTGCTTTATTTCAGGCCATTCTGCCATAAGGTCACCCCCACATCCAATATATTTTATTATTTTACACACACCCCCCACGCCCCATGCCAGCAGTGAGAAGATGTGTGGCAGCACAAGACCCTCCCTGACACCTCAGAGCCCCTCTCTCCCACTCAATAAAAAAAAAAAAAATCCAAAGTTGTCCCACAGTAAGAAACATCCCCAAAAACAGCTGTACAGAGCCCGCTCATCCCAACAGCCTCAGAAGATTCCACAGGCCTCAGAAGCTTCTACACACGCACCTCAAACACACCACCCCAGAAAATAAGCTTGGAAGAGTTACTTTGGTGCAACTCCACACTGATCCAGGCAACTAAAGGTCAGAAAGTTGGTATCTCCTCACTATGCCATCTCTGCAGCACGTGTAAATTTGCTTCTCCCAAGCAGCTACCTGAAAAAGAGGGAGGGGAAAGTGAGTGGGATTTAAGGAGAGTTGCTGCTCAAGTGACAGCTAACAGCCTGTTTCTGGCATTGATTCCCTCAAACAGAGGTTCTTCTGTTAAATGCAAAAAGGGGGTGAGACACCAAGGAGTTGTGTGGGTCAGATCTCAGCCTCCACAGGAGTGGTACTTAGAAGGGGGAAAACTGGCTGGCAGAGCTGGAGTGGGTTGGGGAGACCTTCTCAGCACCTACAGCTACCTGACAGGAGGCTGCAGAGAGGTGGGCAATGGTCTCTTCAGCCAGGGGACAGGAGATGGGACAAGGGGAAATGGGCTCAAGCTGCACCAGGGCAGGGTCAGCTCAGATGGGAGGGAAAAGTTCTTCCCTGGCAGAGTTGTGGGGCTGTGGAACAGGCTGCCCAGGGAAGGGGCTGAGTCCCCATCCCAAGGGGGTGTTTAACAGATGGGGAGATGAGGTACTGAGAGATCTGGGTCAGCACAGGACAGGACTCCCTGAGCTTAAGGGACTTTTCCAACCTGGTGATTCTGTGGGTTAAAACCAAAAGCACATTTCCACTGGCACCACCAAGCTGAGAGCTGAGGGAACCCGTGTCACACTCCCAAGGGCAGCGGGGTGTCCGGAAACACAGGAGCCAGAGGCCTGCTTTTGGGTCCCGAGTCACCAGGGGGCAAGAGAAGAGGCAGCAGTGCCCAGCCAGCTGTTGCTTCTACCCCCAAGGATCCTCCAAGCAATTAATTCACAGCTCAGTTAATTCTGCCAGAGCTGCTCCAACAACCAAGCTACTCTGCTGCTTTGGTATCGCTCCTGCATGATGCAGATAAGAGGCCAGAGGGTTTGTTTATGCCAAATATTTAGATTATTTGGGGGAGGGGGGGAAACCAGCTTAAAAGGCAACTGTGTGAAGGAACCTGAGGTGCAGGCTGCCAAGTCCTGAGATAAGGGCAGCTGCCTGCTACCTGGCATCAAGCTTCCCTACACCCCTTACCTGGGGTGATAAGACAGCATCCCTCACCTTGTACACAGGGTCACAGTCCGCTTCTGTGAGATCCAGGATGTAATCGAGGTCTTGCTGAATGATGAAGCAGGTTCCATCGCCTGGCCAGAGGAAGGAAAACAGGGCGATTAGTGAAGTGAGCCACGCTCTTAATTACAGACAGCTCCAGTGGGCCCAGTGAAAAGGCCTGGGCACAGAATCCTGAGGTTGGAAAAGACCTTTAAGCTCATCAAGTCCAACGCAGTCCCCTTCCTGGGCAGCCTGTTCCACAGCCCCACAACTCTGCCAGGAAAGAACTTTTCCCTCCCATCTGAGCTGACCCTGCCCTGGCGCAGCTTGAGCCCATTTCACTTTGTTCCATCTCCTGTCCCCCGGCTGAAGAGACCATCGCCCACCTCTCTGCACCCTCCTGGCAGGTCAGTGGAGGTGCTGAGAAGGTCTCCCCTCAGCCTCCTCTTCTCCAGACTCAACACCCCCAGCTCCCTCAGCCACTCCTCAGAGGATTTGCCCTCCAGCCCCTTCCACAGCCTGGCTGCCCTTCTCTGGACTCGCTCCAGGACCTCCATGTCCTTCTTATGGTGAAGAGCCCAGAACTGGACTCAGCACTGGAGGAGCAGCCTCACCAATGCCCAGTACAGGGTCACTGATCACAGGGTACAGAGGGAAACATGCTGTGAAGATGTCAGAGAGATGAGAAAAGGCTCTAGCAGCCGAGAGGCGCCCTCAGACCCTATTCTGGAGGAACACAGGGAAGGTGAGGAACGGAACTCACGATGCCAACAGCAGCCACGTAACACAGCTACATCCCCTCACTCATTGCCAGGGACACACTGCCCACACAGACTGTGCTTATATGTAAAAGGGTAACGAAGAGCACAAAGCTCCTCAATTTGCTTCTACAATTTCTACTGGAAGAGGGGAACACTTGAGGTACCTTGGCTGGCGATAAATCCGTCTCGGTATGGGAGCAGCGAAAGCACTGGTGCTCCTGATCTATGGATCACCTGGATTGGAGCACTAGAAGGAGGAGAAGAAACAAGGAAGGTGGTTACAGGCTGTAGTCAGGAGCCCACCCCAATGCGTGAATACGAGCTCAGGGTTAGAAGATAACAGGAGGAACATCTGCAGGACGTGGGGGTGTGATCAGTGATCACCCAGGAGTGTCTGGGAACTGAGCCCAGGGAACACCACTTGTGACCGGCCACCAACTGGATTTAACTCCATTCACCACAACTCTTTGGGCCCGGGGATCCAGCTCTTTTTCTTACCCAGTGAAGCGTAAGCCCACCCAAGCCCTGAGTAGCCAGGTTCTCCAGGAGAATGCCCTAACAAACAGCATCAATGGCTTTACTGAAGTCCAGGTAGACAACATCCACACCTTGCCCTCTTGAACAGGCTGCCCAGAGAGGTGGTGGGTGCCCCGTCCCTGGGGGTGTTCAAGGCCAGGATGGTCTGGGGCCTTGGGCAACCTTGTGTAGATCCAGGCCTGGAGGTTGGTGGCCCTGCCTGTGGCGAGGGGGTGGGAACTCTATGATCCTTGGGGTCCCTTCCAACCCAGACCAGTCTATGATTATATGATCCTTTTACTGAGCAGGTCGCCTTCCAGTAGGAGATCATGTTGGTTGTTCAATAACTCCCAGCTCCTGGCACACACTCACTTAATATTTCTCACATCCAGCTGATAGATGTTCCCATCCTGAGTCCCTGCTAGGATGTAGGTACTAGAGAGGAACGTGCAGCAGTTGAACGCATCGGATCCGATGAAGAGGAACACCTGAGGACACAGGAACAAATGCAAGGGTCAGACACTGACAGATGAGGCCACGGGACACCCAGAAGTTCCAGGAGCCACAGCACAAACTGGCAAACCCAGAGCCAGGTGAGTAACCCCTCAGCCCTGCTCCAAGATGGGCAGGAGAACAGGTCTCCAGAATCAGTCTCGCCAAGTCAGCAGACACGGCGCAGTCAGGAAATGCTCCTGGATCCTGGGGTTGGACTCGATGATCCTGTGTCCCTAGACTGGGCACTAGTGAGGCTGCACCTCGAGTGCTGGGTCCAGTTCTGGGCTCCTCACCGTAAGAAGGACGTCGAGGTCCTGAAATGTGTCCAGAGAAGGGCAACCAGGCTGGGGAAGGGGCTGGAGGGCAACGCACAGGATCACAGAATGGTCTGGGTTGGAAGGGACCCCAAGTTCCCACCCCCCTGCCACAGGCAAATTCAGGGTTCAACTCCCAAGATCAAAAATTCATTTAATATAAAGGCCTCTCATCAAGGACGTATCAGATATTAAACTGATAAGAAGAGACACTACACTCTTAGCCAAAAGGCCGAGATTTGATCCTGCGTGGAGTGGCTGAGGGAGCTGGGGGTGTTCAGCTTGGAGGAGGCTGAGGGGAGACCTCCTCACGTCATGATCCGTCGCGTCACCGTGTTGAACTCCATCCCACTGGCCTCTCCCCATCGATCCAAGCTGCCCAGGTCCCTCTGGAGGGCATTCCCACCCTCTGCCAGATCCACACTTCCCCCTAACTTGGTGTCATCTGCAAACTTACTGAAGGAGCACACAATTCCCTCCTCCAAATCATCAATGAAGATATTAAAGAGGGTGGGTTGGAGGACCAACCCCTGAGGAACACCACTTGTGACTCCATTCACCACCATCTTCCCTCTCCAAAAGGAGAGCAATGGACTGCTGACCACCTGAGGTTCCCTTCACACCGTGGTTAAAACACCAGGCAGAACCAAGAGCAGCTTTCCACTCTGGATGCAGGAGGCAGCCTGTGGTTCCTGCACTCACAATGACATCTACTGGCCAGTGTTTAAAGAGCCTTTCATTTAACCCAGTACCTGGGTTAAATTCCAGAGCCAATTCTTAATCCTTAACCTCCCCGCTCTCAAATAAATCTGGCACAGTAGGAAGTACTTTGTGGTACTGGGGTTTCGTTTAGAGCGTATCTGGGGAGCACACAAGCCCAAAGGCAGGTGGATCAGCTCCCCACCACCACCTGGCCTGGCTCTGTCCCGTTGTGTGGCCTGGGGGGGACCTCACCAGGGGAAAGGAACAGGATTAACACTAACCACCTCACTGATCTGGGTTGTTTTGAACCTGGTTTCATTCCTCTGCCCAGTGCTCTGCACAGCCACACAACCCACAGCTTCCAACCCAAGGAAACAGAAGCCAAAGGCCTGATGCCTCTGAGCGGATTTTCTAGCACCTTCCCCAGGGAAACACCTCTGAGAGTCCCCTTACCGGCTGCCTGCTCTGCAGTCCCACTCCTTGAAGCTTCTTATCTTCTCGAGCCAGCAGCAGGACTTTCCCTTCTGTCCCAACCTCACGGTCACCTGACAAAGACATCAGTTCACTCCAGCGGGGGATGGAATGAGCCTTGGTGATACCCAAACCTGACAGCTGAACCCGTAATGGTGTTAACTCTGTACCCTGAGTCTCACAGTTTTGGGTGGCTGGGTTCCCATGGAGAAGGGGGGCTGCAAAAAAGCAGCCAGAAGCTCTCTGCAGGCCCCACAGAGCAAACACCAGATGGCTCAAGGCCGGAGTCGTTGCTGACCAAGGCTGAGCCCATCAGCGATGGTCACAGCACCTCTGGGAACCACAGTGAGGAGAAACAAACCCTCAAGCAGCTGCTTTGTGCCCCCAGAGAAGGGAGTGAAGATGTGAGGAGCTGTGCAGCTACCAAGGGCAGGGAAGGGTGGAGGAGGCACCCCAGGTGCCGGAGAGAAAGATGCCCCTGCAGCCCCTGGAGAAACCCATGGTGGAGTGGGTGTCCCCCCACAGCCCATGGATGATGACAGGGAGCAGAGATCCCATCTACAGCCCATGGACGATCCCGTGCTGGAGCAGGTGGGAACACCTGAAGGGCGCTGTGACCCCGTAGGAATCCCAGGTGTGAGCAAGCTCCTGGCAGTGAAACCTGGAGCCCGTGGACAGACAGACCCACACCGAAGCAGGTCTGCTGGGCAGGGGGGAGGGAAGCTTGTGACCCTGTAGGGGACCAGGCTGGAGCAGTCTGGGCCTGAAGGTCGGCTCCCCATGGAAGGACCCACGCTGAGGCACTTGGTGAGGAGCTCAAGCCCCACAGGAAAGGATTCATGTTGGGAGAAGTTCCTGGAGGACTGTCTGCTGTGGGTGGGACCCCACAGTGCAGCAGGGGGAGGGGGTGAGGAATGCCCCCATCCCTCCCTCCCCAGCTAAGAAGGAAGGAAAACAGCTCGTGAGAAACTGACCCAAATCCCCATTCCCCCAGTCCCTGACCCTCCCCGTGCCACAATCTGGGGAAGAAGGGAGCGAAATCCTGGCTAAAGCTCAGTCTGCTGACAAGGGAGGGGTGGGGGGAGGGGCTTTAAGATCTGGCCACACTTCTCATCACCCGACTCTGGTGTCACTGGGGGTGCAGGGCAGTGCCATCAACCAGAGTCTCTCTCCTTTATTCCCTGTTGAGTCTGTTCTGCCCGTGACGCTGATTGTGGAATGATCTCTCCCTGCCCTTATCTCCACTCCTGAGCCCCTCAATATCTATTTTCCCCCTGTCCAGCTGAGAAGGGCACTGACAGAGCAGCTTTGGTGGGTGTCTGGCCTCCAGCCAGAGCCACACCACCACAAGGAAAGAGCCATGTGTCTCCAGTTCACTCCACATAAAGCTTTTCCTTTATAATACTCAAATTCCCTGGCTGTGTAACAGTAACTGAGACACCCCAGGAGCAATTAGAGAGACTCAATCGGTCTTAACCTGCTTGATAACGCTCAACTCCTCCACAGGACCAGAGTGCTCTGGTCTGGTCACCCAGGGTCCCTTCCCCAGATAGGAGGGGCACAGAAGCAAGCCCCACACTCAGCATTATTGGTGACAAACCTAAGCAGTTTGGGCTAGGAGAAGAAATACGAATTTTTAAGAGCAAGATCCTTACTAGGAGCTTTTTCAGGCGAGCCCAGGTTGAGGGAGCTGTCAGCAGCACCCACAGCGATGCCGTTGACAGGAGAGCCACAGTCAGCGATGACACCCAGGCAGGAGGATTTCCCGCAGTCCCAGAGAAGCACGGTGCCATCCCTAGAGCAGGAGAGGACATTTCTTCCCCGATCCACAATGGCAGTGTCCAAAATACCTGTGTCAAGGCAAAGGCCACAGTCAGACAGACAGCATGGAAGACAGACAGACGCCGCAGCTCATTGCCCAAGGTGAACTGCGCTACAAGCCCCAAAGTGCTGATCCCAGACTGTCACCGGTCACACGCAGCCAAACTGGCTGAGCTGGAACAAGTCTGGAACGAGGTGTACGGGGAAGGCAACAGCTCCCAGCAAAGCAAAGCATATGGAGCAGGAGCCATCACCTGGCACAAAGGCAGATTATCACCAGTATCGTGGAAGAACTTTTCATGGTCAGGGTGCCGGAGCCCTGGGACAGGCTGCTCGGGGGGTGTGGAGTCTCCTTCTCTGGAGATATTCCAGCCCCGGCTGGACACCGACCTGTGTGACCTGTCCTAGGGAGCTGCTTTGGCAGGGGGGTTGGACCCAATGGGCTCTGGAGGTGCCTTCCAACCCCTATGCTTCTGTGACTTCATGAATCACCAGTAAAATAATTGGCAACACCTTGCCTCAGACTGAGCTGATATCACAGCTGAGTTTCCAGCTCCAAAATCAGCCTCTAACTTGGACAGAAGTCCAAGCCCAGCCCAACTCTGGATCATGCTAAGGCTTGTGTGGGGCAAGAAGCATCCACATCATCCAGCTACAGCAACATCAGAAGCACAGTTCATTCCAGTTGCTAACATCCCCAAAAGAGTTAACCATGGGGATGTTGAGTCTGGATCTGAAAAATGATGGTTAGAGGATTTAATTGATGCTTTGCAAATCATCTGAGGAGCAGCTGAGGGAGCTGGGGGTGTTGAGCCTGGGGAACAGGAGGCTGAGGGGAGACCTTCTCAGTGCCTCCACTGACCTGCCAGGAGGGTGCAGAGAGGTGGGTGATGGTCTCTTCAGCCAGGGGACAGGAGATGGGACAAAGAGAAATTGGCTCAAGCTGCACCAGGGCAGGGTCAGCTCAGATGGGAGGGAAAAGTTCTTCCCTGGAAGAGTTGTGGGGCTGTGGAACAGGCTGCCCAGGGAGGGGGCTGAGTCCCCACCCCTGGGGGTGTTTTAAAAAAAGGGTAGATGAGGTACTTAGGGTTATGGTTGTGCTTAGGATGGGAATGGTTGGACTTGATGATCTTAAGGTCTTTTCCAGCCTTGTGATTCTATCAAGCTCCCAGAACTCAAATAGAAATATCTGTAGTGACTGCACTAGATGAAACTCTTCCTGTCATCGCCCTGTAGAGAGTGGCCTTCAGCCTCACCCTAGAGCTGTTTATCCCAGAATCTCCTGACTTGGAAGGGACCCATATGGATCACCGAGTCCAACTCCTGGCTCCACACAGCTCCAGCCAGGTTTATCCTCAGAACCGGCACATCTTTTAAATGCATTTCAGATTTCTGAGGGGGCAGAAGCCAAAGCCCACAGCCCTGGCCACGTGCCACTCAAAATCTACCTCTGGCTGGGGTTCTGTAGCCAAGTCCCAGCTTTTATTGACCCTTGGTTTGCCCTGCAGCCAGGGCATCTTCACATGGTGACATCCTGAGACTTGGAGGAGTCAAAATATTTCCCCAAAACCCAAAGGAGAAAAAGGAAAAAGGGGTTGTGTTATCTTGCCTCACAAGGGAGGCTTCTCCCCTCCTGGGCAGCCTGTTCCAGTAGGCTGGTGACTGACCGTTACCCCTCAGGCACAAAACAGTTATACACATGGCAGATGAAGCAGTATTTAAAGCCTGAGCACTCTGTACCTCCTTTGTGACCTTTAAATGTTACTACGCAGCTGGCATCTTCTGCTGACCAGATCTTTAGCTGGGCATCCATTCCTCCACTCAGAACCACCAGGCCCGATGGAAAAAACCTGCAACAATTCACATCATACACATGGCCTTCCAACAGTCTCTGGAAAACAAAGAACTACGTGCTAGTTCCATTGTTATCACCCTTACACAGAGCGACTCTTGAGCTGTGACACTGGAGAAGAGGGGATTGTCCCTCTCTGCTCTGCCCTCGGGAGGCCCCAGCTGGAGTCCTGTGTCCAGAGCTGGGGCCCCAACACAAGAAAGATGTGGGACTGTTGGAGAGGGGTCAGAGGAGGCCACAAAGATGATTAGAGGGCTGGAGCACCTCCCCTACGGAGAAAGGCTTAAGGAGCTGGGGGCACCTCACTGCAGCCTTCCCTTCCCTAAAGGGAGCAGATAAACAGGAGGGGAAATGGCTTATTAAAAGGGTAATTAATGGCAGGACAAGGGGGGTGGATTAAAGCTAACAGAGGGGAGGTTTAAATTAGATATTAGGGGGAAGTTCTTTCCAGAAAGAGTGGTGAGGGGCTGGAACGGGCTGCCCAGAGAGGGGGTGGGTGCCCTGTACCTGGGGGTGTTCAAGGCCAGGTTGGATGGGGCCCTGGGCACCCTTGTGTAGCTCCAGGCCTGGAGGTTGGTGGCCCTGCCTGTGGCAGGGCGGTTGGAACTCTGTGATCCTTGGGGTCCCTTCCAACCCAGATCAGTCTGGGATTCTAAAACTTGGTGTTCCCACGTGGGCAGTGGATTAAGCTCAAATCCTCTGGGTCTGGGTTCTTGCAAGGGAACTCATCTCAATTTGAGGCAGGCACAGAGCTGGCAGGTCCACTTTGTGCCTCCCTCCACTGCTGGAGTCGCTAATTACACAGCAAAGGATGCTACATTTGGTTCTAAGAACGGGTGAAATGTCTTTATCCATTGCTAAACAAGCAGCTGACAGGTCAAGCTGCACAAGAACCACAGTAACCGGTGTTTCTAGCCACGACCCAGTTAATTCATCACAGGCAGGAGTCTTTTTCCTCACCTCTTCTCTACTGCAGAAGCCAATTCAGGGCTTGCAGCACACAGGTTAGGAGCTGTCATTCCTAACCACCCTTTCTCGTTTTCAACCTGGGATTTCCCTCTGGATTGCCAGCCATCATTTCCCTTGGGAGCAGTCAGGCTTTCCAAGAGATTGAACTTCAAACCTCCCAGGTGGATAATTTCAATTAGCTCTGCAACCAAAAGTCAGGTTCCCACCTTCCCTAGGCCACAGTGTATGGGTAGCCTGACTGAATTCATGGTCAAAGGACTTTGTTAAGGTCACAGCCAACACACAACATCAAAGCTAGATGCTCTTACTCTTATTTCTCCATTTGCAGCCTGCCAGATTTTCATGGTCCCATCTGTGCTGGTTGACACGCCGAGCCCACCGCCGCTGGAAATATCAAGACAGGTAACCTGCAGGAGGGTGGAAACACCAAACATTAGCTTTGTGTCACCTCCTACATAGGGTTTTCTGCTCCAGAGCCTAATTCCTTGCTGGGGGAGACCTGCTAAGTACATCCCCGGGTGCTACTGTCACCCCCAGACATACACTGCTGGGGGGATTTAAAGCACCTCGCAGAGTTTCCATCACCACGGCTTCACAGTTCCAGCCTGGTAACGCTCTTCTAACACTTAACACCCTTACACAAGGACAAGAATCATCGAATCACAGACTGGTCTGGGTTGGAAGGGACCCCAAGAAACTTCCAACTTGAAGCCATCGCCCCCTGTCCTGTCCCCACAGACACTGAGAAGAGGCTGGCCATGTCCCCCTGTGTCCCACCCTTCAGATATTGATAACCATTGATCAGATCCCCTCTCAGGCTGCTTCTCTCCAGGCTGAACAGCCCCAGCTCACTCAGCCTTTCCTCACAGGGGAGATGCTCCAGGCCTTTCATCATCTCCGTGTCCCTCCTCTGGACTCTCTCCAGGAGATCCCTGTCCCTTTTATACCAGGGAGCCCAGAACTGAACACAACACTCCAAGTGTGACCTGACCGGGGCAGAGCAGAGGGGGATGATCCCCTCCTTTGACCTGCTGGCCACGCTCCTCTTCATGTACCCCAGGATCCCATTGGCCTCCTTGGGCACACTGCTGGCTCATGGCCACCCTGTCACCCACCAGGACCTCCAAGTCCTTCTCTGAAGAGCTCCTCTCCAGCAGCTCACCCCCAGCCTGTACAATTCTTTCCCAAGTGCAAGACTCTCCACTTGCTTTTATCAAACCTCACCTGGTTTCTCCCTGCCCAGCTCTCCAGCTTTCCCAATCACAAGCAACTTCCCCAAGTTTCTCTGATCCTATAACATTTAATGACCCAGTTCAAATATGAAGTCACACTGCTGGTCAACCCTCAGACCAAGCATGCAACACGCCTGAGACACGCTGCGAAAGCTCGGGGTCAGTCCCATGTGTTTCCCCCCCACCTCATTTCACAAGGTTACTTACACTTTTCTGATGAATCCTGGAAAAAGTTGTGTAAGGAGCCAGAAACTTTGTGGATGCATTTTCATGTGGACAAGAAATGAGAATGCTTTTCTAGAGGAGGGAAGAAAAGGGAAGAAGAAGAGTTAGAAGGGCCGTCAGGCTGTCGAGGTGGAACTGTGGTTTGGACCTGGCTGTGGTCTCTCAAGAGCCTGAGGAGGGATGAAGCAGAGTGTTGGGCTTGCTTCGTTCTACTGCTGCAAGACACAAAGCCTGGGGTGGGAAGTGATGGCCATTATGGCCACAGGAGTTGGCTGGGCCTGTGTAGAGCCAGGAGTTGAACTCTATGATCCATGTGGGTCCCTTCTAAGTCAGGAGATGCTAAGATTATGGGACACACGACCCCAGCATGATCACAAAATCCCAGGGGTTGGAAGGAACCTCAGGAGATCATCAGGTCCAACCCCCTGCCAAAGCAGCTCCCTAGGACAGGGCGCACAGGTCGGCATCCAGACAGGGCTGGAATATCTCCAGGGAAGGAGACTCCACACCCCCCTGGGCAGCCTGTCCCAGGGCTCCCTCACCCTCACCAGGAAAAGTTCTTCCATGAGAAGATACTGGTGATCTCCTGCTCCATATACTTTGTTTTGCTGGGAGCTGTTGCCTTCCCTGTACACCTCGTTCCAGACCTGTTCCACCTCACCAGTTTGGCTGTGTGTGACCAGTGGCAGTCTGGGAACAGCAGCTTGGGGCTTGTAGTTGAGTTCACCTTGGGAACTCAAGATGGGTCTTGAATACCTCCAGAGAGGGAGACTCATGAGCGGATGCTACGGACCAGCTCCAGGACCCAGCACAGGCGAGGTGCCAAGGACAGCTGGATAATCCATGCAGGGAACTGGGAAACAGTTTTAGGCTCTTATTTTGGCTGGTATAACAGTACCACCCCTTCACACACAGAAGGCAGTTACCGATCCCCCAGCCCACCCCAGCACCTCGGTGACTTCCCCAACCACGAAGCCCTCGGAAGCAGCGATGTCAGGGACGCCCTCAGTGCTGAGCCCACGGCGGGTCAAGCTGCCGTACAGGGTGGGCTTCCCTGTGGGGAGAACAGCCATCAGCTCAGCCACCTCTCAACCCCACCCGCTCCCCAGCTTATCTTCCCCTCAGCCCTCCCCAAACCACAGGGCACCCCTCCCAACCACCCTCAGCCCTCCCTGAGACACAGGAAACACTCCCAACCGCCCTCACTCCTTACACAGCCCCCCAACTGCCCTCACCTCTCCTAACCCACAGCAACCCTCCACCCCCTTAAGCCCCAGACTTGAGGTATTTAAAAGGGGTGTAGATGAAGAGCTTAAGGACATGATCTAGAGGTGGACCAGGCCCTGATTGGACTCGGTGAACTCAAGGGTCTCTTCTAACCCAGGGGATTCTAGGATCCTGTAAATGCTATTAGTTTCAACCTCAGGTTTAGCACTGTAAAAGTGAGTAAGATCTTGATTAACCTGACAAACACAAGGAAAAGTTATGGATTCAGCTGGACCTGAAAGGAATTTTGCTGCAATTCTTTACACCAACCCAGCCTGGAGCATTTTCATATAATTTAGCCCTTAGAGACAGATTTTAGAACAAAACATGAGCACAGAGTTGAAAACTATTCACTTGCCCTGTTTATACTAGATAAAAACCTAATTAATTTCTTAAGTACTGCATCCAGCTCTGGAGTCCACAACGTAAGCAGCACATGGGACTGGAGGAACAAGCCCAGAGGAGGCCACAGAAATGATCAGAGGGCTGAAGCACCTCTGCTGTGAAGCCAGGCTGGGAGAGGTGGTCTGGGTCAGCCTGGGGAAGAGAAGGCTCTGGGGAGATCTTACAGCACCTTCCAGTCCCTGAAGGGGCTACAGGAAAGCTGGGAAGGGACTTTTCAGAAGGGCAGGGAGACACAGAACGAGGGGGGATGGGTTTAAACCGGAAGGGGGGAGATTTAGATTGGATAATGGGAAGAAATTCTTCCCTCTGAGGGTGGTGAGGCCCTGGCACAGGGTGCCCAGGGAAGTGGTGGCTGCCCCCTCCCTGGAGGTGTCCAAGGCTGGGTTGGATGGGGCCTTGAGCAGCTGGGGCTGGTGAGAGGTGTCCCTGCCCATGGCAGGGGGCGGGACTCAACCATCTCTGCGGTCCCTGACAGCACTGCCCGTGCTGTGTCCCCGTGTGCCTCCTCTCGCCCCAGCCCGCCACCCCCTGAGCCCCCCCACACCGCCTCAGCACTCACCAGGGCTGCGGCAGCTCAGCCAGGCCTCACCCTCGTCCCTCCTGCGGAGAGGAAGAGCGGCTGTGAGCGGAGCCGGAGCAAAGAGAGCAGAGAAGGGAGCGGGGGGAAGGGGACCGCGAGGGCCGCGCCCACCTCAGCGCCCAGCTCCAGTCGCTCTGCACCCGGAGCGCCGCCGCCATCCCAGCGCGGCCGACGCCGCCTCTGCCGCCTCCGGCCTGCCCGCCGCCCCCCACCAAGCGCAAAGGGAAAGACGCCGCCAGTGAGCGGGCGCTTCCGCGGCCGCGCCCCGCCCCGTCACCGGGCTTAAAGGGGCCGCGCTGCGCCGCTGGGTAGGCACGGGGAGGGGTATGGGGGGGGAGGGGGAGGGGGAGGGGGAGGGGGAGGGGGAGGGGGAGGGGGAGGGGGAGAGGGAGAGGGAGAGGGAGAGGGAGAGGGAGAGGGAGAGGGAGAGGTATGCGGGGGCCGTGGGGGGCGGTGCTGGACCCCCGCGGGAGTGGCATAGAAAGTGCACGGCACGTGCCTGGGCGAAAGGGCGGGTGGGGGGTGAGGAGGGTGCTGAGCACCCACGGGTGGGGTGTTGGGCACCCGGAAATTTGTGTAGGGGGAACAGGGGCAGGGGAGACAGGCACACCTAGATTTGGGAGGTTGCTGGGCACCCGTGGGTGGGAGTAGGGGAGATAGGCACCCGTGGGTTTGGGAAGGTTCTGGGCCCCCATGAGTGGGCGGTAGGGTGCATGGGGTGTGAGGGGTGCTGAGCTCCTCCTGGGGTTGCATGAGGACACCCACAGGGGCAGGGCGGGAGGGTGCCCCCAAAAAAGGGGGAGGTAGCACCCCAAACCCTGCTTCCTTGCTCCAGCCTGGCTCAGCGATGGCGAGACCCGGGCACGCCAGGAACCCTCCATCGTTGGAGAAGGCTGAGGAGGAGGAGGAGGACCCAGTGGACGCCATGATCTCACGCACGGGCTGCGCCGCGCAGCACCGGGAGCTGCAGGACCGCATGGCGGCGCGGCAGGACTGGCGCCATTGCCAGCCCCAGGTCCGTGCTTTCGGCGAGTGCATGGCACGCCGGCAGCGTGACACCCAGCCCCGTGGAGCAGCACCTGGCTCACACCAAGCCCACCCTGCTTCACCACCTGGGAACTGAAATCACTGGGGACCTTTGGTGCTGGTGCTGTCACCCAGCCCACCCCCAGTGGCCCAGGTGTGGGGGGCAGCCACACACCCCTGACCCCGATTTTCTGGCAGCAGCACTGGGGAATTAAATCTGTTGGTGGCCAAAGGGCTCGTTTCTGTCTGTGCCACCAGGGGGAGGGGATGCTTCTGGGGACAGATGGGTGTTTCCGGTCCAAAATAGCCCAAACTGGGAGCGCTTGGGGTACCCAAGCTGAGGCTCGGCTCTGCAACAGCCCTACCACGGATTTCTACTCTGTGTCCTTCCCTGTGCTGTCCCAAAGCTTTTCCAGCAATGGTCACAGACTGCTCAGGGCTGCGAGGGACCTCAAAGATCATTGAGTCCCACCCCCTGCCATGGGCAGGGACACCTCTCACCAGCTCTCTACCACGTCCTCTCCCAGCCTGCATTGACAGTGAGGATTTCCCCGACCCAAGGGCAGGACCCTGCACTTGTCCTTGTGGAACTTCATGAGGTTCCCCTGGGCCCACTTCTCCAGGTCCCTCCGCATGGCATCCCGTCCTTCCAGCGTGATAACCTCATGTTCCACAGGAGAGGATTGGGGTGGGAGGGGGGAACGGGGAAGGCAGAATTTCTCTCGTGAGAAGCCGCGTGGGGGTGGGGAAGGTGCTCTTCAGGAGTGAGAGGCTGCTCTGATGCTGCCTCCATGGAACAAAGCTATGAAAAAGAAAAGAAAAAGGCATTTGGGGGGGCTGGAAAGGACAGGCTGCCCACGGCATCTCCCGGGGGGCAGAAACTTTGAGGGCATCTCCTTGGGAGCTGGGTACAGGGGCTGCCAGCCAAAAATCACAACTGGCACAGGACTCCGAGTTGAGGGTGATGCCTTGAAAAGCAGGAATCAAAACTCCCCAGCCTTGGTGGCTGTTCAGCAGGTATTGTTTATGGTGGTGCTGGGCGCACAGGGGATCACATGTGTTTTCCTGCTTCACTGAGTCCTCCCCTGCAGCCTTGTCCAGCCTTGGCTGCTCCTCTCCAAGACACCGGGGACACAGCCTGGGCTTCAGCAGACTCATCTGGCCAAGCACCTTCTTCCTATTGGTTGGAGGGAGGGATCCCCAAGTGGGATCACACTGCAGGCTCCCCTTGTAGCCCCTTGCCACAGGACCAGAGACGCCTGTAGCTCCTTGTAGCACTCTCGCTCCACGCTGCACAGAGTGTGGATGACCTCGAGGACCAGCTACTCCTTGTCCATGTCCATGGCTGGGTGTCTGCTAGGAGAAGGCTCCATGTCCGTGCTGCTCATGGCCTGTCCCAGACCTGTCCATGGCCCTGCTCTTGGTCAGTCTCCAGTGGCAGATCCAGTGGGAAGTCTTGGTGAAGGGCTGGCCCTGGCTCTGTCCCCAGTCCCTCAGGATCTTGATGGGTCTGGAGGGCTGGCGATGGCTTGAGAGCTTCCAGCTCCTCCATGGCACCGGGCCAGGGCTCGGGGAAGGAGTAGCGGGCCTTGGTGAAAGCCCATCTGAGAGAGATGTGAAGAGAGAGACAGCGGCATCCCGACCGCTGTGGAGGGAACACGGTGCTGGGGTGTGAGACTCATCTAGAGGTCAGCCTTGCTTCAGGGCCTCTGGGTCGAGCCTCAGGGCTTCAGGGCCTATCTCCACTGCAGCCCCTGAGACGCTGCTCAGCATTCGGGGGCCTGGGTGAGGGTCCCCTGTGGGTGCTGCTGGCCCCGGTCCGAGCCCACCCACATCCCCAGGCACCAGCACACCCACTGGGATACCAGCCACCTCCACCCCACTTCTGGGGGTGCCAGCGGTGCCTGAGGCCAGCTTGTGCTCGCAGGGGTCGGGCACTAAGGTGCTCGCACCCCAACCAGGGGAGGGAGGGAGGAAGGGATAGAGGGAAAGGTTGGGGGATGGATGGATGGATGGATGGATGGATGGATGGATGGATGGATGGATGGATGGACCACAGCATTAGGAACAGAAAAATATTTATTGCTCCAACATTGCAGATGGGGGGTGACCCAGGGGATTCCCAGCCACAAAGCCAGAGGCAGATCAGGAGCTGGGAAACGTGTTCTTCGCCTTGTTCTTCGCAGTGTCACCCCCAGGCCTTGAGAAGCACACGTAGAGAGGCTGGCAGCAGCTCAGGTGGTTCTGCTTACAAGACATGCACACTGGTTATGCCAGTCTCTCAATTATTGCTAGTAGAATGCATAGCTGATTTCAGGGATGTCTTAGCTGTTTGGTGGAAGCAGGTTGACCTCCTAAGGTTCAAGTCCTCTTAAAGTAGAATCATAGACTCATCAAATGATAGAATGGTCTGGGTTGGAAAGGACCAAGAGTGGGAAGCACTTCACCACGGATCATGAAGTTCCAACCCCCTGCCACAGGCAGGCCCACCAACCTCCAGGACTGTATCTACAAGGCCCCACCCAACCTGGCCTTGAACACTTCCAGGGATGGGGCACCCACCACCTCTCTGGGCTGCCTGTTCCAGCCCCTCACCACTTTCTCTGTAAAAAACTTCCCCCTAATATCCAACCTAACCCTTCCCTTCTTCAGCTTCACTCCATCCCCCTTGGCCTGATGGTGAGATGTGCAAGGGAGAGAAAGAGGAGGACCCAAGCTGTAACTGTCTGTTGTTGAGGAGCAAGACCTTAGAGTTAGAAATGTGATGCTCAGGAGTTACCAACGTGCAAACTGCACTGTAGAATTTACTGGGAAGGGAAGGGACCGTAGATGGCAGTCTCTGTAGATCTCTCTTTTCAGCACTCTTCAGTGCTGGTCTCAGGGTTTAGAAAAGCTGGAAAAGATAGAGAAGTGTGAAAGCATGAGGAGAGGTCTTGAGAACCTTTCCCTTAACCGAGTTTGTAGCTGGTGAAGAGGTGAGGGCCTGTGTTAGGTTTTTAAACTCCTGAGTGATCTGCAGAAGGTGAAGAGGAAAAGATTTGCTGTTCCTTTCAGGTAGAATGTGTCATCTAATACATTTTCAGGTGACATGTCCACAAGAAATGCCTTGGGAAGTCCTAATGGCAAGAACTTGAAGGTGTAGAAAGCTCTTGTGGATTTTAAAGATTGTTAGACCATTTAGTAGATGAAAAGACACCGGAGGCTGTTAAAGGCCTCTTGGTCAGCAGGTGCCTGAGCCTGCAGGCTATCAAAGCTGGGAGAGTATCTGTCAGGCGTTGCCGTACGTGTTTGCATTTTTCTTCTCACCCATCCTCCACTGATCTCTGAGGACAGGTCGCTAGGTGGGAAAAGCCTGCTGGAGCAACGGTCTTACATTTGCCATGAAGGAATGAAGGTGCTTTGATTTCCACCCTTGCTTTTGTTACCCCGATTGTCGGCTCGTCCTGATGGTGATGCCTTGAGAAGCAGGAATCAAAACTCCCCAGGCTTGGGAGAGTGGGGAAATGCCAATGGTCCTAAAGAAAGGACTTGAGGTAGACACATTAGTGAAACAGTAATTTATTATACATTCTTGCAAGTGCTGGTGACCTAGCAAAGTAGGCACAGCTTTGGTCAGTTTGTAGCACTTTTATACCACATCCTTATGCAAATATCATTAGGTTACCTGATACACGTATACATATTCATAACCTGTCCTGCTTTGTATTAAAATGAGTTCCAAGAAGTGATTTCCATCAACTCCTCCCCACTGCGCCTGCGCACTGCTGTTTGATGGTGGTTGTTGAGGGTCGTGGGCACGAAGTCAGATGGCTCCTCTTCCTCACCGCAAGTAACCTTCGGTCTTGCGCAGACTCAGTTACCCCTTGACTCTGATCCCAACTCCAAGTTGGGTTTCAGCAGGTTTTGTGTACCTTCAAGGACAAGGGGGAGCTTGAACTAGTTACAATGAAATGCTTTGCCTGCATTTGTGACCCATTAGAGACAAGCACGGAATTCATGAACAGATAAGGAGGAGGGGGGTACTGGAACTTGTCAAAGAAGTCATTTTATTTCCACAGAGCACATAGTCCTTGAGTGTGTAAGTTACTTAAAATATGGTATTAGGCTCAAACTTATGTCCCACTTGGTGTTTCTTCTTTATCAGTGAGGCAGAGTCGTTCAAGGGAGGCATTGTTTATAGGAGGTCACCACTGTGGCACTTCAAGCTATTCCTTAACCCTTTACAAGTGTCTTAATGCAACATTTCAGCAATGTGGAGACATAAGTCCACAGCTTTCCCACCCCATCACCCATTACTTAGCAAATTAAGCTTTAGGTGGGTCTCCAGGCCTGGTCAAAACCGGCTGGAGTCTTCTTTTTTTTGTCATGCACCATCATCATGGTGGAAATACTGGGTTCACTGGATTCACGTATGCGTGAGCTTCCTTTCTACAGCACTCTAGCCAGGCAGCAGGGACAATGTCCTTGCTATGGCTATAGTGGTGTGTTGTTCCCCTGCTATTAGACTTTCAGGTCATCACAGCCTACCCAACATGTGCGGTTTCACCTCCCGCAGCAACCAGAGAGGTGGGTGTTGCTGAGACTGAGAGGTCTCTTCAAACTCAGATAGTTGGTTTAGAAAGAATCAAGGTTTTCCTGTTCTGTTATCGCTTTCCTTCTAGGCAGAGGCCCCATGCTTCTTGTCGCAGGGTTGCAGATGCCGTGGCGATGTGTGAACGATGCCGCACGATAGAATTCTATGCACTGTGAGGAGCTCTTGTTGTTTTGGTTTTGGTTTTGGTTGTGGCTGGTTTCTATTGTTGTTACAGCTGTGTACACCAATAAAGTTCAGTTTTGTTCAGTTACCAAGAGTTTCTATATATCCTAAATTCTTCTGCAGAAAATACAATAACCCTTTTCAATTTGCAAAAGCAACATTTCCCAGCGTTTTCCACAGTGATTCCTGTTATTCCTGCCTGCTGCTTCCAATAAACTGCCCCTATGGGGCCTGGTCACAGCAGAGCTTGGGGCTCCTGTGCCTCTCATGGGGGTTTAGAGGTGTTCTCCCAACCCTGGGTGTGCCCCTGGGAATGGCCAAGGGAAAGGGGATGACTGGGGAGAGGCGGGGAGGGGAGAGGCAGGGAGGTGAGGGAAGGGGAGGGAAGGGGAAGGGGAAGGGGAAGGGGAAGGGGAAGGGGAAGGGGAAGGGAAGAGGGAAGGGGAAGAGGGAAGGGGAAGGGAAAAAGGAAAAACATTGCAGCCAGAGGTGCAAGTCCCTGGCCAGACTTGCCACATGTGGGCGCAAAGAGCGACTGCCCCCCACTCCAGGTGGGAGGCACCCCCACTGCCCTTAGAAGAGACCAGTCACCTGAAGTGGGCTGTGCAGCCTTGATGCCACAGCGATGGCCACACCCAGCCCAGCCCCCTGCCTCTCTGTGTCCTTGCACAGGGTCTGCTCTGTGTCTGCTCCTGGGACACCCCAATCCTGTGTCAGACCCCCCGCCCCAGCCCTCCACTCTCCCTGTGGAGCACCCTGTCCCCTCCAGCTGCCTTGGGGAGTCCCCCAATTCTCTCCTAACTGCCCTGCCCCGCCAGCCCCAAGTGGGGTTCTAGGGGTTTCCAGGCCTCACCCACACCCCTCATCCCTTCAGGTGGGGACCCCAACCTCCATCCCTACCTCCTGTGGGGGCCATGGCACCTGCAGCAGACAGCCCCCACCCCTCTCTCCACCCCAAGACTGAGTTGTCACCCCCCGCCGTGTCCATGGACAGGGAGAACCAGGGAGCAGGCACCCCAAAAACCATTGCTGCCTCCTCCCCCCATGGAGGTGGTTAAGTTGAGCTCAGGGCAGGATGGGGACGGTGGCAGCTGCAGCGCCTTGGCCCTGCTCCAACATGGGGGAGGGGGGAGGGGGCGGACCCTGAGGCTTTCTACAAGGGGTTTGCCACCCTTGTCCATCCTCTTCCAAAACGCAGCTGCTGCTGGAGTGGAGGAAGATGGGACAGGACATCCTGAGCCCAGACACTCTGGAAGGTTCCTGCTGCTCAGGTCCTGGAGCCTTGTGACATTCCTCACCTATGAGCAGCTGAAATGGGGCCCAATGGCCATGGGCAGGGGGTCCCCTCCTGAGCCCAACGCCTGAGGCCATCGCCACCATCCTGGAGGCACCTCAGGGATCACATCTGCCAGAGCCCAACCGTTGTCATGGCTACAGCGAGGCTTGGAGTAAATCTTTTCTGCTACCCCCCAGTACTCCCCTTGCCACCCCCGCACGCCCAAACCCTCCCTGTCCTCATGCATAAGCTGTGCTGGGAGTACTGCAAGCCCCCCTGCTCCCCCCCTCCCCACAAGAATCCTCCATCACCCTCTGGGTTGCTGCAGGCTGGCACCATGTTGGGAAAACAAGGTGGAGCTGAGAGACGGGAGAAACAGCCTCAAGGATCCCAGGGCTGCACCCAGCTCTGGCCTGTGACAGTGCTGGCTCCAGCACTTTATTGGTGAGAGGGGAAGGGGAAGGACATTGTCCCCTAGGAGAGGAGAGCCCTTTGCAAGAGCAGTTTCTGCTCAGCTGTAAGGTTCTTGGGAAAGCAGATGTTGAAGTAGATGAGGAGGTCGCCCTTGCGCCTGGGGTCGTGGAGCAGCGGCATCCCCTCCCCTGGCACCACCTTGCAGTACTTGGGGCTGCAAAGCAAAGGAAGGGGCTGAGGAGCCACAGGACAATCCTGGCCTGGAGCCCACAGCCACGTGTCACGGCACAGAGCCCCATGCACGCTTCTCAGGGGGTTTCTGGAGGTCACTTTGCTCCTCCAGCTTCAACTGACAGCCCGTCCTCCTCCAGCCTCACATCCCCACGTCCCGTGCCCTGTGGGCTCTACCACCCAGCCTTCACCTCACTGCCTTTCCCACCTTTTTCCAGGTCAATCCTGAGGTCATGACACTAAGCTGGGAGGAAGTGTTGATCAGCCTTAGGGTAGGGAGGCTCTTCAGAGGGATCTGAACAGGCTGGAGTGCTGCACATGGGACAGAACAACCCCGAGCAGTGCTACAGGCTGGGGGAGACTGGCTGGAGAGCTGTCAGGCAGAGAAGGGCCTGGGGGTGGTGGGTGACTGACCATGAGCCAGCAGTGTGCCCGGGTGACCAGGAAGGCCAATGGCATCCTGGCTTGTGTCAGAAATAGGCAACCAGGCTGGGGAAGGGGCTGGAGGGCAAATCCTCTGAGGAGCGGCTGAGAGAGCTGGGGGTGTTCAGCCTGGAGAAGAGGAGGCTGAGGCTTTAAGGGCTTTTCCAACCCTGTGACTCTGTGACTCTGTGATTCTTCCCGAGCGCCTGTTCATCTCCTTGGCCACCGAGCTCTGCAGAAAGGCCCCATCTGGCCACCCAGCCCAGCCATCCATCTGCCCAGCAGCACTTACTCCACAATGTCGTTGATGGGGATGTTGAGGAGCCGCCCGTCCAGCGTCTTCACGTCCACCGTGCAGCCGATGAGGGCCTGCAAGGCACGGGAGTGGGACTCAGAGCTGCATCTGCAGCCCCAGAGGGAAAGCAGAGGTTTGGGCTTGGCCCCGTTGCCTCCCTTGGCTCTTTACCTTTCCCAAGGTGATGGTGCTGACATAGGTGAGGTTGTCGTTGACTCTTTGAAACCTCGGGTGGAGTTTCTCTTGGACAACAAAGGTGATGTCAGATGGGATGATGTTTGGGCCCTAAAATTAAGGGGAGAAAAACCCAAACTGAAAAGACACCTGGGGATGGTTTGCTAGAAACCAAATGGTTTTCTATCAGGACCAGGGAATTGTGCTGGGAGCCATGTGACAAAGTGCCCATGGCCTGGAGAGATGGTTGGTCCTGAGGAAACCCGGCCCAGAACTTCCCACCATGACCATTACCTGGTCTCCTTCCTTCTCAAAGGTGATGCGAGTGCCCCGCTTCCACCCCGGCTGCACCTCGATCGTCAGGATTTTCTCTCTCATGGTGCTTGTCTGACCATCTTCATTCATCACCTGGGGGAGATGAGGGGATCAGAAGAGCTGGCTCAGAGAATCACAGACTGGGTTGGCTTGGAAGGGACCTCCAATTCCCCCCCAGTGCCTCCCTGCCACGGGCAGGGACACCCCCACCAGCACAGCGTGCCCCAGGCCCCATCCAACCTGGCCTTGAACCCTGAGACGCAGCCAGGGGCAGCCCCAGCTTCTCCAGGTACCCTGTGCCAGGGCCTCCCCCCTCCCTGGGAAGGATTTCTGCCCCCCAGCCCCTCTCCAGCTGCCCTCTTGCAGCTCAAGGCCATTTCCCTGGGCCCGGCCCTCCCTGCCCTGGGCACCAGCCCCTCTCCAGCTCTCCTTGAGGGATGGGAAGGGGCTGGGAGCTCTCCCCAGAAGCAGCCTTCTCTCCTCCAGGCTCAGCCAGCCCAGCTCTCCCAGCCTGGCTCCAGAGCAGAGGGGCTCAAGCTCTCCCATCATCTCTGGGGCTCCTGGGGACTGGCTCCCACAGCTCCATGTCCTCCTTGTCCTGCGGACCCCCAAACACAGGGGCAGAATCCCCCTTTCCCAGCCCTGCTGGTCCTGCTGCTGGGGATGCAGCACAGGACAGGGGGGGCTTTCTGGGCTGCCAGCGCACAGTGACAGGTCATGGCCAGTTTCTCACCCACTGGTACCCCCAAGTCCTGCTCCTCAGGGCTGTGACACCCTGAGGGACAGCACGGAGAGGGGGTCACAGCTGCTCTGCTCATCCAGCTGCGTTCAAGCCGGTGCAGAGGAGAGTGAGGGTGGCTCCAACTCCACAGCATGGCAGGGACAAATGGAGTCAGACTGAGCAGGAGACACTCAGGGCTGGAACCAGGAGATGGTGACAGCAGGAAGAGGGATACAGATTGCTGACAGCATGAAGGAGATGCAGCCCCAAGGGAAAATGAGTCTGTGGTTGCCCAGGAAATGCTGTGTCCCCTCTCCAAAATAAGCCCCTTGTTCCCATCAGCTTTTACATCATCCCCTCCTGCTGATTTCCCCATCTCCAGCCAGAGGAGGAGGGTACCAGCTCAGATCCTTCCAGCATCTGTGCTCAGTCTGGTTCAGATTCCTCTCTGTGGCACAGCACAGATGCGGAGTGCCGGGGTCTGCCAAGCCCCCTGAGCAGGACCAGCTCTAAAACCTCAGGTTCTGCCACCAAAACATCCTACAGCCAGAGTCCAGACCCAAATTCCTCCCCCTGCTGAGCTCCCCACCTCCACCCACCCTACGGGAGATCTTAATCTTCTTGGTGCAGCCATAGAAAAGGTCTTCAAGGGAGAGGTAGAGATCCCGCACGATCGGGGGGTCTTGCTTCATCGCTCCTCTTCCTCGCAGCCCTCCGAAGGGCAGGATCAGCTCCGAGCCATCCTTGTCAAAGAACTCTGGGTGAGTGAGCAGAGCAGGGGGTCACCTCACTCTGACCAGAGGTCGGGGAGTCCCCTGGGGTCTCCTTATCACGGAGCACCCCAAGGATGCCAGGCAAACAGGAACCTCTCATCTCCTTCTGCTTGTGACCACATTCCCGCTCCAGCTGAAGTGGTCTTTCCCTAGGAGTGTGTTTATTTTGAATCCCAGGACCTCCTGAGCTGGAAGGGACCCATAAGGCCCATCGAGTCCAACCCCTGGCTCCACACAGGTCAAGTCAGAGCACCCCAGGATGTGGTTGCCCCTCCTGGCTGCTTGCACATGCTGCTGGTTCAAGGGTAACTTGTTATCAACCAAGACTCCCCCAAACCCCTCTCAGCACGACTGGCCTCCAGTGCCTCATCCCCCAGCCCGGGTGTGCAGCCAGAGTCACCCCTTCCCAGGGGCAGAATGCAGCACTTGCCCCTGTTAAACTTCACAGCCACATGCTCATGTGTTAGGAGAGTGTCACCCCCACCTACCTGCAAAGGGGTTGTCTCCACCAAAGAACTCCCTGAAGACTTTGTCAGGGTTGTTGTGAAACACGTAGCCCACGCTCCAGGGGTTCTCGTCCCCAAACTCCAAGGGGATGCCACCTTTGAGACCCTCTTCTCCATACTTGTCGTAGATCCCTTTCTTCATGGCTTAGGGAACAAGGAGGAGTCAGCACCGGCCATGGTCTCCCACAGCAGGGGAAGAGCCTGAGATCCAGGCTGCGATCGGGAAGAGGCTGGAGAAGGGCTTCCATCCCTCTCCAAGTGGGATGGCAGCAGGAAGAGCTGCCAGCTGCTGGGGCTCAAGGGCTGATGCCACCTCCATAGGGTGCTAATGACAGGGGGCTTAGACCTCTGGCCGGAGCAGAGGCGTCTCACTGCCAGGCCCACCCCCCCCCCAGACCCAGGGGCAGGGACTGTCCCCACACTTACGGTCGCTGAGCACATCATAGGCCTCTGCCAGCTGCCTGAACCTCTCCGGTGCCCAGGGCTCCTTGCATTTGAATGGATGATTCTCTAAGGCCAGTTTCCGATAGCTATGGAGGGGAAAAGAAGGGAAAAGCCAGCCTTGCAGCCAGCCAGCCCTGGGGGGGCGGGGACGCGGGGACAGGACACCCCCAGCCCCGGCTGCTCCCTCCCTCCTTCTCCCAGGATTTGTGGCCCTGCCGCTTCTCCCAGGCCCCTCCCTCCTCCCCACCTCCCACTTCAGGGCCCTGCTGCGGAGACACACGGGGCTTCCCCCATCCCCAACACCCCCGTCCCGCACCCCCCCAGCGCCGGCCGGCCTTGGGGCTCCCCTCTCCGCCAGGCCGCAGCCCCTCACGCCTTCTTGATGTCGGCGTCCGCGGCCCCCCGCTCCAGGCCCAGCACGGCGTAGTAGTTCTGCCCCATGGCGTCCCGTTGCCATGGAGCCCGGCGCTTCCGGGCCGCGCAGGGCAGCACGGCAGGGGCAGTTCTGCCCTCCCGCCCCGGGCCCCGCCTCGCCCGCGGGTTCTTTCTATTTCCTTTTAAAAACACTTTGGCTTTTTAAAATGAGTTTTCCTGGAGCTCCTGGAGAGAGTCCAGAGGAGGGAGGCACACGGAGAGGATGAAAGGCCTGGAGCATCTCCCCTCGAGGAAAGGCTGAGTGAGCTGGGGCTGTTCAGCCTGGAGAGAAGCAGCCTGAGAGGGGATCTGATCAATGGGTATCAATATCTGAAGGGTGGGACACAGGGGGACATGGCCAGCCTCTTCTCATTGTCTGTGGGGACAGGACAAGGGGCGATGGCCTCAAGTTGGAGCACAGGGAGTTCCACACCAATCTGGGGAAGAGCTTCTTCCCAGTGAGGGTGAGGGAGCCCTGGGACAGGCTGCCCAGGGGGGTGTGCAGTCTCCTTCTCTGGAGATATTCCAGCCCCGTCTGGACGCCGACCTGTGCGACCTGTCCTAGGGAGCTGCTTTGGCAGGGGGGTTGGACCCGATGGGCTCTGGAGGTCCCTTCCAACCCCTGCAGTTCTGTGAGTCTGTGAAAATGTATTTCCCACATGGTGTTACTAAAGCAGTTGCTTTATTTCAGGCCATTCTGCCATAAGGTCACCCCCACATCCAATATATTTTATTATTTTACACACACACCCCCCACGCCCCATGCCAGCAGTGAGAAGATGTGTGGCAGCACAAGACCCTCCCTGACACCTCAGAGCCCCTCTCTCCCACTCAATAAAAAAAAAAAAAAATCCAAAGTTGTCCCACAGTAAGAAACATCCCCAAAAACAGCTGTACAGAGCCCGCTCATCCCAACAGCCTCAGAAGATTCCACAGGCCTCAGAAGCTTCTACACACGCACCTCAAACACACCACCCCAGAAAATAAGCTTGGAAGAGTTACTTTGGTGCAACTCCACACTGATCCAGGCAACTAAAGGTCAGAAAGTTGGTATCTCCTCACTATGCCATCTCTGCAGCACGTGTAAATTTGCTTCTCCCAAGCAGCTACCTGAAAAAGAGGGAGGGGAAAGTGAGTGGGATTTAAGGAGAGTTGCTGCTCAAGTGACAGCTAACAGCCTGTTTCTGGCATTGATTCCAGAGGTTCTTCTGTTAAATGCAAAATGGGGGTGAGACACCAAGGAGTTGTGTGGGTCAGATCTCAGCCTCCACAGGAGTGGTACTTAGAAGGGGGAAAACTGGCTGGCAGAGCTGGAGTGGGTTGGGGAGACCTTCTCAGCACCTACAGCTACCTGACAGGAGGCTGCAGAGAGGTGGGCAATGGTCTCTTCAGCCAGGGGACAGGAGATGGGACAAGGGGAAATGGGCTCAAGCTGCACCAGGGCAGGGTCAGCTCAGATGGGAGGGAAAAGTTCTTCCCTGGCAGAGTTGTGGGGCTGTGGAACAGGCTGCCCAGGGAAGGGGCTGAGTCCCCATCCCAAGGGGGTGTTTAACAGATGGGGAGATGAGGTACTGAGAGATCTGGGTCAGCACAGGACAGGACTCCCTGAGCTTAAGGGACTTTTCCAACCTGGTGATTCTGTGGGTTAAAACCAAAAGCACATTTCCACTGGCACCACCAAGCTGAGAGCTGAGGGAACCCGTGTCACACTCCCAAGGGCAGCGGGGTGTCCGGAAACACAGGAGCCAGAGGCCTGCTTTTGGGTCCCGAGTCACCAGGGGGCAAGAGAAGAGGCAGCAGTGCCCAGCCAGCTGTTGCTTCTACCCCCAAGGATCCTCCAAGCAATTAATTCACAGCTCAGTTAATTCTGCCAGAGCTGCTCCAACAACCAAGCTACTCTGCTGCTTTGGTATCGCTCCTGCATGATGCAGATAAGAGGCCAGAGGGTTTGTTTATGCCAAATATTTAGATTATTTGGGGGAGGGGGGGAAACCAGCTTAAAAGGCAACTGTGTGAAGGAACCTGAGGTGCAGGCTGCCAAGTCCTGAGATAAGGGCAGCTGCCTGCTACCTGGCATCAAGCTTCCCTACACCCCTTACCTGGGGTGATAAGACAGCATCCCTCACCTTGTACACAGGGTCACAGTCCGCTTCTGTGAGATCCAGGATGTAATCGAGGTCTTGCTGAATGATGAAGCAGGTTCCATCGCCTGGCCAGAGGAAGGAAAACAGGGCGATTAGTGAAGTGAGCCACGCTCTTAATTACAGACAGCTCCAGTGGGCCCAGTGAAAAGGCCTGGGCACAGAATCCTGAGGTTGGAAAAGACCTTTAAGCTCATCAAGTCCAACGCAGCCCCCTTCCTGGGCAGCCTGTTCCACAGCCCCACAACTCTGCCAGGGAAGAACTTTTCCCTCCCATCTGAGCTGACCCTGCCCTGGTGCAGCTTGAGCCCATTTCCCCTTGTCCCATCTCCTGTCCCCTGGCTGAAGAGACCATCACCCACCTCTCTGCACCCTCCTGGCAGGTCAGTGGAGGCGCTGAGAAGGTCTCCCCTCAGCCTCCTCTTCTCCAGGCTCAACACCCCCAGCTCCCTCACCCACTCCTCAGAGGATTTGCCCTCCAGCCCCTTCCCCAGCCTGGCTGCCCTTCTCTGGACTTGCTCCAGGACCTCCATGTCCTTCTGATGGTGAAGAGCCCAGAACTGGACTCAGCACTGGAGGAGCAGCCTCACCAATGCCCAGTACAGGGTCACTGATCACAGGGTACAGAGGGAAACATGCTGTGAAGATGTCAGAGAGATGAGAAAAGGCTCTAGCAGCCGAGAGGCGCCCTCAGACCCTATTCTGGAGGAACACAGGGAAGGTGAGGAACGGAACTCATGATGCCAACAGCAGCCATGTAACACAGCTACATCCCCTCACTCATTGCCAGGGACACACTGCCCACACAGACTGTGCTTATATGTAAAAGGGTAACGAAGAGCACAAAGCTCCTCAATTTGCTTCTACAATTTCTACTGGAAGAGGGGAACACTTGAGGTACCTTGGCTGGCGATAAATCCGTCTCGGTATGGGAGCAGCGAAAGCACTGGTGCTCCTGATCTATGGATCACCTGGATTGGAGCACTAGAAGGAGGAGAAGAAACAAGGAAGGTGGTTACAGGCTGTAGTCAGGAGCCCACCCCAATGCGTGAATACGAGCTCAGGGTTAGAAGATAACAGGAGGAACATCTGCAGGACGTGGGGGTGTGATCAGTGATCACCCAGGAGTGTCTGGGAACTGAGCCCAGGGAACACCACTTGTGACCGGCCACCAACTGGATTTAACTCCATTCACCACAACTCTTTGGGCCCGGGGATCCAGCTCTTTTTCTTACCCAGTGAAGCGTAAGCCCACCCAAGCCCTGAGTAGCCAGGTTCTCCAGGAGAGTGCCCTAACAAACAGCATCAATGGCTTTACTAAGTCCAGGTAGACAACATCCACACCTTGCCCTCTTGAACAGGCTGCCCAGAGAGGTGGTGGGTGGCCCATCCGTGGGTGTGTTCAAGGCCAGGTTGGTCTGGGGCCTTGGGCAACCTTGTGTAGATCCAGGCCTGGAGGTTGTTGGCCCTGCCTGTGGCAGGGGGTGGGAACTCTATGATCCTTGGGGTCCCTTCCAACCCAGACCAGTCTATGATTATATGATCCTTTTACTGAGCAGGTCGCCTTCCAGTAGGAGATCATGTTGGTTGTTCAATAACTCCCAGCTCCTGGCACACACTCACCTAATATTTCTCACATCCAGCTGATAGATGTTCCCATCCTGAGTCCCTGCTAGGATGTAGGTACTAGAGAGGAACGTGCAGCAGTTGAACGCATCGGATCCGATGAAGAGGAACACCTGAGGACACAGAACAAATGCAAGGGTCAGACACTGACAGATGAGGCCACGGGACACCCAGAAGTTCCAGGAGCCACAGCACAAACTGGCAAACCCAGAGCCAGGTTAGTAACCCCTCAGCCCTGCTCCAAGATGGGCAGGAGAACAGGTCTCCAGGATCAGTCTCGCCAAGTCAGCAGACACGGCGCAGTCAGGAAATGCTCCTGGATCCTGGGGTTGGACTCGATGATCCTGTGTCCCTGGACTGGGCACTGGTGAGGCTGCACCTCGACTGTTGGGTCCAGTTCTGGGCTCCTCACCGTAAGAAGGACGCCGAGGTCCTGGAATGTGTCCAGAGAAGGGCAACCAGGCTGGGGAAGGGGCTGGAGGGCAAATCACAGGATCACAGAATGGTCTGGGTTGGAAGGGACCCCAAGTTCCCACCCCCCTGCCACAGGCAAATTCAGGGTTCAACTCCCAAGACGAAAAATTCATTTAATATAAAACCCTCTCATCAAGGACGTATCAGATATTAAACTGATAAGAAGAGACACTACACTCTTAGCCAAAAGGCTGAGATTTGATCCTACGTGGAGTGGCTGAGGGAGCTGTGGGTGTTCAGCCTGGAGGAGGCTGAGGGGAGACCTCCTCACGTCATGATCCGTCGTGTCACCGTGTTGAACTCCATCCCACTGGCCTCTCCCCATCGATCCAAGCTGCCCAGGTCCCTCTGGAGGGCATTCCCACCCTCTGCCAGATCCACACTTCCCCCTAACTTGGTGTCATCTGCAAACTTACTGAAGGAGCACACAATTCCCTCCTCCAAATCATCAATGAAGATATTAAAGAGGGTGGGTTGGAGGACCAACCCCTGAGGAACACCACTTGTGACTCCATTCACCACCATCTTCCCTCTCCAAAAGGAGAGCAATGGACTGCTGACCACCTGAGGTTCCCTTCACACCGTGGTTAAAACACCAGGCAGAACCAAGAGCAGCTTTCCACTCTGGATGCAGGAGGCAGCCTGCGGTTCCTGCACTCACGGTGACATCTACTGGCCAGTGTTTAAAGAGCCTTTCATTTAACCCAGTTCCTGGGTTAAATTCCAGAGCCAATTCCTAATCCTTAACCTCCCCCCTCTCAAATAAATCTGGCCAGTGGGAAGCACAGACAGCACCACTTTGTGGTACTGGTGTTTCGTTTAGAGCATATCTGGGGAGCACACAAGCCCAAAGGCAGGTGGATCAGCTCCCCACCACCACCTGGCCTGGCTCTGTCCCGTTGTGTGGCCTGGGGGGGACCTCACCAGGGGAAAGGAACAGGATTAACACTAACCACCTCACTGATCTGGGTTGTTTTGAACCTGGTTTCATTCCTCAGCCCAGTGCTCTGCACAGCCACACAACCCACAGCTTCCAACCCAAGGAAACAGAAGCCAAAGGCCTGATGCCTCTGAGCGGATTTTCTAGCACCTTCCCCAGGGAAACACCTCTGAGAGTCCCCTTACCGGCTGCCTGCTCTGCAGTCCCACTCCTTGAAGCTTCTTATCTTCTCGAGCCAGCAGCAGGACTTTCCCTTCTGTCCCAACCTCACGGTCACCTGACAAAGACATCAGTTCACTCCAGCGGGGGACGGAATGAGCCTTGGTGATACCCAAACCCGACAGCTGAACCCGTAATGGTGTTAACTCTGTACCCTGAGTCTCACAGTTTTGGGTGGCTGGGTTCTCATGGAGAAGGGGGGCTGCCAAAAAGCAGCCAGAAGCTCTCTGCAGGCCCCACAGAGCAAACACCAGATGGCTCAAGGCCGGAGTCGTTGCTGACCAAGGCCGAGCCCATCAGCGATGGTCACAGCATCTCTGGGAACCACAGTGAGGAGAAACAAACCCTCAAGCAGCTGCTTTGTGCCCCCAGAGAAGGGAGTGGAGATGTGAGGAGCTGTGCAGCTACCAAGGGCAGGGAAGGGGGGAGGAGGCACCCCAGGTGCCGGAGAGAAAGATGCCCCTGCAGCCCCTGGAGAAACCCATGGTGGAGTGGGTGTCCCCCCACAGCCCATGGATGATGACAGGGAGCAGAGATCCCATCTACAGCCCATGGACGATCCCGTGCTGGAGCAGGTGGGAACACCTGAAGGGCGCTGTGACCCCGTAGGAATCCCAGGTGTGAGCAAGCTCCTGGCAGTGAAACCTGGAGCCTGTGGACAGACAGACCCACACCGAAGCAGGTCTGCTGGGTGGGAGGGAGGGAAGCTTGTGACCCTGTAGGGGACCAGGCTGGAGCAGTCTGGGTGGGCCTGAAGGTCGGCTCCCCATGGAAGGACCCACGCTGAGGCACTTGGTGAGGAGCTCAAGCCCCACAGGAAAGGATTCATGTCGGGAGAAGTTCCTGGAGGACTGTCTGCTGTGGGTGGGACCCCACAGTGCAGCAGGGAGAGGGGGTGAGGAATGCCCCCATCCCTCCCTCCCCAGCTAAGAAGGAAGGAAAACAGCTCGTGAGAAACTGACCCAAATCCCCATTCCCCCAGTCCCTGACCCTCCCCGTTCCACAATGGGGGGAAGAAGGGAGTGAAATCCTGGCTAAAGCTCAGTCTGCTGACAAGGGAGGGGTGGGGGGAGGTGCTTTAAGATCTGGCCACACTTCTCATCACCCAACTCTGGTGTCACTGGGGGTGCAGGGCAGTGCCATCAATTAGAGTCTCTCTCCTTTATTCCCTGTTGAGTCTGTTCTGCCCCTGACGCTGATTGTGGAATGATCTCTCCCTGCCCTTATCTCCACTCCTGAGCCCCTCAATATCTATTTTCCCCCTGTCCAGCTGAGAAGGGCACTGACAGAGCAGCTTTGGTGGATGTCTGGCCTCCAGCCAGAGCCACACCACCACAAGGAAAGAGCCATGTGTCTCCAGTTCACTCCACATAAAGCTTTTCCTTTATAATACTCAAATTCCCTGGCTGTGTAACAGTAACTGAGACACCCCAGGAGCAATTAGAGAGACTCAGTCGGTCTTAACCTGCTTGATAACGCTCAACTCCTCCACAGGACCAGAGTGCTCTGGTCTGGTCACCCAGGGTCCCTTCCCCAGATAGGAGGGGCACAGAAGCAAGCTCCACACTCAGCATTATTGGTGACAAACCTAAGCAGTTTGGGCTAGGAGAAGAAATATGAATTTTTAAGAGCAAGATCCTTACTAGGAGCTTTTTCAGGCGAGCCCAGGTTGAGGGAGCTGTCAGCAGCACCCACAGCGATGCCGTTGACAGGAGAGCCACAGTCAGCGATGACACCCAGGCAGGAGGATTTCCCGCAGTCCCAGAGAAGCACGGTGCCATCCCTAGAGCAGGAGAGGACATTTCTTCCCCGATCCACAATGGCAGTGTCCAAAATACCTGTGTCAAGGCAAAGGCCACAGTCAGACAGACAGCATGGAAGACGGACAGACGCAGCAGCTCATTGCCCAAGGTGAACTGCGCTACAAGCCCCAAAGTGCTGATCCCAGACTGCCACCGGTCACACACAGCCAAACTGGCTGAGCTGGAACAAGTCTGGAACGAGGTGTACGGGGAAGGCAACAGCCCCCAGCAAAGCAAAGCATATGGAGCAGGAGCCATCACCTGGCACAAAGGCAGATTATCACCAGTATCATGGAAGAACTTTTCATGGTCAGGGTGAGGGAGCCCTGGGACAGGCTGCTCGGGGGGTGTGGAGTCTCCTTCTCTGGAGATATTCCAGCCCCGGCTGGACACCGACCTGTGTGATCTGTCCTAGGGAGCTGCTTTGGCAGGGGGGTTGGACCCAATGGGCTCTGGAGGTGCCTTCCAACCCCTATGCTTCTGTGACTTCATGAATCACCAGTAAAATAATTGGCAACACCTTGCCTCAGACTGAGCTGATATCACAGCTGAGTTTCCAGCTCCAAAATCAGCCTCTAACTTGGACAGAAGTCCAAGCCCAGCCCAACTCTGGATCATGCTAAGGCTTGTGTGGGGCAAGAAGCATCCACATCATCCAGCTACAGCAACATCAGAAGCACAGTTCATTCCAGTTGCTAACATCCCCAAAAGAGTTAACCATGGGGATGTTGAGTCTGGATCTGAAAAATGATGGTTAGAGGATTTAATTGATGCTTTGCAAATCATCTGAGGAGCAGCTGAGGGAGCTGGGGGTGTTGAGCCTGGGGAACAGGAGGCTGAGGGGAGACCTTCTCAGTGTCTCCACTGACCTGCCAGGAGGGTGCAGAGAGGTGGGTGATGGTCTCTTCAGCCAGGGGACAGGAGATGGGACAAAGAGAAATGGGCTCAAGCTGCACCAGGGCAGGGTCAGCTCAGATGGGAGGGAAAAGTTCTTCCCTGGAAGAGTTGTGGGGCTGTGGAACAGGCTGCCCAGGGAGGGGGCTGAGTCTCCACCCCTGGGGGTGTTTTAAAAAAAGGGTAGATGAGGTACTTAGGGTTATGGTTGTGCTTAGGATGGGAATGGTTGGACTTGATGATCTTAAGGTCTTTTCCAGCCTTGTGATTCTATCAAGCTCCCAGAACTCAAATAGAAATATCTGTAGTGACTGCACTAGATGAAACTCTTCCTGTCATCGCCCTGTAGAGAGTGGCCTTCAGCCTCACCCTAGAGCTGTTTATCCCAGAATCTCCTGACTTGGAAGGGACCCATATGGATCACCGAGTCCAACTCCTGGCTCCACACAGGTCCAGCCAGGTTTATCCTCAGAACCGGCACATCTTTTAAACGCATTTCAGATTTCTGAGGGGGCAGAAGCCAAAGCCCACAGCCCTGACCACATGCCACTCAAAATCTACCTCTGGCTGGGCTTCTGTAGCCAAGTCCCAGCTTTTATTGACCCTTGGTTAGCCCTGCAGCCAGGGCATCTTCACATGGTGACATCCTGAGACTTGGAGGAGTCAAAATATTTCCCCAAAACCCAAAGGAGAAAAAGGAAAAAGGGGTTGTCTTGTCTTGCCTTACAAGGGAGGCTTCTCCCCTCCTGGGCAGCCTGTTCCAGTAGGCTGGTGACTGACCGTTACCCCTCAGGCACAAAACAGTTATACACATGGCAGATGAAGCAGTATTTAAAGCCTGAGCACTCTGTACCTCCTTTGTGACCTTTAAATGTTACTACGCAGCTGGCATCTTCTGCTGACCAGATCTTTAGCTGGGCATCCATTCCTCCACTCAGAACCACCAGGCCCGATGGAAAAAACCTGCAACAATTCACATCATACACATGGCCTTCCAACAGTCTCTGGAAAACAAAGAACTACGTGCTAGTTCCATTGTTATCACCCTTACACAGAGCGACTCTTGAGCTGTGACACTGGAGAAGAGGGGATTGTCCCTCTCTGCTCTGCCCTCGGGAGGCCCCAGCTGGAGTCCTGTGTCCAGAGCTGGGGCCCCAACACAAGAAAGATGTGGGACTGTTGGAGAGGGGTCAGAGGAGCCATGGAGATGATCAGAGGGCTGGAGCACCTCCCCTACGGAGAGAGACTTAAGGAGCTGGGGGCACCTCACTGCAGCCTTCCCTTCCCTAAAGGAAGCAGATAAACAGGAGGGGAAATGGCTTATTAAAAGGGTAATTAATGGCAGGACAAGGGGGGTGGATTAAAGCTAACAGAGGGGAGGTTTAAATTAGATATTAGGGGGAAGTTCTTTCCAGAAAGAGTGGTGAGGGGCTGGAACGGGCTGCCCAGAGAGGGGGTGGGTGCCCTGTACCTGGGGGTGTTCAAGGCCAGGTTGGATGGGGCCCTGGGCACCCTTGTGTAGCTCCAGGCCTGGAGGTTGGTGGCCCTGCCTGTGGCAGGGCGGTTGGAACTCTGTGATCCTTGGGGTCCCTTCCAACCCAGATCAGTCTGGGATTCTAAAACTTGGTGTTCCCACGTGGGCAGTGGATTAAGCTCAAATCCTCTGGGTCTGGGTTCTTGCAAGGGAACTCATCTCAATTTGAGGCAGGCACAGAGCTGGCAGGTCCACTTTGTGCCTCCCTCCACTGCTGGAGTCGCTAATTACACAGCAAAGGATGCTACATTTGGTTCTAAGAACGGGTGAAATGTCTTTATCCATTGCTAAACAAGCAGCTGACAGGTCAAGCTGCACAAGAACCACAGTAACCGGTGTTTCTAGCCACGACCCAGTTAATTCATCACAGGCAGGAGTCTTTTTCCTCACCTCTTCTCTACTGCAGAAGCCAATTCAGGGCTTGCAGCACACAGGTTAGGAGCTGTCATTCCTAACCACCCTTTCTCGTTTTCAACCTGGGATTTCCCTCTGGATTGCCAGCCATCATTTCCCTTGGGAGCAGTCAGGCTTTCCAAGAGATTGAACTTCAAACCTCCCAGGTGGATAATTTCAATTAGCTCTGCAACCAAAAGTCAGGTTCCCACCTTCCCTAGGCCACAGTGTATGGGTAGCCTGACTGAATTCATGGTCAAAGGACTTTGTTAAGGTCACAGCCAACACACAACATCAAAGCTAGATGCTCTTACTCTTATTTCTCCATTTGCAGCCTGCCAGATTTTCATGGTCCCATCTGTGCTGGTTGACACGCCGAGCCCACCGCCGCTGGAAATGTCGAGACAGGTAACCTGCAGGAGGGTGGAAACACCAAACATTAGCTTTGTGTCACCTCCTACATAGGGTTTTCTGCTCCAGAGCCTAATTCCTTGCTGGGGGAGACCTGCTAAGTACATCCCCGGGTGCTACTGTCACCCCCAGACATACACTGCTGGGGGGATTTAAAGCACCTCGCAGAGTTTCCATCACCACGGCTTCACAGTTCCAGCCTGGTAACGCTCTTCTAACACTTAACACCCTTACACAAGGACAAGAATCATCGAATCACAGACTGGTCTGGGTTGGAAGGGACCCCAAGAAACTTCCAACTTGAAGCCATCGCCCCCTGTCCTGTCCCCACAGACACTGAGAAGAGGCTGGCCATGTCCCCCTGTGTCCCACCCTTCAGATATTGATAACCATTGATCAGATCCCCTCTCAGGCTGCTTCTCTCCAGGCTGAACAGCCCCAGCTCACTCAGCCTTTCCTCACAGGGGAGATGCTCCAGGCCTTTCATCATCTCCGTGTCCCTCCTCTGGACTCTCTCCAGGAGATCCCTGTCCCTTTTATACCAGGGAGCCCAGAACTGAACACAACACTCCAAGTGTGACCTGACCGGGGCAGAGCAGAGGGGGATGATCCCCTCCTTTGACCTGCTGGCCACGCTCCTCTTCATGCACCCCAGGATCCCATTGGCCTCCTTGGGCACACTGCTGGCTCATGGCCACCCTGTCACCCACCAGGACCTCCAAGTCCTTCTCTGAAGAGCTCCTCTCCAGCAGCTCACCCCCAGCCTGTACAATTCTTTCCCAAGTGCAAGACTCTCCACTTGCTTTTATCAAACCTCACCTGGTTTCTCCCTGCCCAGCTCTCCAGCTTTCCCAATCACAAGCAACTTCCCCAAGTTTCTCTGATCCTATAACATTTAATGACCCAGTTCAAATATGAAGTCACACTGCTGGTCAACCCTCAGACCAAGCATGCAACACGCCTGAGACACGCTGCGAAAGCTCGGGGTCAGTCCCATGTGTTTCCCCCCCACCTCATTTCACAAGGTTACTTACACTTTTCTGATGAATCCTGGAAAAAGTTGTGTAAGGAGCCAGAAACTTTGTGGATGCATTTTCATGTGGACAAGAAATGAGAATGCTTTTCTAGAGGAGGGAAGAAAAGGGAAGAAGAAGAGTTAGAAGGGCCGTCAGGCTGTCGAGGTGGAACTGTGGTTTGGACCTGGCTGTGGTCTCTCAAGAGCCTGAGGAGGGATGAAGCAGAGTGTTGGGCTTGCTTCGTTCTACTGCTGCAAGACACAAAGCCTGGGGTGGGAAGTGATGGCCATTATGGCCACAGGAGTTGGCTGGGCCTGTGTAGAGCCAGGAGTTGAACTCTATGATCCATGTGGGTCCCTTCTAAGTCAGGAGATGCTAAGATTATGGGACACACGACCCCAGCATGATCACAAAATCCCAGGGGTTGGAAGGAACCTCAGGAGATCATCAGGTCCAACCCCCTGCCAAAGCAGCTCCCTAGGACAGGGCGCACAGGTCGGCATCCAGACAGGGCTGGAATATCTCCAGAGAAGGAGACTCCACACCCCCCTGGGCAGCCTGTCCCAGGGCTCCCTCACCCTCACCAGGAAAAGTTCTTCCATGAGAAGATACTGGTGATCTCCTGCTCCATATACTTTGTTTTGCTGGGAGCTGTTGCCTTCCCTGTACACCTCGTTCCAGACCTGTTCCACCTCACCAGTTTGGCTGTGTGTGACCAGTGGCAGTCTGGGAACAGCAGCTTGGGGCTTGTAGTTGAGTTCACCTTGGGAACTCAAGATGGGTCTTGAATACCTCCAGAGAGGGAGACTCATGAGCGGATGCTACGGACCAGCTCCAGGACCCAGCACAGGCGAGGTGCCAAGGACAGCTGGATAATCCATGCAGGGAACTGGGAAACAGTTTTAGGCTCTTATTTTGGCTGGTATAACAGTACCACCCCTTCACACACAGAAGGCAGTTACCGATCCCCCAGCCCACCCCAGCACCTCGGTGACTTCCCCAACCACGAAGCCCTCGGAAGCAGCGATGTCAGGGACGCCCTCAGTGCTGAGCCCATGGCGGGTCAAGCTGCCGTACAGGGTGGGCTTCCCTGTGGGGAGAACAGCCATCAGCTCAGCCACGTCTCAACCCCACCCCCTCCCCAGCTTATCTTCCCCTCAGCCCGCCCCAAACCACAGGGCACCCCTCCCAACCACCCTCAGCCCTCCCTGAGACACAGGAAACACTCCCAACCGCCCTCACTCCTTCTTACACAGCCCCCCAACTGCCCTCATCTCTCCTAACCCACAGCACCCCTCCACCCCCTTAAGCCCCAGACTTGAGGTATTTAAAAGGGGTGTAGATGAAGAGCTTAAGGACATGATCTAGAGGTGGACCAGGCCCTGATTGGACTCGGTGAACTCAAGGGTCTCTTCTAACCCAGGGGATTCTAGGATCCTGTAAATGCTATTAGTTTCAACCTCGGGTTTAGCACTGTAAAAGTGAGTAAGATCTTGATTAACCTGACAAACACAAGGAAAAGTTATGGATTCAGCTGGACCTGAAAGGAATTTTGCTGCAATTCTTTACACCAACCCAGCCTGGAGCATTTCATATAATTTAGCCCTTAGAGACAGATTTTAGAACAAAACATGAGCACAGAGTTGAAAACTATTCACTTGCCCTGTTTATACTAGATAAAAACCTAATTAATTTCTTGAATACTGCATCCAGCTCTGGAGTCCCCAACGTAAGCAGCACATGGGACTGGTGGAACAAGCCCAGAGGAGGCCACGGAAATGATCAGAGGGCTGGAGCACCTCTGCTGTGAAGCCAGGCTGGGAGAGGTGGTCTGGGTCAGCCTGGGGAAGAGAAGGCTCTGGGGAGATCTTACAGCACCTTCCAGTCCCTGAAGGGGCTACAGGAAAGCTGGGGAGGGACTTTTCAGAAGGGCAGGGAGACACAGGACGAGGGGGGACGGGTTTAAACTGGAAGGGGGGAAATTTAGATTGGATAATGGGAAGAAATTCTTCCCTCTGAGGGTGGTGAGGCCCTGGCACAGGGTGCCCAGGGAAGTGGTGGCTGCCCCCTCCCTGGAGGTGTCCAAGGCTGGGTTGGATGGGGCCTTGAGCAGCTGGGGCTGGTGAGAGGTGTCCCTGCCCATGGCAGGGGGCGGGACTCAACCATCTCTGCGGTCCCTGACAGCACTGCCCGTGCTGTGTCCCCGTGTGCCTCCTCTCGCCCCAGCCCGCCACCCCCTGAGCCCCCCCACACCGCCTCAGCACTCACCAGGGCTGCGGCAGCTCAGCCAGGCCTCACCCTCGTCCCTCCTGCGGAGAGGAAGAGCGGCTGTGAGCGGAGCCGGAGGAAAGAGAGCAGAGAAGGGAGCGGGGGAAGGGGACGGCGAGGGCCGCGCCCACCTCAGCGCCCGGCTCCAGTCGCTCTGCACCCGCAGCGCCGCCGCCATCCCAGCGCGGCCAACGCCGCCTCTGCCGCCTCCGGCCTGCCCGCCGCCCCCCGCCAAGCGCAAAGGGAAAGACGCCGCCAGTGAGCGGGCGCTTCCACAGCCGCGCCCCGCCCCGTCACCGGGCTTAAAGGGGCCGCGCTGCGCCGCTGGGTAGGCACGGGGAGGGGTATGGGGGGGGGGGGGCGGGGGCGGGGGCGGGGGCGGGGGCGGGGGCGGGGCGGGGGCGGGGGCGGGGGCGGGGGCGGGCGCGGGCAAGGCAATGGAGGGGGAGGGGGCAGGCAATGAAAGGGGAAGGGAAAGGGAAAGGGGGGCCGTGGGGGCCGGTGCTGGACCCCCGCGGGAGTGGCATAGAAAGTGCACGGCTCGTGCTGGGGCGAAAGGGCAGGTGGGGGGTGAGGAGGGTGCTGAGCACCCACGGGTGGGGTGTTGGGCACCCGGAAATTTGTGCCCCCAAAGAAGGGGAAGGTAGCACCCCAAACCCTGCTTCCTTGCTCCAGCCTGGCTCAGCGATGGCGAGACCCGGGCACGCCAGGAACTCTCCGTCGTTGGAGAAGACTGAGGAGGAGGAGGACCCAGTGGACGCCCTGATCTCACGCACGGGCTGCACCGCGCAGCACCGGGAGCTGCAGGACTGCATGGCGGCGCGGCAGGACTGGCGCCATTGCCAGCCCCAGGTCCGTGCTTTCGGCGAGTGCATGGCACGCCGGCAGCGTGACACCCAGCCCCGTGGAGCAGCACCTGGCTCACACCAAGCCCACCCTGCTTCACCACCTGGGAACTGAAATCACTGGGGACCTTTGGTGCTGGTGCTGTCACCCAGCCCACCCCCAGTGGCCCAGGTGTGGGGGACAGCCACACCCCCCTGACCCCGATTTTCTGGCAGCAGCACTGGGGAATTAAATCTGTTGGTGGCCAAAGGGCTCCTTTCTATCTGTGCCACCAGGGGGAGGGGATGCTTCTGGGGACAGATGGGTGTTTCCGGTCCAAAATAGCCCAAACTGGGAGCGCTTGGGGTACCCAAGCTGAGGCTCGGCTCTGCAACAGCCCTACCACGGATTTCTACTCTGTGTCCTTCCCTGTGCTGTCCCAAAGCTTTTCCAGCAACGGTCACAGACTGCTCAGGGCTGCGAGGGACCTCAAAGATCATTGAGTCCCACCCCCTGCCATGGGCAGGGACACCTCTCACCAGCTCTCTACCACGTCCTCTCCCAGCCTGGATTGACAGTGAGGATTTCCCCGACCCAAGGCCAGGACCCTGCACTTGTCCTTGTGGAACTTCATGAGGTTCCCCTGGGCCCACTTCTCCAGGTCCCTCCGCATGGCATCCCGTCCTTCCAGCGTGATAACCTCATGTTCCACAGGAGAGGATTGGGGTGGGAGGGGGGAATGGGGAAGGCAGAATTTCTCTCGTGGGAAGCCGCGTGGGGGTGGGGAAGGTGCTCTTCAGGAGTGAGAGGCTGCTCTGATGCTGCCTCCATGGAACAAAGCTATGAAAAAGAAAAGAGAAAGGCATTTGGGGGAGCTGGAAAGGACAGGCTGCCCACGGCATCTCCCGGGGGGCAGAAACTTTGAGGGCATCTCCTTGGGAGCTGGGTACAGGGGCTGCCAGCCAAAAATCACAACAGGCACAGGACTCCGAGTTGAGGGTGATACCTTGAAAAGCAGGAATCTAAACTCCCCAGCCTTGGTGGCTGTTCAGCAGGTATTGTTTATGGCGGTGCTGGGCACACAGGGGATCACATGTGTTTTCCTGCTTCACTGAGTCCTCCCCTGCAGCCTTGTCCAGCCTTGGCTGCTCCTCTCCAAGACACCGGGGACACAGCCTGGGCTTCAGCAGACTCATCTGGCCAAGCACCTTCTTCCTATTGGTTGGAGGGAGGGATCCCCAAGTGGGATCACACTGCAGGCTCCCCTTATAGCCCCTTGCCACAGGACCAGAGACGCCTGTAGCTCCTTGTAGCACTCTCGCTCCATGCTGCACAGAGTGTGGATGACCTCGAGGACCAGCTACTCCTTGTCCATGTCCATGGCTGGGTGTCTGCTAGGAGAAGGCTCCATGTCCGTGCTGCTCATGGCCTGTCCCAGACCTGTCCATGGCCCTGCTCTTGGTCAGTCTCCAGTGGCAGATCCAGTGGGAAGTCTTGGTGAAGTGCTGACCCTGGCTCTGTCCCCAGTCCCTCAGGATCTTGATGGGTCTGGAGGGCTGGCAATGGCTTGAGAGCTTCCAGCTCCTCCATGGCACCGGGCCAGGGCTCGGGGAAGGAGTAGCGGGCCTTGGTGAAAGCCCATCTGAGAGAGATGTGAAGAGAGAGACAGCGGCATCCCGACCGCTGTGGAGGGAACACGGTGCTGGGGTGTGAGACTCATCTAGAGGTCAGCCTTGCTTCAGGGCCTCTGGGTCGAGCCTCAGGGCTTCAGGGCCTATCTCCACTGCAGCCCCTGAGACGCTGCTCAGCATGAGGGGGCCTGGGTGAGGGTCCCCTGTGGGTGCTGCTGGCCCCATTCCGAGCCCACCCACACCCCCAGGCACCAGCAAACCCACTGGGATACCAGCCACCTCCACCCCACTTTTGGGGGTGCCAGCGGTGCCTGGGGCCAGCTTGTGCTCGCAGGAGTCGGGCACTAAGGGGCTCGCAACCCAACCAGGGGAGGGAAAGGTTGGGGGCCACAGGCAAGCCACAGGCAGGCCCACCAACCTCCAGGCATGGATCTACAAGGACCCACCCAACCTGGCCTTGAACACTTCCAGGGATGGGGCACCCACCACCTCTCTGGGCTGCCTGTTCCAGCCCCTCACCACTTTCTCTGTAAAAAACTTCCCCCTAATATCCAACCCAACCCTTCCCTTCTTCAGCTTCACTCCATCCCCCTTGGCCTGATGGTGAGATGTGCAAGGGAGAGAAAGAGGAGGACCCAAGCTGTAACTGTCTGTTGTTGAGGAGCAAGACCTTAGAGTTAGAAATGTGATGCTCAGGAGTTACCAACGTGCAAACTGCACTGTAGAATTTACTGGGAAGGGACCGTAGATGGTAGTCTCTGTAGATCTCTCTTTTCAGCACTCTTCAGTGCTGGTCTCAGGGTTTAGAAAAGCTGGAAGAGATAAAGAAGTGTGAAAGCATGAGGAGAGGTCTTGAGAACCTTTCCCTTAACCGAGTTTGTAGCTGGTGAAGAGGTGAGGGCCTGTGTTAGGTTTTTAAACTCCTGAGTGATCTGCAGAAGGTGAAGAGGAAAAGATTTGCTGTTCCTTTCAGGTAGAATGTGTCATCTAATACATTTACAGGTGTCACTGGAGAATTATGATCTAGTTGCAATCACGGAAACATGGTGGGATGATTCCCACAGTTGGAATACCCCCGTAGAAGGGTATCGCCTTTTTAGAAGGGATAGGCTAGGAAGGAAGGGTGGTAGGGTTGCCCTCTATGTTAAAAAGTGGATAGACTGTGAGGAGCTCTCTCTGGAAGGTGGCCAGGAGCAGGTTGAAAGCCTGTGGGTCAGGATTAGGGATGGGGCTAATAAAGAGCAGCTGGTGATAGGGGTCTACTACAGGCCACCTGATCAAGGAGAGACTACCGATGAGGCTTTCTTCCTTCATCTGCAGGAGGCATCACGGTCACAGGCACTCATCCTGATGGGGGACTTTAACCACCCGGATATCTGCTGGGAAAACCACATGGCGAGCTGCAAGAGGTCCAGGAGACTCCTGGAGTGTGTAGATGATAACTTTCTGGTTCAAATAGTGGATAGACTGACCAGAGGCGATGCACTGCTGGACCTGGTGCTCACCAATGTGGGGGAGATCATTAAAGGTCTTAAGGTTGGAGACAGCCTGGGCTGCAGTGACCATGCCCTAGTTGAGTTTGTAATCTCAAGGAATGTGGGCCTGGCGAAAAGTGGGACCAGGACACTGAACTTTAAGAGAGCAAACTTTAGGCTGTTTAAGGACTTGTTGGCCAAGATCTCCTGGGAGGTGGTCCTTAGAGACAGAAATGTTGAGGACAGCTGGCTATTCTTTAAGGATGCCTTTCTGAGAGCTAAAAGACTCTCTATCCCCCTGAATAAGAAAGCGGGCAAGAGGGGCAGGAGGCCAGCATGGCTAAGCAAGGACCTGCTGGTCAAACTGAGGGAAAAGAAAGGCAAATACAAGCTCTGGAAGCAAGGGTGTGTAGCCTGGAAAGAATACAGGGATGCTGTTCGGACTTGCAGAGATGGGATCAGGAAAGCCAAGGCGCAGATGGAACTGAACTTGGCAAGGGATGTTAAAAATCACAAGAAGGGATTTTACAGGTACATTGGCCAGAAGAGACAGGCCAAAGAGAACGTACCCCCCTTGGTAAATGAGAAAGGAGAATTGGCTGCGACTGATGAGGAGAAGGCTGAAGTACTGAATGAGTTCTTTGCCTCGGTTTTCTCTGGCAGCCAGGATTCTCATAATTCTCAAATCCCAGAACCTTGCATCCCTAAAACTCAAGGTGGGAAATGGGGGAGTAAATCCCCCCCCACTGTAAGAGCAGAGCAAGTCCGAGACCGCCTCATGAGACTGAATGTCTACAAGTCTCTGGGGCCGGATGACATGCATCCCAGGGTCCTGAAGGAGCTGGCTGATGTGGTTGCCGAGCCGCTCTCCATCATATTTGAAAAGTCGTGGCTGTCAGGAGAGGTCCCTGGGGATTGGAAAAAAGGTCATGTCACTCCCATTTATAAAAAAGGGAACAAGGAAGACCCAGGGAATTACAGGCCGGTGAGCCTCACCTCTGTGCCTGGGAAGATCATGGAACAGATCCTCCTGGACGACATGTTGGAGCACATGAGGGAAGAGCATGTGATCCGGGACAGCCAGCACGGCTTCACCAAGGGAAGGTCGTGCCTCACCAATCTGGTGACTTTCTATGATGGAGTGACAGCATCGGTAGATAGAGGGAAGGCGACCGATGTCATCTACTTGGACTTGTGCAAGGCCTTTGACACAGTCCCCCACCACATCCTTGTCTCTGAATTGGAGAGAAGTGGATTTGATGGGTGGACCGTCCACTGGATAAGAAACTGGTTAACAGACCGTAGCCAAAGGGTGGTGGTCAATGGGTCTATGTCCAGGTGGAGGCTGGTGACAAGCGGGGTCCCCTAAGGGTCTGTCTTGGGACCGGTGATCTTTAACATCTTTATCAATGACATGGATGATGGAATTGAGTGCACCCTCAGCAAGTTTGCGGATGACACCAAGCTGAGTGGTGTGGTCGACACCCCAGAAGGAAAGGAAGCCATGCAGAGGGATCTTGACAGGCTGGAAAGATGGGCCCGAGGGAACCTAATGAGGTTCAACACTGCCAAGTGTCAGGTGTTGCACTTGGGCCGGAAGAATCCCAGACACAGATACAGACTGGGAGAAGAGCTTCTTGAGAGTAGCCCTGCTGAGAAGGACTTGGGGATTGTGGTGGATGAGAAGCTTGACATGAGCCAGCTGTGTGCTCTTGCAGCTCGTAGGGCCAATGGTATCCTGGGCTCCATCAGAAGAGGAGTGGCCAGCAGGGACAGGGAGGTGATTGTCCCTCTCTACTCTGCCCTCGTGAGGCCCCACGTGGAGTCCTGTGTCCAGATCTGGGGCCCTCAATACAAGAAGGATGTGGAACTGTTGGAGAGGGTTCAGAGGAGGGCCACAAGGATGATTAGAGGGCTGGAGCACCTGCCCTACAAAGAGAGGCTGAGGGAACTGGGCTTGTTCAGCCTGGAGAAGAGAAGGCTGCGGGGGGACCTCATTGCAGCCTTCCAGTACGTGAAGGGAGCTTATAGGCAGGAGGGGATTCGACTTTTTAAAAGAGCAGATAATGGCAGGACAAGGGGGAATGGACTAAAGCTTAAGGAGGGAAGGTTTAGATTAGATATTAGGGGGAAGTTTTTTACAGAAAGAGTGGTGAGGTGCTGGAACAGGCTGCCCAGAGAGGGGGTGGATTCCCGGTCCCTGGAGGTGTTCAAGGCCAGGTTGGATGGGGCCCTGGGCAGCCTTGTGTAGCTCCAGGCCTGGAGGTTGGTGTCCCTGCCTGTGGCAGGGGGGTTGGAGCTCTCTGATCCTTGGGGTCCCTTCCAACCCAGACCATTCTATGATTCTATGATTCTATGACACGTCCACAAGAAATGCCTTGGGAAGTCCGAATGGCAAGAACTTGAAGGTGTAGAAAGCTCTTGTGGATTTTAAAGATTGTTAGACCATTTAGTAGATGAAAAGACACCGGAGGCTATTAAAGGCCTCTTGGTCAGCAGGCGCCTGAGCCTGCAGGCTATCAAAGCTGGGAGAGTATCTGTCAGGCGTTGCCGTACGTGTTTGCATTTTTCTTCTCACCCATCCTCCACTGATCTCTGAGGACAGGTCGCTAGGTGGGAAAATCCTGCTGGAGCAACGGTCTTACATTTGCCATGAAGGAATTAAGGTGTTTTGATTTCCACCCTTGCTTTTGTTACCCCGATTCTCGGCTCGTTTGGGTCCGTGGGGCTTGCAAAAGAAATGGAGTGAATCTTCTGGAACACTGAAGCTGGCCACTGGGAGCCACCCCAGTTCTCAGTGCTGAATGAACTGGGGCTGTTCAGCCTGGAGAAAAGAAGCCTGAGAGGGGATCTGATCAATGGTTATCAGTATCTGAAGGGTGGGATGCAGGGGGACATGGCCAGCCTCTTCTCAGTGTCTGTGGGGACAGGACAAGGGGCGATGGCCTCAAGTTGGAGCACAGGAAGTTCTACACCAATCTGGGATAGAGCTTCTTCCCGGTGAGGGTGAGGGAGCCCCGGGACAGGCTGCCCAGGGGGGTGTGGAGTCTCCTTCTCTGGAGATATTCCAGCCCTGTCTGGACGCCGACCTGTGCGACCTGTCCTAGGGAGCTGCTTTGGCAGGGGGGTTGGACCCGATGGGCTCTGGAGGTCTCTTCCAACCCCTACGGTTCTGTGAGTCTGTGATTCTGTGGCAGGAATTGTCCTGAGAACTGTCCTATTACACCATCCCATCCATGGAGGAGCAGGAGACATTTACCAATGGCAGAAACTAATGTGTTGTGATGGACTTCACAATAGGTCCTGAAGTGTGGGACACAGGGGGACCTGCAGCTTCTTACTTCCTTCAAGTTGAAGCAGGGATTTCAGAGCTTTGCAACCCAAGTCTGAGCACGCAGAACTCAGTAGGATTGCAAACAGTGCCCTGGCATCACCAACAGCTTGCATCTGAGGCTCATCATCTTTGGGATTGGTAGCTCGCACAGCCTGTGGTATGGGATGACTTGAGAAGCTTGAGAAGAACACCGGTGCCTGTAGCTTTTTAAGACACTTTCTGTCCTTAAATGTGAAAATTGGGATGTGCAGACTTGGTGGGGCATGGGCACAGGACCCATCATCGCTGCTTCTGATTCGGCTGCTGCCTCTGCTGGAGCTGGCTGAGCTCTAGCAAAGGACCTTCAGCACAAACTGACTTATTCCCTGCTTTTATTTAGGAAAGAAAAATCATCTGGTGCACACTGGGTTTAAAGAGCCTTTTCTAAACCTGCTATATAGCTGAGGGCACACTTGGCGTTTGTGTTGGCAGTGTGAAGCAAGAACAAAAACCATCGGTCTGTGCCAAAGAACTGGGTATAACAAAGCTGGTAACACGCCTTCTGCACTCTGGCACCAGTAAGGTCATCACTAGTGTGCTGTTCTGGAGATGTGACAGAGCTAGGTGGCAAGGTGGGGAAAGGAGGAGGAGGACTATAGCGGGAACGCAGGCCTTTTCATGGACAAGTTGTGATGCTTTGGCTTGTTTTGCAGGCTACAGGTCGATTTACTTTGAAGAAGAAGTAGATCTAACTCAAATCTGGAGGACATTGGAGATATCTGTAGGAAAGAAGTGATTGTTTACCCCGATGGTGAAAGAAAACCACCTGTTGGTGAAGGTTTCAATAGGTCATGGTTAAATCTGCGCTGTGTGGGGACGGCGGCGAGTGAGGATGGGCTTTACAGTCCTGGCTGTCTGCGGTGGGAGAGGGGACAGCTACCCAAACCCAAACCTGAGGGTTACACAGTTAACCTTGCAGGTTTCTGAGCCTGGAACTGGGTTTAGACGCTGGTTTGAGCCACGTGTTCAGCTCCCAGCTCCTGCATGGAGCAGCTTTGCCTCAAAGCCCTGTCATCTCGTATGCTTTTGTCTGTCGTTAGCAGGTGAGCTGAAGTTACCTTAGATGGAGCCTGGCCTACAGATGAGACATCTCGTTGCCTGATAAAAAGCCCTGAGCGACTGGCAGAGATGAATTATGAAGGCAGACTGGAGACTGTAGGAGCACAGGAAGTTCTGCACCAATCTGGGGAAGAGCTTCTTCCTGGTGAGGGTGAGGGAGCCCTGGGACAGGCTGCCCAGGGGGGTGTGGAGTCTCCTTCTCTGGAGATATTCCAGCCCCGTCTGGACGCCGACCTGTGCGACCTGTCCTAGGGAGCTGCTTTGGCAGGGGGCTTGGACCCCATGAGCTCTGGAGGTCCCTTCCAACCCCTACAGTTCTGTGAGTCTGTATCTCGGAAGCAGGGTGCTTGGTCCAAGGAATAAGCACCCAGAGGTGGGATCTTGGGTGTTCAAGGTAACGATTTTGTTCTGGTTGTGGGGTGTCAGGAGCAATCTGAAGTTTCCCTCTCCTGAAACGTTTCTTGCAAGGCGTGATGTGCTTGCTCTTCTCCTTACGCAGGTGGGACACATTTCCAAGTATGGCTGACAGGAGTGGCATGAGGAAGAGCCTTGGAGTGCCACCAGATTTATCCAATCAGAGTTCTGCTTGCCTCTGAGGGCACCAATGAGGGCTCAGCACCAATGAGGGCTCAGCATGCCCCTGATGCCACAAAAGGGGGGTGTGGCTGCCGGGCAGGTGTCAGGGGGCGCAGGGCAGTTGGCACTGGACACTGTCGTCTGTCAGCGTCACTGCAGACTGCAGCCTCAGCCATTGCTTGTCAGTGTCTTGGTTGGCAGATAACTGGAGATCTTGGAACTCATTGGTGACCGGAGGGACACAGCTGTAGCTCAGCCCAAGCCATGGGTTGCTTCGGCGCCCTGGCTGTGGGTGATCTGATGCCATTCATTATGCTGGCGATGTATCTCCGGTTCATCTCCACCTTTCAACGGGACAGGAAGCGCCGGGTAGGAGAACGTTGCAGCGCACTGAGCCGTGCCGAGTCCTGACATGGGGTGGTGTCGGGGGGTGTGGGTGGCTGGGAGCTGCTCCCATTTCACCAACGTTCTGGGGGTCTTGCTGTGGAGACCGGCGATGAGCAACAAGCAATTCGATATGAATTTTAGGTGAAGCCATTTATTGGGTGACATCACACGTATTCTATGCATTTCTTAGGGCAAAGGTTCTTGCTCCGCAGAACACTGTGCCACACCATGTCATGACATGCAGTAGTGTGGAGCATGGGGGAGTCCTGTAGCATAGGGCTGGGGGCTGCTCCACACTCACCCACGTTCTGGGGGTTTTTGCAGAAGAGGTGGAGGAGGAGGTTTGGGAAGACCAGGTCGAGAGTGTCTTCAGAGAAGCCAAGCTGTGAGTGGCCCCAGCATCGAGCGCCCTGGAAAGGGCTGACACCCCACAGCAGCCCTGACACGGGGCTGTGCTGGGGGCTGCCAGCCGCTCACTTGGTCTCGTCCCTCATCAGGTTCTTCCCAAGCAACTGGAAATCCAAAGAAGCCTGCGTCACCCCAGGCCATGTGAGTGCTCAGCTCCTGCCCCAGACTCTCCACCTGTGCCCTGCGCGTTTCGGGCATCCCCGCCTGCCTGCCGGCCAAGGAGGGGCTGCTGCCCGGGGGTCCCAGAGGAGGGCCCAGGCTGCAAATGGTCCCTTCTCTCTCCTCCTCTGCAGGGAGATCGAGGACACAAAGAGCGTGAACAGCCTGTCCCCGCGTGCTCGCCTGGGCTCCCCGGGATCTCTCTCGAGACACCTATCGGCATCTCTCCACTCCTTCCCCGAGTCCAGTGCTGGTACGATGGTGGAGCTGGAAGCTCTGAACCGATCCCCAGCCCTCCAGACCCCTGAAACTGCTGAGGGGCTGGTGACAGAGCCAGGGCCAGTCCTTAACCAAGACCTCCCTCTAGAGCGGCCATTGGAGACGTACCAAGAGCAGTCACCTGGACTGCTCAGAGACACGGCGCAGAGCCCCAAGGAAGTGCAGCCTTCCCCCACCAGACCCAAGGTAGGTGACCCTTGCTCTGCACCACACTGTGCCACAACATGTCATGACATAGAGTGGTGTGGGGGGAGCATGTGGGTCTGTAGCATAGCGCTGGCAGCTGCTCCACACTCACCCACGTTCTGGGGGTTTTTGCAGAAGTGGTGGACGAAGATATTTGGGAAGAGCAAGGCCAGGGTCCATGAGGAGCAGCCGAGCAGTGAGTGGCCCCAGCACCAAGCACGCCGTAAAGGGGCGATACCCCATGGCAGCGCAGACACGCGTCTGTGCTGGGGGCTGCCAGCCTCTGACTCATGTCTCGTCCCTCATCAGGTTCTTCCCAAGCAAACGGAGGTGCAGAGAAGCCTCTCTCACCCCAGGACATGTGGTGAGTGCTGGGGAGACTCCCAGCTCCTGCCCCAGACTCTCCACCTGTGCCCTGCCCATTTCAGATATCCCTGCCTACCTGCTGGCCAAGGAGGGGCTGCTGCCCAGGGGTCCCACCAGAGGGTCTAAGCTGAAACTGAGTCTCTTCTCTCTCCTCGTCTGCAGGGAGAACGAGGACACAAAGAGCCGGAACAGCCTGTCACCGCGTGCTCGGCTGGGATCTGTGGGCTCCCCGGGCTCTCTCTCGGGACGCCTATCGGCATCTCTTGACTCTCTCCCCGTGTCCAGCGCTGGTGCGATGGCGGAGCTGGAAGCTCTGAACCAATCCCCAGCCCTCCAGACACCTGAAACCGTTGAGGAGCCGGTGACAGAGCCAGGGCCAGTCCTTGACCTTTGCCCCCCTCTGGAGCTGCTGATGGACACCGACCAAGAGCAGTTCCCTGGACAGGTCAGGGGCAGGGCACGGTGGCCCAGGGATGTGGAGCCTTCCCCCAGCAGACTCAAGGTAGGTGACCGTTACTCAGCACCACACTGCGCTGCACCATGTCATGACATGGAGTGCTGTGGACCATGGAGGTCTGTAGCATAGTGCTGGGAGCTGCTCCACACTCACCCACATTCTGGGGGTCTTGCAGAAGTGGTGGAAGATGATGTATGGGAAGCGCCAGGCGAGAGTCTATCCAGAGCAGCCGAGCAGTGAGTGGCCCTGGCACCGAGCGCCCTTCAAATTGCTGACACCCCACGGCAGCCCTGAGAAGTGGCTGTGCTGGGGGCTGCCAGCCTCTTACTCATGTGTCCTCCCTCATCAGGTTCTTCCCAAGCAACTGGAAGTGCAGAGGAGCCTGCATCAGCCCAGGACATGTGGTGAGTGCTGGGGAGATGCCCAGATCCTGCCCCATACTTTCCACCTGTGCCCTGGCCGGTGCGGGTATCTCTGCCTGCCGGCCAAGGAGGGGCTGCTGCCCAGGGGTCCCACCAGAGGGTCTAACCTGAAACTGGGTCTATTCTCTCTCCTCCTCTGCAGGGAGGAGGAGGACACAATGAGTCTGAACAGCCCGTCCCCGAGTGTTCAGCTGCCCTCCCCGGGCTCCCTGCACTGGGACGTGAGCAGTACATCCTCATCTCCCAACTCCTTCCCCGAGTCCAGTGCTGGTACGATGGTGGAGCTGGAAGCTCCGAGCCGATCCCCAGCCCTCCAGACCCCTGAAACTGTTGAGGGGCTGGTGAGAGAGCCAGGGCCAGCCCTTGACCAAGATCTCCCTCTAGAGCGGCCATTGGAGACAGACCAAGGGCAGTCACCTGCACTGCTCAGAGACAGGGCGCAGAGCCCCATGGAAGTGCAGCCTTCCCCTAGCAGTTCCCAGGTAGGTGACCGTTACTCTGCACCATACTGCGCCGCACCATTCATGACATGGAGTGGTGTGGGGGGAGCATGGGTGTCTGTAGATAGGGCTGGGAGCTGCTCCACACTCACCCACGTTCTGGGGGTTTTTGCAGAAGTGGTGGACGAAGATATTTGGGAAGAGCAAGGCCAGAGTCCATGAGGAGCGGCCAAGCAGTGAGTGGCCCCGGCACCGAGCACCCTGTAAAGGGGTGATACCCCACTGCAGCGCAGGCACACGTCTGTGCTGGTGGCTGCCAGCCTCTGACTGATGTCTCATTCCTCATCAGGTTCTTCCCAATCAACTGGAGATGCAAACAAGCCTCTGTCACCCCAGGACACGTGGTGAGTGCTGGGGAGACTCCCAGCTCCTGCCTCAGACTCTCTGCCGGTGCCCTGTGCCCTGCCTGTTTCGGGTATCCCCACCTGCCTGCCGGCGAAGGAGGGGCTGCCGCCCGGGGGTCCCACCAGAATGGCCGAGCTGAAACCAGGTCTCTTCTCTCTCCTCCTAACCCGGGAGAACGAGGAGACAATGAGCCTGTACAGCCTGTCCCTGTGTGCTCGGCTGGGCTCCCTGGGCTCTGTCTCGAGCAGCACATCCGCATCTCTTGTCTTTCCCCGTGTCCAGCGCTGGTGCGATGGCGGAGCTGGAAGCTCTGAGCCGATCCCCAGCCCCCCAGATCCCGGAAACCGTTGAGGAGCCGGTGAGAGAGCCAGGGCCAGTCCTTGACCTTTGCCCCCCTCTGGAGCTGCTGATGGACACCGACCAAGAGCAGTTCCCTGGACAGGTCAGGGGCAGGGCACGGTGGCCCAGGGATGTGGAGCCTTCCCCCAGCAGACTCAAGGTAGGTGACCGTTACTCAGCACCACACCGCCCTGCACCATGTCATGACATGGAGTGCTGTGGACCATGGAGGTCTGTAGCATAGTGCTGGGAGCTGCTCCACACTCACCCACATTCTGGGGGTCTTGCAGAAGTGGTGGAAGATGATGTATGGGAAGCGCCAGGCGAGAGTCTATTCAAAGAAGCCGAGCAGTGAGTGGCCCCGGCACCGAGCCCCCTTCAAAGAGCTGACACCCCACGGCAGCCCTGACAAGTGGCTGTGCTGGGGGGTGCCAGCCTCTTACTCATGTGTCCTCCCTCATCAGGTTCTTCCCAAGCAACTGGAGGTGCAGAGGAGCCTGCATCAGCCCAGGACATGTGGTGAGTGCTGGGGAGATGCCCAGATCCTGCCCCATACTTTCCACCTGTGCCCTGGCCGGTGCGGGTATCTCTGCCTGCCGGCCAAGGAGGGGCTGCTGCCCAGGGGTCCCACCAGAGGGTCTAAGCTGAAACTGGGTCTCTTTTCTCTCCTCCTCTGCAGGGAGAACAAGGACACAATGAGTCTGAACAGCCCGTCCCCGAATGTTCAGCTGCCCTCCCCGGGCTCCCTGCACTGGGACATGAGCAGTACATCCTCATCTCCCAACTCCTTCCCCGAGTCCAGTGCTGGTACGATGGCGGAGCTGGAAGCTCCGAGACGATCCCCAGCCCTGCAGATCCCGGAAACCGTTGAGGAGCTGGTGACAGAGCCAGGGCCAGTCCTTGACCTTTGCCCTCCTCTGGAGCTGCTGATGGACACCGACCAAGAGCAGTTCCCTGGACAGGTCAGGGGCAGGGCACGGTGGCCCAGGGATGTGGAGCCTTCCCCCAGCAGACTCAAGGTAGGTGACCGTGACTCTGCACTACACTGCGCTGCACCATGTCATGACATGGAGTGCTGTGGACCATGGAGGTCTGTAGCATAGTGCTGGGAGCTGCTCCACACTCACCCACATTCTGGGGGTCTTGCAGAAGTGGTGGAAGATGATGTATGGGAAGCGCCAGGCGAGAGTCTATCCAGAGCAGCCGAGCAGTGAGTGGCCCCGGCACCGAGCGCCCTTCAAAGAGCTGACACCCCACGGCAGCCCTGACAAGCGGCTGTGCTGGGGGCTGCCAGCCTCTTACTCATGTGTCCTCCCTCATCAGGTTCTTCCCAAGCAACTGGAGGTGCAGAGGAGCCTGCATCAGCCCAGGACATGTGGTGAGTGCTGGGGAGATGCCCAGATCCTGCCCCATACTTTCCACCTGTGCCCTGGCCGGTGCGGGTATCTCTGCCTGCCGGCCAAGGAGGGGCTGCTGCCCAGGGGTCCCACCAGAGGGTCTAAGCTGAAACTGGGTCTCTTTTCTCTCCTCCTCTGCAGGGAGAACAAGGACACAATGAGTCTGAACAGCCCGTCCCCGAATGTTCAGCTGCCCTCCCCGGGCTCCCTGCACTGGGACATGAGCAGTACATCCTCATCTCCCAACTCCTTCCCCGAGTCCAGTGCTGGTACGATGGCGGAGCTGGAAGCTCCGAGACGATCCCCAGCCCTGCAGATCCCGGAAACCGTTGAGGAGCTGGTGACAGAGCCAGGGCCAGTCCTTGACCTTTGCCCTCCTCTGGAGCTGCTGATGGACACCAACCAAGAGCAGTTCCCTGGACAGGTCAGGGGCAGGGCACGGTGGCCCAGGGATGTGGAGCCTTCCCCCAGCAGACTCAAGGTAGGTGACCGTGACTCTGCACCACACTGCGCTGCACCATGTCATGACATGGAGTGCTGTGGACCATGGAGGTCTGTAGCATAGTGCTGGGAGCTGCTCCACACTCACCCACATTCTGGGGGTCTTGCAGAAGTGGTGGAAGATGATGTATGGGAAGCGCCAGGCGAGAGTCTATCCAGAGCAGCCGAGCAGTGAGTGGCCCCGGCACCGAGCGCCCTTCAAAGAGCTGACACCCCACGGCAGCCCTGACAAGCGGCTGTGCTGGGGGCTGCCAGCCTCTTACTCATGTGTCCTCCCTCATCAGGTTCTTCCCAAGCAACTGGAGGTGCAGAGGAGCCTGCATCAGCCCAGGACATGTGGTGAGTGCTGGGGAGATGCCCAGATCCTGCCCCATACTTTCCACCTGTGCCCTGGCCGGTGCGGGTATCTCTGCCTGCCGGCCAAGGAGGGGCTGCTGCCCAGGGGTCCCACCAGAGGGTCTAAGCTGAAACTGGGTCTCTTTTTACTCCTCCTCTGCAGGGAGAACAAGGACACAATGACCCTGAACAGCCCGTCCCCATGTGTTCAGCTGCCCTCCCCGGGCTCTCTGCACTGGGATTTGAGCAGTACATCCTCATCTCCCAACTCCTTCCCCGAGTCCAGTGCTGGTACGATGGCGGAGCTGGAAGCTCCGAGACGATCCCCAGCCCTCCAGAACCTTGAAACTGTTGAGGGTCCAGTGACAGAGCCAGGGCCAGCCCTTGACCAAGTTCTCCCTCTAGAGCGGCCATTGGAGACGGACCAAGAGCAGTCACCTGGACTGCTCAGAGACAGGGCGCAGAGCCCCATGGATGTGGAGCCTTCCCGCAGCAGACCCAAGGTAGGTGACTGTTACTCTGCAGAACACCAGGCCACACCATGTCTTCATATGGAGTGGTGTGGGGGGAGCATGGAGGTCTGTAGCATAGTGCTGGGAGCTGCTCCACACTCACCCATGTTCTGGGGTTTTTTGCAGAAGTGGTGGAAGATGATGTTTGGGAAGAGCAAGGCCAGAGTGCATCAGGAGCAGCCAAGCAGTGAGTGGCCCCGGCACCGAGCACCTGTGTCAGGGCTGACACCCCAATGCAGCCCTGCCACCGGGCTGTGCTGGGGGCTGCCAGCCTCTGACTCATGTCTCGTCCCTCGTCAGGTTCTTCCCAAGCAACCGGAGGTGCAGAGAAGCCTCTGTCACCCCAGGGCATGTGGTGAGTGCTGGGGAGATGCCCAGCTCCTGTCCCAGACTCTCTGCCTGTGCCCTGTCTTTGCCCAGAGTGGGCAGCCCTGCTTGCTGCCCGAGCAGGGGCTGCTGCCCGGGGGTCCCAGAGGAGGGCCCAGGCTGCAACTGGGTCTCTTCTCTCTCCTCCTCAGCCAGGAGAACGAGGAGACATTGAGCATGAAGGGCCTGTCCCCGCATGCCTCACTGAACAACCTGGGCTCATGCTTGGACAGAGGATCCGTCTGCCTGGATTCCTTCCCCGAGTCCAGCCCTGGTGGAGCTGGAAGCTCTCAACTGACTGTGAGCCTTCCAGACCCATCAAGCTTTTGAGGACTGGTGACAGAGCCAGTTCATCCCTTCACCCCTTATATGGCATTTCTGGTTTTTTCTTGGAGATTTCACTCCTTTTGTTTCCCCCCCACCCCGCCCCGCCCCGCTATTGTTAGAGTTTCTCTTGATCCCTGTTCTTGTTTATAACCCAACTCCCATCTCTCTAACCCATTCTCAGTTCCCCATTGGTTGCATCAAATATACAAACCCAAAACAACAAACCTGGAGTTTCTAGTGGTCAGTATTTCTCTCTCTCCCAGATTTGCTGCCACTCAGTTGCTCACCACTCCCACCAGAGTTGACTCATTTCACTCACACCAACAGTTCATCAAATCTAAATCAATTTTCAATACTCAGCTCCAAAATCAAGACCAACCAATCAGTGCCAGCAGAGCAGCCACTCCGTTGGGAATCAAACTCCTGCATGACAGGCAGGAGTTCTCCTGCTGACCCACAGAGCAGGATGCGGTTACAGACAGACACAGCAGCACTCCACACTCACTTGGTGCTTACTTGAACGTCTCAGTCCCACCTGCACAAGTTCTTTGGATGATAAATCCAAACCAGAACAACACTCGATATCATTATCGAGATGCCAATCATCAATCTCCGTGAGCTCCCTGGGCTCCCTCGTGGACACCAGATCTGTGTCTCTCTACTCTTTCCTGGAGCCCTGGCTGGTGCGATGGCGGAGCTGGAAGCTCTCAACCCATCGTGAGCCCTCCAGACCCATCAAGATTCTGGTATTTCATCCCCCCTTTTCTTCTAGAAGCCCCTTTCCGTGTACCACACTCCCAGATTTTCCAAGCAGAGCAGCACCTCTTCCGTTGTTTCTCTTTCTCTCTGTTTTTCTCTTTTTTCTAAAGCCAATCCTAAGGGATGGGATTCATGGGGGAGGCACTGAGCACCCATGGGTGGGAGTAGGGGAGATAGGCACCCGTGGGTTTGGGAAGGTTCTGGGCCCCCATGAGTGGGCGGTAGGCTGCATGGGGTGTGAGGGGTGCTGAGCTCCTCCTGGGGTTGCATGAGGACACCCACAGGGGCAGGGCGGGTTGGTGCCCACAAAGAAGGGGAAGGTAGCACCCCAAACCCTGCTTCCTTGCTCCAGCCTGGCTCAGCGAAGGCCAGGAACCCTCCATCGTTGGAGAAGGCTGAGGAGGAGGACCCAGTGGACGCCCTGATCTCACGCACGGGCTGCGCCGCGCAGCACCGGGAGCTGCAGGACTGCATGGCGGCGCGGCAGGACTGGCGCCATTGCCAGCCCCAGGTCCGTGCTTTCGGCGAGTGCATGGCACGCCGGCAGCGTGACACCCAGCCCCGTGGAGCAGCACCTGGCTCACACCAAGCCCACCCTGTTTCACCACCTGGGAACTGAAATCACTGGGGACCTTTGGTGCTGGTGCTGTCACCCAGCCCACCCCCAGTGGCCCAGGTGTGGGGGGCAGCCACACCCCCCTGACCCCGATTTTCTGGCAGCAGCACTGGGGAATTAAATCTGTTGGTGGCCAAAGGGCTCCTTTCTGTCTGTGCCACCAGGGGGAGGGGATGCTTCTGGGCACAGATGGGTGTTTCTGGTCCAAAATAGCCCAAACTGGGAGCGCTTGGGGTACCCAAGCTGAGGCTCGGCTCTGCAACAGCCCTACCACGGATTTCTACTCTGTGTCCTTCCCTGTGCTGTCCCAAAGCTTTTCCAGCAATGGTCACAGACTGCTCAGGGCTGGGAGGGACCTCAAAGATCATTGAGTCCCACCCCCTGCCATGGGCAGGGACACCTCTCACCAGCTCTCTACCACGTCCTCTCCCAGCCTGGATTGACAGTGAGGATTTCCCCGACCCAAGGCCAGGACCCTGCACTTGTCCTTGTGGAACTTCATGAGGTTCCCCTGGGCCCACTTCTCCAGGTCCCTCCGCATGGCATCCCGTCCTTCCAGCGTGATAACCTCATGTTCCACAGGAGAGGATTGGGGTGGGAGGGGGGAACGGGGAAGTCAGAATTTCTCTCGTGAGAAGCCGCGTGGGGGTGGGGAAGGTGCTCTTCAGGAGTGAGAGGCTGCTCTGATGCTGCCTCCATGGAACAAAGCTATGAAAAAGAAAAGAAAAAGGCATTTGGGGGGGCTGGAAAGGACAGGCTGCCCACGGCATCTCCCGGGGGGCAGAAACTTTGAGGGCATCTCCTTGGGAGCTGGGTACAGGGGCTGCCAGCCAAAAATCACAACTGGCACAGGACTCCGAGTTGAGGGTGATGCCTTGAAAAGCAGGAATCAAAACTCCCCAGCCTTGGTGGCTGTTCAGCAGGTATTGTTTATGGTGGTGCTGGGCGCACAGGGGATCACATGTGTTTTCCTGCTTCACTGAGTCCTCCCCTGCAGCCTTGTCCAGCCTTGGCTGCTCCTCTCCAAGACACCGGGGACACAGCCTGGGCTTCAGCAGACTCATCTGGCCAAGCACCTTCTTCCTATTGGTTGGAGGGAGGGATCCCCAAGTGGGATCACACTGCAGGCTCCCCTTGTAGCCCCTTGCCACAGGACCAGAGACGCCTGTAGCTCCTTGTAGCACTCTCGCTCCACGCTGCACAGAGTGTGGATGACCTCGAGGACCAGCTACTCCTTGTCCATGTCCATGGCTGGGTGTCTGCTAGGAGAAGGCTCCATGTCCGTGCTGCTCATGGCCTGTCCCAGACCTGTCCATGGCCCTGCTCTTGGTCAGTCTCCAGTGGCAGATCCAGTGGGAAGTCTTGGTGAAGGGCTGGCCCTGGCTCTGTCCCCAGTCCCTCAGGATCTTGATGGGTCTGGAGGGCTGGCGATGGCTTGAGAGCTTCCAGCTCCTCCATGGCACCGGGCCAGGGCTCGGGGAAGGAGTAGCGGGCCTTGGTGAAAGCCCATCTGAGAGAGATGTGAAGAGAGAGACAGCGGCATCCCGACCGCTGTGGAGGGAACACGGTGCTGGGGTGTGAGACTCATCTAGAGGTCAGCCTTGCTTCAGGGCCTCTGGGTCGAGCGAGCCTCAGGGCTTCAGGGCCTATCTCCACTGCAGCCCCTGAGACGCTGCTCAGCATTCGGGGGCCTGGGTGAGGGTCCCCTGTGGGTGCTGCTGGCCCCGTTCCGAGCCCACCCACATCCCCAGGCACCAGCACACCCACTGGGATACCAGCCACCTCCACCCCACTTTTTGGGGTGCCAGCGGTGCCTGAGGCCAGCTTGTGCTCGCAGGGGTCAGGCACTAAGGGGCTCGCACCCCAACCAGGGGAGGGAGGGAGGGAGGAAGGGATAGAGGGAAAGGTTGGGGGATGGATGGATGGATGGATGGATGGATGGATGGATGGATGGATGGATGGATGGATGGATGGATGGAAGGATGGACCACAGCATTAGGAACAGAAAAATATTTATTGCTCCAACATTGCAGATGGGGGGTGACCCAGGGGATTCCCAGCCACAAAGCCAGCGGCAGATCAGGAGCTGGGAAACGTGTTCTTCGCCTTGTTCTTCGCAGTGTCACCCCCAGGCCTTGAGAAGCACATGTAGAGAGGCTGGCAGCAGCTCAGGTAGTTCTGCTTACAAGACATGCACACTGGTTATGCCAGTCTCTCAATTATTGCTAGTAGAATACATAGCTGATTTCAGGGATGTCTTAGCTGTTTGGTGGAAGCAGGTTGACCTCCTAAGGTTCAAGTCCTCTTAAAGTAGAATCATAGACTCATCAAATGATAGAATGGTCTGGGTTGGAAAGGACCAAGAGTGGGAAGCACTTCACCACGGATCATGAAGTTCCAACCCCCTGCCACAGGCAGGCCCACCAACCTCCAGGACTGGATCTACAAGGCCCCACCCAACCTGGCCTTGAACACTTCCAGGGATGGGGCACCCACCACCTCTCTGGGCTGCCTGTTCCAGCCCCTCACCACTTTCTCTGTAAAAAACTTCCCCCTAATATCCAACCTAACCCTTCCCTTCTTCAGCTTCACTCCATCCCCCTTGGCCTGATGGTGAGATGTGCAAGGGAGAGAAAGAGGAGGACCCAAGCTGTAACTGTCTGTTGTTGAGGAGCAAGACCTTAGAGTTAGAAATGTGATGCTCAGGAGTTACCAACGTGCAAACTGCACTGTAGAATTTACTGGGAAGGGAAGGGACCGTAGATGGCAGTCTCTGTAGATCTCTCTTTTCAGCACTCTTCAGTGCTGGTCTCAGGGTTTAGAAAAGCTGGAAGAGATAAAGAAGTGTGAAAGCATGAGGAGAGGTCTTGAGAACCTTTCCCTTAACCGAGTTTGTAGCTGGTGAAGAGGTGAGGGCCTGTGTTAGGTTTTTAAACTCCTGAGTGATCTGCAGAAGGTGAAGAGGAAAAGATTTGCTGTTCCTTTCAGGTAGAATGTGTCATCTAATACATTTTCAGGTGACATGTCCACAAGAAACGCCTTGGGAAGTCCTAATGGCAAGAACTTGAAGGTGTAGAAAGCTCTTGTGGATTTTAAAGATTGTTAGACCATTTAGTAGATGAAAAGACACCGGAGGCTGTTAAAGGCCTCTTGGTCAGCAGGCGCCTGAGCCTGCAGGCTATCAAAGCTGGGAGAGTATCTGTCAGGCGTTGCCGTACGTGTTTGCATTTTTCTTCTCACCCATCCTCCACTGATCTCTGAGGACAGGTCGCTAGGTGGGAAAAGCCTACTGGAGCAACGGTCTTACATTTGCCATGAAGGAATTCAGGTGTTTTGATTTCCACCCTTGCTTTTGTTACCCCGATTCTCGTCTTGTTTGGGTCCGTGGGGCTTGCAAAAGAAATGGAGTGAATCTTCTGGAACACTGAAGCTGGCCACTGGGAGCCACCCCAGTTCTCAGTGCTGAATGAACTGGGGCTGTTCAGCCTGGAGAAAAGAAGCCTGAGAGGGGATCTGATCAATGGTTATCAATATCTGAAGGGTGGGACACAGGGGGACATGGGCATCCTCTTCTCAGTGTCTGTGGGGACAGGACAAGGGGCGATGGCCTCAAGTTGGAGCACAGGAAGTTCTACACCAATCTGGGGAAGAGCTTCTTCCCGGTGAGGGTGAGGGAGCCCTGGGACAGGCTGCCCAGGGGGGTGTGGAGTCTCCTTCCCTGGAGATATTCCAGCCCTGTCTGGATGCCGACCTGTGCGACCTGTCCTAGGGAGCTGCTTTGGCAGGGGGGTTGGACCCGATGGGCTCTGGAGGTCTCTTCCAACCCCTACGGTTCTGTGAGTCTGTGATTCTGTGGCAGGAGTTGTCCTGAGAACTGTCCTATTACACCATCCCATCCATGGAGGAGCAGGAGACATTTACCAATGGCAGAAACTAATGTGTTGTGATGGACTTCACAATAGGTCCTGAAGTGTGGGACACAGGGGGACCTGCAGCTTCTTACTTCCTTCAAGTTGAAGCAGGGATTTCAGAGCTTTGCAACCCAAGTCTGAGCACGCAGAACTCAGTAGGATTGCAAACAGTGCCCTGGCATCACCAACAGCTTGCATCTGAGGCTCATCATCTTTGGGATTGGTAGCTCGCACAGCCTGTGGTATGGGATGACTTGAGAAGCTTGAGAAGAACACCGGTGCCTGTAGCTTTTTAAGACACTTTCTGTCCTTAAATGTGAAAATTGGGATGTGCAGACTTGGTGGGGCATGGGCACAGGACCCATCATCGCTGCTTCTGATTCGGCTGCTGCCTCTGCTGGAGCTGGCTGAGCTCTAGCAAAGGACCTTCAGCACAAACTGACTTATTCCCTGCTTTTATTTAGGAAAGAAAAATCATCTGGTGCACACTGGGTTTAAAGAGCCTTTTCTAAACCTGCTATATAGCTGAGGGCACACTTGGCGTTTGTGTTGGCAGTGTGAAGCAAGAACAAAAACCATCGGTCTGTGCCAAAGAACTGGGTATAACAAAGCTGGTAACACGCCTTCTGCACTCTGGCACCAGTAAGGTCATCACTAGTGTGCTGTTCTGGAGATGTGACAGAGCTAGGTGGCAAGGTGGGGAAAGGAGGAGGAGGACTATAGCGGGAACGCAGGCCTTTTCATGGACAAGTTGTGATGCTTTGGCTTGTTTTGCAGGCTACAGGTCGATTTACTTTGAAGAAGAAGTAGATCTAACTCAAATCTGGAGGACATTGGAGATATCTGTAGGAAAGAAGTGATTGTTTACCCCGATGGTGAAAGAAAACCACCTGTTGGTGAAGGTTTCAATAGGTCATGGTTAAATCTGCGCTGTGTGGGGACGGCGGCGAGTGAGGATGGGCTTTACAGTCCTGGCTGTCTGCGGTGGGAGAGGGGACAGCTGCCCAAACCCAAACCTGAGGGTTACACAGTTAACCTTGCAGGTTTCTGAGCCTGGAACTGGGTTTAGACGCTGGTTTGAGCCACGTGTTCAGCTCCCAGCTCCTGCATGGAGCAGCTTTGCCTCAAAGCCCTGTCATCTCGTATGCTTTTGTCTGTCATTAGCAGGTGAGCTGAAGTTACCTTAGATGGAGCCTGGCCTACAGATGAGACATCTCGTTGCCTGATAAAAAGCCCTGAGCGACTGGCAGAGATGAATTATGAAGGCAGACTGGAGACTGTAGGAGCACAGGAAGTTCTGCACCAATCTGGGGAAGAACTTCTTCCTGGTGAGGGTGAGGGAGCCCTGGGACAGGCTGCCCAGGGGGGTGTGGAGTCTCCTTCTCTGGAGATATTCCAGCCCCGGCTGGACGCCGACCTGTGCGACCTGTCCTAGGGAGCTGCTTTGGCAGGAGGGTTGGACCCGATGGGCTCTGCAGGTCCCTTCCAACCCCTACGGTTCTGTGAGTCTGTATCTCGGAAGCAGGGTGCTTGGTCCAAGGAATAAGCACCCAGAGGTGGGATCTTGGGTGTTCAAGGTAACGATTTTGTTCTGGTTGTGGGGTGTCAGGAGCAATCTGAAGTTTCCCTCTCCTGAAACGTTTCTTGCAAGGCGTGATGTGCTTGCTCTTCTCCTTAGGCAGGTGGGACACATTTCCAAGTAGGGCTGACAGGAGTGGCATGAGGAAGAGCCTTGGAGTGCCACCAGATTTATCCAATCAGAGTTCTGCTTGCCTCTGAGGGCACCAATGAGGGCTCAGCACCAATGAGGGCTCAGCATGCCACAAAGGGGGGTGTGGCTGCCGGGCAGGTGTAAGGGGGCGCAGGGCAGTTGGCACTGGACACTGTCGTCTGTCAGCGTCACTGCAGACTGCAGCCTCAGCCATTGCTTGTCAGTGTCTTGGTTGGCAGATAACTGGAGATCTTGGAACTCATTGGTGACCGGAGGGACACAGCTGTAGCTCAGCCCAAGCCATGGGTTGCTTCGGCGCCCTGGCTGTGGGTGATCTGATGCCATTCATTATGCTGGCGATGTATCTCCGGTTCATCTCCACCTTTCAACGGGACAGGAAGCGCCGGGTAGGAGAACGTTGCAGCGCACTGAGCCGTGCCGAGTCCTGACATGGGGTGGTGTCGGGGGGTGTGGGTGGCTGGGAGCTGCTCCCATTTCACCAACGTTCTGGGGGTCTTGCTGTGGAGACCGGCGATGAGCAACAAGCAATTCGATATGAATTTTAGGTGAAGCCATTTATTGGGTGACATCACACGTATTCTATGCATTTCTTAGGGCAAAGGTTCTTGCTCCGCAGAACACTGTGCCACACCATGTCATGACATGCAGTAGTGTGGAGCATGGGGGAGTCCTGTAGCATAGGGCTGGGGGCTGCTCCACACTCACCCACGTTCTGGGGGTTTTTGCAGAAGAGGTGGAGGAGGAGGTTTGGGAAGACCAGGTCGAGAGTCTCTTCAGAGAAGCCAAGCTGTGAGTGGCCCCAGCACCGAGCGCCCTGGAAAGGGCTGACACCCCACAGCAGCCCTGACACGGGGCTGTGCTGGGGGCTGCCAGCCGCTCACTTGGTCTCGTCCCTCATCAGGTTCTTCCCAAGCAACTGGAAGTGCAAAGAAGCCTGCGTCACCCCAGGCCATGTGAGTGCTGGAGAGACGCTCAGCTCCTGCCCCAGATTCTCCACCTGTGCCCTACGCGTTTCGGGCATCCCCGCCTGCCTGCCGGCCAAGGAGGGGCTGCTGCCCGGGGGTCCCAGAGGAGGGCCCAGGCTGCAAATGGTCCCTTCTCTCTCCTCCTCTGCAGGGAGATCGAGGACACAGAGAGCCTGAACAGCCTGTCCCCGCGTGCTCGGCTGGGCTCCCCGGGATCTCTCTCGAGACGCCTATCGGCATCTCTCCACTCCTTCCCCGAGTCCAGCACTGGTACGATGGTGGAGCTGGAAGCTCCGAGCCGATCCCCAGCCCTCCAGACCCCTGAAACTGCTGAGGGGCTGGTGACAGAGCCAGGGCCAGTCCTTAACCAAGACCTCCCTCTAGAGCGGCCATTGGAGACGTACCAAGAGCAGTCACCTGGACTGCTCAGAGACAGGACGCAGAGCCCCATGGATGTGGAGCCTTCCCCCACCAGACCCAAGGTAGGTGACCCTTGCTCTGCACCACATTGTGCCACAACATGTCATGACATGGAGTTGTGTGGGGGGAGCATGTGGGTCTGTAGCATAGCGCTGGCAGCTGCTCCACACTCACCCACGTTCTGGGGGTTTTTGCAGAAGTGGTGGACGAAGATATTTGGGAAGAGCAAGGCCAGGGTCCATGAGGAGCAGCCGAGCAGTGAGTGGCCCCAGCACCAAGCAAGCCGTAAAGGGGCGATACCCCATGGCAGCGCAGACACGCGTCTGTGCTGGGGGCTGCCAGCCTCTGACTCATGTCTCGTCCCTCATCAGGTTCTTCCCAAGCAAATGGAGGTGCAGAGAAGCCTCTCTCACCCCAGGACATGTGGTGAGTGCTGGGGAGACTCCCAGCTCCTGCCCCAGACTCTCCACCTGTGCCCTGCCCATTTCAGATATCCCTGCCTACCTGCTGGCCAAGGAGGGGCTGCTGCCCAGGGGTCCCACCAGAGGGTCTAAGCTGAAGCTGAGTCTCTTCTCTCTCCTCGTTAGCAGGGAGAATGAGGACACAAAGAGCCTGAACAGCCTGTCACCGCATGCTCGGCTGGGATCTGTGGGCACCCCGGGCTCACTCTCGAGACGCCTATCGGCATCTCTTGACTCTCTCCCCGTGTCCAGCGCTGGTGCGATGGCGGAGCTGGAAGCTCTGAACCAATCCCCAGCCCTCCAGACACCTGAAACCGTTGAGGATCCGGTGACAGAGCCAGGGCCAGTCCTTGACCTTTGCCCCCCTCTGGAGCTGCTGATGGACACCGACCAAGAGCAGTTCCCTGGACAGGTCAGGGGCAGGGCACGGTGGCCCAGGGATGTGGAGCCTTCCCCCAGCAGACTCAAGGTAGGTGACCGTTACTCAGCACCACACTGCGCTGCACCATGGAGGTCTGTAGCATAGTGCTGGGAGCTGCTCCACACTCACCCACATTCTGGGGGTCTTGCAGAAGTGGTGGAAGATGATGTATGGGAAGCGCCAGGCGAGAGTCTATCCAGAGCAGCCGAGCAGTGAGTGGCCCCGGCACCGAGCGCCCTTCAAAGAGCTGACACCCCATGGCAGCCCTGACAAGCGGCTGTGCTGGGGGCTGCCAGCCTCTTACTCATGTGTCCTCCCTCATCAGGTTCTTCCCAAGCAACTGGAGGTGCAGAGGAGCCTGCATCAGCCCAGGACATGTGGTGAGTGCTGGGGAGATGCCCAGATCCTGCCCCATACTTTCCACCTGTGCCCTGCCCGGTGCGGGTATCCCTGCCTGCCGGCCAAGGAGGGGCTGCTGCCCAGGGGTCCCACCAGAGGGTCTAAGCTGAAACTGGGTCTCTTCTCTCTCCTCCTCTGCAGGGAGAAGGAGGACACAATGAGCCTGAACAGCCCATCCCCGTGTGTTCAGCTGCCCTCCCCGGGCTCCCTGCATTGGGACTTGAGCAGTACATCCTCATCTCCCAACTCCTTCCCCGAGTCCAGTGCTGGTACGATGGCGGAGCTGGAAGCTCCGAGCCGATCCCCAGCCCTCCAGACCCCTGAAACTGTTGAGGGGCTGATGACAGAGCCAGGTCCAGCCCTTCACCAAGATCTCCCTCTAGAGCGGCCATTGGAGATGGACCAAGGGCAGTCACCTGGACTGCTCAGAGACACGGCGCAGAGCCCCAAGGAAGTGCAGCCTTCCCCCAGCAGACCCAAGGTAGGTGACCGTTACTCAGCACCACACTGCGCTGCACCATGTCATGACATGGAGTGGTGTGGGGGGAGCATGGAGGTCTGTAGCATTGAGCTGGGAGCTGCTCCACACTCACCCATGTTCTGGGTTTTTTTTCAGAAGTGGTGGACGAAGATATTTGGGAAGAGCAAGTCCAGAGTGCATCAGGAGCAGCTGAGCAGTGAGTGACCCCAGCACCGAGTGCCCTTCAAAGAGCTGAAAAAGCCACTGCAGCCCTGACAAGTGGCTGTGCTAGGGGCTGCCATCCTCTTACTCATGTCACCTCCCTCATCAGGTTCTTCCCAAGCAACTGGAGGTGCAGAGGAGCCTGCATCACCGAGCCGATCCCCAGCCCTCCAGAACCTTGAAACTGTTGAGGGTCCAGTGACAGAGGCAGCGCCAGTCCTTGAACAAGACCCCTCTCTGGAGCTGCCAATGGAGACAGACCAAGGGCAGTCACCTGGACAGGTCAGAGACAGGGCACAGAGCCCCATGGATGTGGAGCCTTCCCGCAGAAGACCCAAGGTAGGTGACTGTTACTCCACAGAACACCGGGCCACACCATGTCTTGATATGGAGTGGTGTCGGGAGAGCATGGAGGTCTGTAGCATAGTGCTGGGAGCTGCTCCACACTCACCCATGTTCTGGGGTTTTTTGCAGAAGTGGTGGAAGATGATGTTTAGGAAGAGCAAGGCCAGAGTGCATCTGGAGCGACCAAGCAGTGAGTGGACCCGGCACCGAGCACCTGTGTTAGGGCTGACACCCCACTGCAGCCCTGCCACGGGGCTGTGCTGGGGGCTGCCAGCCTCTGACTCCTGTCTCGTCCCTCGTCAGGTTCTTCCCAATCAACCGGAGGTGCAGAGAAGCCTCTGTCACCCCAGGACATGTGGTGAGTGCTGGGGAGATGCCCAGCTCCTGTCCCAGACTCTCTGCCTGTGCCCTGTCTTTGCCCAGAGTGGGCAGCCCTGCCTGCTGCCCAAGCAGGGGCTGCTGCCCGGGGGTCCCAGAGGAGGGCCCAGGCTGCAACTGGGTCTCTTCTCTCTCCTCCTCAGCCAGGAGAACGAGGAGACATTGAGTATGAAGGGCCTGTCCCCGCGTGTCTCATTGAACAACCTGGGCTCATGCTTGGACAGAGGATCCGTCTGCCTGGATTCCTTCCCCGAGTCCAGCCCTGGTGGAGCTGGAAGCTCTCAACTGACTGTGAGCCTTCCAGACCCATCAAGCTTTTGAGGACCGGTGACAGAGCCAGTTCATCCCTTCACCCCTTATATGGCATTTCTGGTTTTTTCTTGGAGATTTCACTCCTTTTGTTTTCCCCACACCCCGCCCCGCTATTGTTAGAGTTTCTCTTGATCCCTGTTCTTGTTTGTAACCCAACTCCCGTCTCTCTAACCCATTCTCAGTTCCCCATTGCTTACATCAAATATACAAACCCAAAACAACAAACCTGGAGTTTCTAGTGGTCAGTTTTTCTCTCTCTCTCCCAGATTTGCTGCGACTCAGTTGCTCACCACTCCCACCAGAGTTGACTCATTTCACTCACACCAACAGTTCATCAAATCTAAATCAATTTTCAATACTCAGCTCCAAAATCAAGACCAACCAATCAGTGCCAGCAGAGCAGCCACTCCGTTGGGAATCAAACTCCTGCATGACAGGCAGGAGTTCTCCTGCTGACCCACAGAGCAGGATGCGGTTACAGACAGACACAGCAGCACTCCACACTCACTTGGTGCTTACTTGAACGTCTCAGTCCCACCTGCACAGGTTCTTTGGATGATAAATCCAAACCAGAACAACACTCGATATCATTATCGAGATGCCAATCATCAACCTCCGTGAGCTCCCTGGGCTCCCTCGTGGACACCAGATCTGTGTCTCTCTACTCTTTCCTGGAGCCCTGGCTGGTGCGATGGCGGAGCTGGAAGCTCTCAACCCATCGTGAGCCCTCCAGACCCATCAAGATTCTGGTATTTCATCCCCCCTTTTCTTCTAGAAGCCCCTTTCCGTGTACCACACTCCCAGATTTTCCAAGCAGAGCAGCACCTCTTCCGTTGTTTCTCTTTCTCTCTGTTTTTCTCTTTTTTCTAAAGCCAATACTAAGGGATGGGATTCATGGGGGAGGCACTGAGCACCCATAGGTGGGAGTAGGGGAGATAGGCACCCGTGGGTTTGGGAAGGTTCTGGGCCCCCATGAGTGGGCGGTAGGCTGCATGGGGTGTGAGGGGTGCTGATCTCCTCCTGGGGTTGCATGAGGACACCCACAGGGGCAGGGCGGGTGGGTGCCCACAAAGAAGGGGAAGGTAGCACCCCAAACCCTGCTTCCTTGCTCCAGCCTGGCTCAGCGAAGGCCAGGAACCCTCCATCGTTGGAGAAGGCTGAGGAGGAGGAGGAGGACCCAGTGGACGCCCTGATCTCACGCACGAGCTGCGCCGCGCAGCACCGGGAGCTGCAGGACCGCATGGCGGCGCGGCAGGACTGGCGCCATTGCCAGCCCCAGGTCCGTGCTTTCGGCGAGTGCATGGCACGCCGGCAGCGTGACACCCAGCCCCGTGGAGCAGCACCTGGCTCACACCAAGCCCACCCTGCTTCACCACCTGGGAACTGAAATCACTGGGGACCTTTGGTGCTGGTGCTGTCACCCAGCCCACCCCCAGTGGCCCAGGTGTGGGGGGCAGCCACACCCCCCTGACCCCGATTTTCTGGCAGCAGCACTGGGGAATTAAATCTGTTGGTGGCCAAAGGGCTCCTTTCTGTCTGTGCCACCAGGGGGAGGGGATGCTTCTGGGGACAGATGGGTGTTTCTGGTCCAAAATAGCCCAAACTGGGAGCGCTTGGGGTACCCAAGCTGAGGCTCGGCTCTGCAACAGCCCTACCACGGATTTCTACTCTGTGTCCTTCCCTGTGCTGTCCCAAAGCTTTTCCAGCAATGGTCACAGACTGCTCAGGGCTGCGAGGGACCTCAAAGATCATTGAGTCCCACCCCCTGCCATGGGCAGGGACACCTCTCACCAGCTCTCTACCACGTCCTCTCCCAGCCTGGATTGAAAGTGAGGATTTCCCTGACCCAAAGGCAGGACCCTGCACTTGTCCTTGTGGAACTTCATGAGGTTCCCCTGGGCCCACTTCTCCAGGTCCCTCCGCATGGCATCCCGTCCTTCCAGCGTGATAACCTCATGTTCCACAGGACAGGATTGGGATGGGAGGGGGAAACGGGGAAGGCAGAATTTCTCTCGTGAGAAGCCGCGTGGGGGTGGGGAAGGTGCTCTTCAGGAGTGAGAGGCTGCTCTGATGCTGCCTCCATGGAACAAAGCTATGAAAAAGAAAAGAGAAAGGCATTTGGGGGGGCTGGAAAGGACAGGCTGCCCACGGCATCTCCCCAGGGGTTAAAACTTTGAGGGCATCTCCTTGGGAGCTGGGTACAGGGGCTGCCAGCCAAAAATCACAACAGGCACAGGACTCCGAGTTGAGGGTGATGCCTTGAAAAGCAGGAATCAAAACTCCCCAGCCTTGGTGGCTGTTCAGCAGGTATTCTTTATGGCGGTGCAGGGCACACAGGGGATCACATGTGTTTTCCTGCTTCACTGAGTCCTCCCCTGCAGCCTTGTCCAGCCTTGGCTGCTCCTCTCCAAGACACCGGGGACACAGCCTGGGCTTCAGCAGACTCATCTGGCCAAGCACCTTCTTCCTATTGGTTGGAGGGAGGGATCCCCAAGTGGGATCACACTGCAGGCTCCGCTTGCAGCCCCTTGCCACAGGACCAGAGACACCTGTAGCTCCTTGTAGCACTCTCGCTCCACGCTGCACAGAGTGTGGATGACCTCGAGGACCAGCTATTCCTTGTCCATGTCCATGGCTGGGTGTCTGCTAGGAGAAGGCTCCATGTCCGTGCTGCTCATGGCCTGTCCCAGACCTGTCCATGGCCCTGCTCTTGGTCAGTCTCCAGTGGCAGATCCAGTGGGAAGTCTTGGTGAAGGGCTGGCCCTGGCTCTGTCCCCAGTCCCTCAGGATCTTGATGGGTCTGGAGGGCTGGCGATGGCTTGAGAGCTTCCAGCTCCTCCATGGCACCGGGCCAGGGCTCGGGGGAGGAGTAGCGGGCCTTGGTGAAAGCCCATCTGAGAGAGATGTGAAGAGAGAGACAGCGGCATCCCGACCGCTGTGGAGGGAACACGGTGCTGGGGTGTGAGACTCATCTAGAGGTCAGCCTTGCTTCAGGGCCTCTGGGTCGAGCCTCAGGGCTTCAGGGCCTATCTGCAGCCCCTGAGACGCTGCTCAGCATTCGGGGGCCTGGGTGAGGGTCCCCTGTGGGTGCTGCTGGCCCCGTTCCGAGCCCACCCACATCCCCAGGCACCAGCACACCCACTGGGATACCAGCCACCTCCACCCCACTTTTGGGGGTGCCAGCGGTGCCTGAGGCCAGCTTGTGCTCGCAGGGGTCGGGCACTAAGGGGCTCGCACCCCAACCAGGGGAGGGAGGGAGGGAGGAAGGGATAGAGGGAAAGGTTGGGGGATGGATGGATGGATGGATGGATGGATGGATGGATGGATGGATGGATGGATGGATGGATGGATGGAAGGATGGACCACAGCATTAGGAACAGAAAAATATTTATTGCTCCAACATTGCAGATGGGGGGTGACCCAGGGGATTCCCAGCCACAAAGCCAGAGGCAGATCAGGAGCTGGGAAACGTGTTCTTCGCCTTGTTCTTCGCAGTGTCACCCCCAGGCCTTGAGAAGCACACGTAGAGAGGCTGGCAGCAGCTCAGGTAGTTCTGCTTACAAGACATGCACACTGGTTATGCCAGTCTCTCAATTATTGCTAGTAGAATACATAGCTGATTTCAGGGATGTCTTAGCTGTTTGGTGGAAGCAGGTTGACCTCCTAAGGTTCAAGTCCTCTTAAAGTAGAATCATAGACTCATCAAATGATAGAATGGTCTGGGTTGGAAAGGACCAAGAGTGGGAAGCACTTCACCACGGATCATGAAGTTCCAACCCCCTGCCACAGGCAGGCCCACCAACCTCCAGGACTGGATCTACAAGGCCCCACCCAACCTGGCCTTGAACACTTCCAGGGATGGGGCAACCACCACCTCTCTGGGCTGCCTGTTCCAGCCCCTCACCACTTTCTCTGTAAAAAACTTCCCCCTAATATCCAACCCAACCCTTCCCTTCTTCAGCTTCACTCCATCCCCCTTGGCCTGATGGTGAGATGTGCAAGGGAGAGAAAGAGGAGGACCCAAGCTGTAACTGTCTGTTGTTGAGGAGCAAGACCTTAGAGTTAGAAATGTGATGCTCAGGAGTTACCAACGTGCAAACTGCACTGTAGAATTTACTGGGAAGGGAAGGGACCATAGATGGCAGTCTCTGTAGATCTCTCTTTTCAGCACTCTTCAGTGCTGGTCTCAGGGTTTAGAAAAGCTGGGAAAGATAGAGAAGTGTGAAAGCATGAGGAGAGGTCTTGAGAACCTTTCCCTTAACCGAGTTTGTAGCTGGTGAAGAGGTGAGGGCCTGTGTTAGGTTTTTAAACTCCTGAGTGATCTGCAGAAGGTGAAGAGGAAAAGATTTGCTGTTCCTTTCAGGTAGAATGTGTCATCTAATACATTTTCAGGTGACATGTCCACAAGAAACGCCTTGGGAAGTCCTAATGGCAAGAACTTGAAGGTGTAGAAAGCTCTTGTGGATTTTAGAGATTGTTAGACCATTTAGTAGATGAAAAGACACCGGAGGCTGTTAAAGGCCTCTTGGTCAGCAGGCGCCTGAGCCTGCAGGCTATCAAAGCTGGGAGAGTATCTGTCAGGCGTTGCCGTACGTGTTTGCATTTTTCTTCTCACCCATCCTCCACTGATCTCTGAGGACAGGTCGCTAGGTGGGAAAAGCCTGCTGGAGCAACGGTCTTACATTTGCCATGAAGGAATTCAGGTGTTTTGATTTCCACCCTTGCTTTTGTTACCCCGATTCTCGGCTCGTTTGGGTCCGTGGGGCTTGCAAAAGAAATGGAGTGAATCTTCTGGAACACTGAAGCTGGCCACTGGGAGCCACCCCAGTTCTCAGTGCTGAATGAACTGGGGCTGTTCAGCCTGGAGAAAAGAAGCCTGAGAGGGGATCTGATCAATGGTTATCAATATCTGAAGGGTGGGACGCAGGGCGACATGGCCAGCCTCTTCTCAGTGTCTGTGGGGACAGGACAAGGGGCGATGGCCTCAAGTTGGAGCACAGGAAGTTCTACACCATCTGGGATAGAGCTTCTTCCCGGTGAGGGTGAGGGAGCCCTGGGACAGGCTGCCCAGGGGGGTGTGGAGTCTCCTTCTCTGGAGATATTCCAGCCCCGGCTGGATGCCGACCTGTGCGACCTGTCCTAGGGAGCTGCTTTGGCAGGGGGGTTGGACATGATGGGCTCTGGAGGTCTCTTCCAACCCCTACGGTTCTGTGAGTCTGTGATTCTGTGGCAGGAATTGTCCTGAGAACTGTCCTATTACACCATCCCATCCATGGAGGAGCAGGAGACATTTACCAATGGCAGAAACTAATGTGTTGTGATGGACTTCACAATAGGTCCTGAAGTGTGGGACACAGGGGGACCTGCAGCTTCTTACTTCCTTCAAGTTGAAGCAGGGATTTCAGAGCTTTGCAACCCAAGTCTGAGCACGCAGAACTCAGTAGGATCGCAAACAGTGCCCTGGCATCACCAACAGCTTGCATCTGAGGCTCATCATCTTTGGGATTGGTAGCTCGCACAGCCTGTGGTATGGGATGACTTGAGAAGCTTGAGAAGAACACCGGTGCCTGTAGCTTTTTAAGACACTTTCTGCCCTTAAATGTGAAAATTGGGATGTGCAGACTTGGTGGGGCATGGGCACAGGACCCATCATCGCTGCTTCTGATTCGGCTGCTGCCTCTGCTGGAGCTGGCTGAGCTCTAGCAAAGGACCTTCAGCACAAACTGACTTATTCCCTGCTTTTATTTAGGAAAGAAAAATCATCTGGTGCACACTGGGTTTAAAGAGCCTTTTCTAAACCTGCTATATAGCTGAGGTCACACTTGGCGTTTGTGTTGGCAGTGTGAAGCAAGAACAAAAACCATCGGTCTGTGCCAAAGAACTGGGTATAACAAAGCTGGTAACACGCCTTCTGCACTCTGGCACCAGTAAGGTCATCACTAGTGTGCTGTTCTGGAGATGTGACAGAGCTAGGTGGCAAGGTGGGGAAAGGAGGAGGAGGACTATAGCGGGAACGCAGGCCTTTTCATGGACAAGTTGTGATGCTTTGGCTTGTTTTGCAGGCTACAGGTCGATTTACTTTGAAGAAGAAGTAGATCTAACTCAAATCTGGAGGACATTGGAGATATCTGTAGGAAAGAAGTGATTGTTTACCCCGATGGTGAAAGAAAACCACCTGTTGGTGAAGGTTTCAATAGGTCATGGTTAAATCTGCGCTGTGTGGGGACGGCGGCGAGTGAGGATGGGCTTTACAGTCCTGGCTGTCTGCGGTGGGAGAGGGGACAGCTGCCCAAACCCAAACCTGAGGGTTACACAGTTAACCTTGCAGGTTTCTGAGCCTGGAACTGGGTTTAGACGCTGGTTTGAGCCACGTGTTCAGCTCCCAGCTCCTGCATGGAGCAGCTTTGCCTCAAAGCCCTGTCATCTCGTATGCTTTTGTCTGTCGTTAGCAGGTGAGCTGAAGTTACCTTAGATGGAGCCTGGCCTACAGATGAGACATCTCGTTGCCTGATAAAAAGCCCTGAGCGACTGGCAGAGATGAATTATGAAGGCAGACTGGAGACTGTAGGAGCACAGGAAGTTCTGCACCAATCTGGGGAAGAACTTCTTCCTGGTGAGGGTGAGGGAGCCCTGGGACAGGCTGCCCAGGGGGGTGTGGAGTCTCCTTCTCTGGAGATATTCCAGCCCCGGCTGGATTCCAACCTGTGCGACCTGTCCTAGGGAGCTGCTTTGGCAGGAGGGTTGGACCCGATGGGCTCTGCAGGTCCCTTCCAACCCCTACGGTTCTGTGAGTCTGTATCTCGGAAGCAGGGTGCTTGGTCCAAGGAATAAGCACCCAGAGGTGGGATCTTGGGTGTTCAAGGTAACGATTTTGTTCTGGTTGTGGGGTGTCAGGAGCAATCTGAAGTTTCCCTCTCCTGAAACGTTTCTTGCAAGGCGTGATGTGCTTGCTCTTCTCCTTACGCAGGTGGGACACATTTCCAAGTAGGGCTGACAGGAGTGGCATGAGGAAGAGCCTTGGAGTGCCACCAGATTTATCCAATCAGAGTTCTGCTTGCCTCTGAGGGCACCAATGAGGGCTCAGCACCAATGAGGGCTCAGCATGCCCCTGATGCCACAAAGGGGGGTGTGGCTGCCGGGCAGGTGTAAGGGGGCGCAGGGCAGTTGGCACTGGACACTGTCGTCTGTCAGCGTCACTGCAGACTGCAGCCTCAGCCATTGCTTGTCAGTGTCTTGGTTGGCAGATAACTGGAGATCTTGGAACTCATTGGTGACTGGAGGGACACAGCTGTAGCTCAGCCCAAGCCATGGGTTGCTTCGGCGCCCTGGCTGTGGGTGATCTGATGCCATTCATTATGCTGGCGATGTATCTTCGGTTCATCTCCACCTTTCAACGGGACAGGAAGCGCCGGGTAGGAGAACGTTGCAGCGCACTGAGCCGTGCCGAGTCCTGACATGGGGTGGTGTCGGGGGGTGTGGGTGGCTGGGAGCTGCTCCCATTTCACCAACGTTCTGGGGGTCTTGCTGTGGAGACCGGCGATGAGCAACAAGCAATTCGATATGAATTTTCGGTGAAGCCATTTATTGGGTGACATCACACGTATTCTATGCATTTCTTAGGGCAAAGGTTCTTGCTCCGCAGAACACTGTGCCACACCATGTCATGACATGGAGTAGTGTGGAGCATGGGGGAGTCCTGTAGCATAGGGCTGGGGGCTGCTCCACACTCACCCACGTTCTGGGGGTTTTTGCAGAAGAGGTGGAGGAGGAGGTTTGGGAAGACCAGGTCGAGAGTGTCTTCAGAGAAGCCAAGCTGTGAGTGGCCCCAGCATCGAGCGCCCTGGAAAGGACTGACACCCCACAGCAGCCCTGACACGGGGCTGTGCTGGGGGCTGCCAGCCGCTCACTTGGTCTCGTCCCTCATCAGGTTCTTCCCAAGCAACTGGAAATCCAAAGAAGCCTGCGTCACCCCAGGCCATGTGAGTGCTGGAGAGACGCTCAGCTCCTGCCCCAGACTCTCCACCTGTGCCCTGCGCGTTTCGGGCATCCCCGCCTGCCTGCCGGCCAAGGAGGGGCTGCTGCCCGGGGGTCCCAGAGGAGGGCCCAGGCTGCAAATGGTCCCTTCTCTCTCCTCCTCTGCAGGGAGATCGAGGACACAGAGAGCCTGAACAGCCTGTCCCCGCGTGCTCGCCTGGGCTCCCCGGGATCTCTCTCGAGACGCCTATCGGCATCTCTCCACTCCTTCCCCGAGTCCAGCACTGGTACGATGGTGGAGCTGGAAGCTCTGAACCGATCCCCAGCCCTCCAGACCCCTGAAACTGCTGAGGGGCTGGTGACAGAGCCAGGGCCAGTCCTTAACCAAGACCTCCCTCTAGAGCGGCCATTGGAGACGTACCAAGAGCAGTCACCTGGACTGCTCAGAGACACGGCGCAGAGCCCCAAGGAAGTGCAGCCTTCCCCCACCAGACCCAAGGTAGGTGACCCTTGCTCTGCACCACATTGTGCCACAACATGTCATGACATAGAGTGGTGTGGGGGGAGCATGGGGGTCTGTAGCATAGCGCTGGCAGCTGCTCCACACTCACCCACGTTCTGGGGGTTTTTGCAGAAGTGGTGGACGAAGATATTTGGGAAGAGCAAGGCCAGGGTCCATGAGGAGCAGCCGAGCAGTGAGTGGCCCCAGCACCAAGCAAGCCGTAAAGGGGCGATACCCCATGGCAGCGCAGACACGCGTCTGTGCTGGGGGCTGCCAGCCTCTGACTCATGTCTCGTCCCTCATCAGGTTCTTCCCAAGCAACCGGAGGTGCAGAGAAGCCTCTCTCACCCCAGGACATGTGGTGAGTGCTGGGGAGACTCCCAGCTCCTGCCCCAGACTCTCCACCTGTGCCCTGCCCATTTCAGATATCCCTGCCTACCTGCTGGCCAAGGAGGGGCTGCTGCCCAGGGGTCCCACCAGAGGGTCTAAGCTGAAACTGAGTCTCTTCTCTCTCCTCGTTAGCAGGGAGAACGAGGACACAAAGAGCCTGAACAGCCTGTCACCGCATGCTCGGCTGGGATCTGTGGGCACCCCGGGCTCACTCTCGAGACGCCTATCGGCATCTCTTGACTCTCTCCCCGTATCCAGCGCTGGTGCGATGGCGGAGCTGGAAGCTCTGAACCAATCCCCAGCCCTCCAGACAGCTGAAACCGTTGAGGATCCGGTGACAGAGCCAGGGCCAGTCATTGACCTTTGCCCCCCTCTGGAGCTGCTGATGGACACCGACCAAGAGCAGTTCCCTGGACAGGTCAGGGGCAGGGCACGGTGGCCCAGGGATGTGGAGCCTTCCCCCAGCAGACTCAAGGTAGGTGACCGTTACTCAGCACCACACCGCCCTGCACCATGTCATGACATGGAGTGCTGTGGACCATGGAGGTCTGTAGCATAGTGCTGGGAGCTGCTCCACACTCACCCACATTCTGGGGGTCTTGCAGAAGTGGTGGAAGATGATGTATGGGAAGCGCCAGGCGAGAGTCTATCCAGAGCAGCCGAGCAGTGAGTGGCCCCGGCACCGAGCGCCCTTCAAAGAGCTGACACCCCATGGCAGCCCTGACAAGTGGCTGTGCTGGGGGCTGCCAGCCTCTTACTCATGTGTCCTCCCTCATCAGGTTCTTCCCAAGCAACTGGAGGTGCAGAGGAGCCTGCATCAGCCCAGGACATGTGGTGAGTGCTGGGGAGATGCCCAGATCCTGCCCCATACTTTCCACCTGTGCCCTGCCCGGTGCGGGTATCCCTGCCTGCCGGCCAAGGAGGGGCTGCTGCCCAGGGGTCCCACCAGAGGGTCTAAGCTGAAACTGGGTCTCTTCTCTCTCCTCCTCTGCAGGGAGAAGGAGGACACAATGAGCCTGAACAGCCCATCCCCGTGTGTTCAGCTGCCCTCCCCGGGCTCCCTGCATTGGGACTTGAGCAGTACATCCTCATCTCCCAACTCCTTCCCCGAGTCCAGTGCTGGTACGATGGTGGAGCTGGAAGCTCCGAGACGATCCCCAGCCCTGCAGATCCCTGAAACTGTTGAGGGTCTGGTGACAGAGCCAGGTCCAGCCCTTCACCAAGATCTCCCTCTAGAGCGGCCATTGGAGATGGACCAAGGGCAGTCACCTGGACTGCTCAGAGACACGGCGCAGAGCCCCAAGGAAGTGCAGCCTTCCCCCAGCAGACCCAAGGTAGGTGACCGTTACTCAGCACCACACTGCGCTGCACCATGTCATGACATGGAGTGGTGTGGGGGGAGCATGGAGGTCTGTAGCATTGAGCTGGGAGCTGCTCCACACTCACCCATGTTCTGGGGTTTTTTTCAGAAGTGGTGGACGAAGATATTTGGGAAGAGCAAGTCCAGAGTGCATCAGGAGCAGCTGAGCAGTGAGTGACCCCAGCACCGAGTGCCCTTCAAAGAGCTGAAAAAGCCACTGCAGCCCTGACAAGTGGCTGTGCTAGGGGCTGCCATCCTCTTACTCATGTCACCTCCCTCATCAGGTTCTTCCCAAGCAACTGGAGGTGCAGAGGAGCCTGCATCACCGAGCCGATCCCCAGCCCTCCAGAACCTTGAAACTGTTGAGGGTCCAGTGACAGAGGCAGCGCCAGTCCTTGAACAAGACCCCTCTCTGGAGCTGCCAATGGAGACAGACCAAGGGCAGTCACCTGGACAGGTCAGAGACAGGGCGCAGAGCCCCATGGATGTGGAGCCTTCCCGCAGCAGACCCAAGGTAGGTGACTGTTACTCTGCAGAACACCGGGCCACACCATGTCTTGATATGGAGTGGTGTCGGGAGAGCATGGAGGTCTGTAGCATAGTGCTGGGAGCTGCTCCACACTCACCCATGTTCTGGGGTTTTTTGCAGAAGTGGTGGAAGATGATGTTTAGGAAGAGCAAGGCCAGAGTGCATCTGGAGCGACCAAGCAGTGAGTGGCCCCGGCACCGAGCACCTGTGTTAGGGCTGACACCCCACTGCAGCCCTGCCACGGGGCTGTGCTGGGGGCTGCCAGCCTCTGACTCCTGTCTCGTCCCTCGTCAGGTTCTTCCCAATCAACCGGAGGTGCAGAGAAGCCTCTGTCACCCCAGGACATGTGGTGAGTGCTGGGGAGATGCCCAGCTCCTGTCCCAGACTCTCTGCCTGTGCCCTGTCTTTGCCCAGAGTGGGCAGCCCTGCCTGCTGCCCAAGCAGGGGCTGCTGCCCGGGGGTCCCAGAGGAGGGCCCAGGCTGCAACTGGGTCTCTTCTCTCTCCTCCTCAGCCAGGAGAACGAGGAGACATTGAGTATGAAGGGCCTGTCCCCGCGTGTCTCATTGAACAACCTGGGCTCATGCTTGGACAGAGGATCCGTCTGCCTGGATTCCTTCCCCGAGTCCAGCCCTGGTGGAGCTGGAAGCTCTCAACTGACTGTGAGCCTTCCAGACCCATCAAGCTTTTGAGGACCGGTGACAGAGCCAGTTCATCCCTTGACCCCTTCTATGGCATTTCTGGTTTTTTCTTGGAGATTTCACTCCTTTTGTTTCCCCCCCACCCCCCCCCCGCTATTGTTAGAGTTTCTCTTGATCCCTGTTCTTGTTTATAACCCAACTCCCGTCTCTCTAACCCATTCTCAGTTCCCCATTGCTTACATCAAATATACAAACCCAAAACAACAAACCTGGAGTTTCTAGTGGTCAGTTTTTCTCTCTCTCTCCCAGATTTGCTGCGACTCAGTTGCTCACCACTCCCACCAGAGTTGACTCATTTCACTCACACCAACAGTTCATCAAATCTAAATCAATTTTCAATACTCAGCTCCAAAATCAAGACCAACCAATCAGTGCCAGCAGAGCAGCCACTCCGTTGGGAATCAAACTCCTGCATGACAGGCAGGAGTTCTCCTGCTGACCCACAGAGCAGGATGCGGTTACAGACAGACACAGCAGCACTCCACACTCACTTGGTGCTTACTTGAACGTCTCAGTCCCACCTGCACAGGTTCTTTGGATGATAAATCCAAACCAGAACAACACTCGATATCATTATCGAGATGCCAATCATCAACCTCCGTGAGCTCCCTGGGCTCCCTCGTGGACACCAGATCTGTGTCTCTCTACTCTTTCCTGGAGCCCTGGCTGGTGCGATGGCGGAGCTGGAAGCTCTCAACCCATCGTGAGCCCTCCAGACCCATCAAGATTCTGGTATTTCATCCCCCCTTTTCTTCTAGAAGCCCCTTTCCGTGTACCACACTCCCAGATTTTCCAAGCAGAGCAGCACCTCTTCCGTTGTTTCTCTTTCTCTCTGTTTTTCTCTTTTTTCTAAAGCCAATCCTAAGGGATGGGATTCATGGGGGAGGCACTGAGCACCCATGGGTGGGAGTAGGGGAGATAGGCACCCGTGGGTTTGGGAAGGTTCTGGGCCCCCATGAGTGGGCGGTAGGCTGCATGGGGTGTGAGGGGTGCTGATCTCCTCCTGGGGTTGCATGAGGACACCCACAGGGGCAGGGCGGGTGGGTGCCCACAAAGAAGGGGAAGGTAGCACCCCAAACCCTGCTTCCTTGCTCCAGCCTGGCTCAGCGAAGGCCAGGAACCCTCCATCGTTGGAGAAGGCTGAGGAGGAGGAGGAGGACCCAGTGGACGCCATGATCTCACGCACGGGCTGCGCCGCGCAGCACCGGGAGCTGCAGGACTGCATGGCGGCGCGGCAGGACTGGCGCCATTGCCAGCCCCAGGTCCGTGCTTTCGGCGAGTGCATGGCACGCCGGCAGCGTGACACCCAGCCCCGTGGAGCAGCACCTGGCTCACACCAAGCCCACCCTGCTTCACCACCTGGGAACTGAAATCACTGGGGACCTTTGGTGCTGGTGCTGTCACCCAGCCCACCCCCAGTGGCCCAGGTGTGGGGGGCAGCCACACCCCCCTGACCCCGATTTTCTGGCAGCAGCACTGGGGAATTAAATCTGTTGGTGGCCAAAGGGCTCCTTTCTGTCTGTGCCACCAGGGGGAGGGGATGCTTCTGGGGACAGATGGGTGTTTCCGGTCCAAAATAGCCCAAACTGGGAGCGCTTGGGGTACCCAAGCTGAGGCTCGGCTCTGCAACAGCCCTACCACGGATTTCTACTCTGTGTCCTTCCCTGTGCTGTCCCAAAGCTTTTCCAGCAATGGTCACAGACTGCTCAGGGCTGGGAGGGACCTCAAAGATCATTGAGTCCCACCCCCTGCCATGGGCAGGGACACCTCTCACCAGCTCTCTACCACGTCCTCTCCCAGCCTGGATTGACAGTGAGGATTTCCCTGACCCAAAGGCAGGACCCTGCACTTGTCCTTGTGGAACTTCATGAGGTTCCCCTGGGCCCACTTCTCCAGGTCCCTCCGCATGGCATCCCGTCCTTCCAGCGTGATAACCTCATGTTCCACAGGAGAGGATTGGGGTGGGAGGGGGAAACGGGGAAGGCAGAATTACTCTCGTGAGAAGCCGCGTGGGGGTGGGGAAGGTGCTCTTCAGGAGTGAGAGGCTGCTCTGATGCTGCCTCCATGGAACAAAGCTATGAAAAAGTAAAGAAAAAGGCATTTGCGTGGGGCTGGAAAGGACAGGCTGCCCACGGCATCTCCCGGGGGGCAGAAACTTTGAGGGCACCTCCTTGGGAGCTGGGTACAGGGGCTGCCAGCCAAAAATCACAACAGGCACAGGACTCCGAGTTGAGGGTGATACCTTGAAAAGCAGGAATCAAAACTCCCCAGCCTTGGTGGCTGTTCAGCAGGTATTGTTTATGGTGGTGCTGGGCACACAGGGGATCACATGTGTTTTCCTGCTTCACTGAGTCCTCCCCTGCAGCCTTGTCCAGCCTTGGCTGCTCCTCTCCAAGACACCGGGGACACAGCCTGGGCTTCAGCAGACTCATCTGGCCAAGCACCTTCTTCCTATTGGTTGGAGGGAGGGATCCCCAAGTGGGATCACACTGCAGGCTCCCCTTGCAGCCCCTTGCCACAGGACCAGAGACACCTGTAGCTCCTTGTAGCACTCTCGCTCCACGCTGCACAGAGTGTGGATGACCTCGAGGACCAGCTACTCCTTGTCCATGTCCATGGCTGGGTGTCTGCTAGGAGAAGGCTCCATGTCCGTGCTGCTCATGGCCTGTCCCAGACCTGTCCATGGCCCTGCTCTTGGTCAGTCTCCAGTGGCAGATCCAGTGGGAAGTCTTGGTGAAGGGCTGGCCCTGGCTCTGTCCCCAGTCCCTCAGGATCTTGATGGGTCTGGAGGGCTGGCGATGGCTTGAGAGCTTCCAGCTCCTCCATGGCACCGGGCCAGGGCTCGGGGAAGGAGTAGCGGGCCTTGGTGAAAGCCCATCTGAGAGAGATGTGAAGAGAGAGACAGCGGCATCCCGACCGCTGTGGAGGGAACACGGTGCTGGGGTGTGAGACTCATCTAGAGGTCAGCCTTGCTTCAGGGCCTCTGGGTCGAGCCTCAGGGCTTCAGGGCCTATCTCCACTGCAGCCCCTGAGACGCTGCTCAGCATTCGGGGGCCTGGGTGAGGGTCTCCTGTGGGTGCTGCTGGCCCCGTTCCGAGCCCACCCACATCCCCAGGCACCAGCACACCCACTGGGATACCAGCCACCTCCACCCCACTTTTTGGGGTGCCAGCGGTGCCTGAGGCCAGCTTGTGCTCGCAGGGGTCGGGCACTAAGGGGCTCGCACCCCAACCAGGGGAGGGAGGGAGGGAGGAAGGGATAGAGGGAAAGGTTGGGGGATGGATGGATGGATGGATGGATGGATGGATGGATGGATGGATGGATGGATGGATGGATGGATGGAAGGATGGACCACAGCATTAGGAACAGAAAAATATTTATTGCTCCAACATTGCAGATGGGGGGTGACCCAGGGGATTCCCAGCCACAAAGCCAGAGGCAGATCAGGAGCTGGGAAACGTGTTCTTCGCCTTGTTCTTCGCAGTGTCACCCCCAGGCCTTGAGAAGCACACGTAGAGAGGCTGGCAGCAGCTCAGGTGGTTCTGCTTACAAGACATGCACACTGGTTATGCCAGTCTCTCAATTATTGCTAGTTGAATGCATAGCTGATTTCAGGGATGTCTTAGCTGTTTGGTGGAAGCAGGTTGACCTCCTAAGGTTCAAGTCCTCTTAAAGTAGAATCATAGACTCATCAAATGATAGAATGGTCTGGGTTGGAAAGGACCAAGAGTGGGAAGCACTTCACCACGGATCATGAAGTTCCAACCCCCTGCCACAGGCAGGCCCACCAACCTCCAGGACTGGATCTACAAGGCCCCACCCAACCTGGCCTTGAACACTTCCAGGGATGGGGCAACCACCACCTCTCTGGGCTGCCTGTTCCTGCTCCTCACCACTTTCTCTGTAAAAAACTTCCCCCTAATATCCAACCTAACCCTTCCCTTCTTCAGCTTCACTCCATCCCCCTTGGCCTGATGGTGAGATGTGCAAGGGAGAGAAAGAGGAGGACCCAAGCTGTAACTGTCTGTTGTTGAGGAGCAAGACCTTAGAGTTAGAAATGTGATGCTCAGGAGTTACCAACGTGCAAACTGCACTGTAGAATTTACTGGGAAGGGAAGGGACCGTAGATGGTAGTCTCTGTAGATCTCTCTTTTCAGCACTCTTCAGTGCTGGTCTCAGGGTTTAGGAAAGCTGGAAAAGATAGAGAAGTGTGAAAACACGATGAGAGGTCTTGAGAACTTTTCCCTTAACCGAGTTTGTAGCTGGTGAAGAGGTGAGGGCCTGTGTTAGGTTTTTAAACTCCTGAGTGATCTGCAGAAGGTGAAGAGGAAAAGATTTGCTGTTCCTTTCAGGTAGAATGTGTCATCTAATACATTTTCAGGTGACATGTCCACAAGAAACGCCCTGGGAAGTCCTAATGGCAAGAACTTGAAGGTGTAGAAAGCTCTTGTGGATTTTAGAGATTGTTAGACCATTTAGTAGATGAAAAGACACCGGAGGCTGTTAAAGGCCTCTTGGTCAGCAGGCGCCTGAGCCTGCAGGCTATCAAAGCTGGGAGAGTATCTGTCAGGCGTTGCCGTACGTGTTTGCATTTTTCTTCTCACCCATCCTCCACTGATCTCTGAGGACAGGTCGCTAGGTGGGAAAAGCCTGCTGGAGCAACGGTCTTACATTTGCCATGAAGGAATGAAGGTGCTTTGATTTCCACCCTTGCTTTTGTTACCCCGATTGTCGGCTCGTCCTGATGGTGATGCCTTGAGAAGCAGGAATCAAAACTCCCCAGGCTTGGGAGAGTGGGGAAATGCCAATGGTCCTAAAGAAAGGACTTGAGGTAGACACATTAGTGAAACAGTAATTTATTATACATTCTTGCAAGTGCTGGTGACCTAGCAAAGTAGGCACAGCTTTGGTCAGTTTGTAGCACTTTTATACCACATCCTTATGCAAATATCATTAGGTTACCTGATACACGTATACATATTCATAACCTGTCCTGCTTTGTATTAAAATGAGTTCCAAGAAGTGATTTCCATCAACTCCTCCCCACTGCGCCTGCGCACTGCTGTTTGATGGTGGTTGTTGAGGGTCGTGGGGATGAAGTCAGATGGCTCCTCTTCCTCACCGCAAGTAACCTTCGGTCTTGCGCAGACTCAGTTACCCCTTGACTCTGATCCCAACTCCAAGTTGGGTTTCAGCAGGTTTTGTGTACCTTCAAGGACAAGGGGGAGCTTGAACTAGTTACAATGAAATGCTTTGCCTGCATTTGTGACCCATTAGAGACAAGAACGGAATTCATGAACAGATAAGGAGGAGGGGGGTACTGGAACTTGTCAAAGAAGTCATTTTATTTCCACAGAGCACATAGTCCTTGAGTGTGTAAGTTACTTAAAATATGGTGTTAGGCTCAAACTTATGTCCCACTTGGTGTTTCTTCTTTATCAGTGAGGCAGAGTCGTTCAAGGGAGGCATTGTTTGTAGGAGGTCACCACTGTGGCATTTCAAGCTATTCCTTAACCCTTTACAAGTGTCTTAATGCAACATTTCAGCAATGTGGAGACATAAGTCCACAGCTTTCCCACCCCATCACCCATTACTTAGCAAATTAAGCTTTAGGTGGGTCTCCAGGCCTGGTCAAAACCGGCTGGAGTCTTCTTTTTTTTGTCATGCACCATCATCATGGTGGAAATACTGGGTTCACTGGATTCACGTATGCGTGAGCTTCCTTTCTACAGCACTCTAGCCAGGCAGCAGGGACAATGTCCTTGCTATGGCTATAGTGGTGTATTGTTCCCCTGCTATTAGACTTTCAGGTCATCACAGCCTACCCAACATGTGCGGTTTCACCTCCCGCAGCAACCAGAGAGGTGGGTGTTGCTGAGACTGAGAGGTCTCTTCAAACTCAGATAGTTGGTTTAGAAAGAATCAAGGTTTTCCTGTTCTGTTATCGCTTTCCTTCTAGGCAGAGGCCCCATGCTTCTTGTCGCAGGGTTGCAGATGCCGTGGCGATGTGTGAACGATGCTGCATGATAGAATTCTATGCACTGTGAGGAGCTCTTGTTGTTTTGGTTTTGGTTTTGGTTGTGGCTGGTTTCTATTGTTGTTACAGCTGTGTACACCAATAAAGTTCAGTTTTGTTCAGTTACCAAGAGTTTCTATATATCCTAAATTCTTCTGCAGAAAATACAATAACCCTTTTCAATTTGCAAAAGCAACATTTCCCAGCGTTTTCCACAGGGATTCCTGTTATTCCTGCCTGCTGCTTCCAATAAATTGCCCCTATGGGGCCTGGTCACAGCAGAGCTCGGGTCTCCTGCGCCTCTCATGGGGGTTTAGAGGTGTTCTCCCAACCCTGGGTGTGCCCCTGGGAATGTCCAAGGGAAAGGGGATGACTGGGGAGAGGCGGGGAGGGGAGAGGCAGGGAGGTGAGGGAAGGGGAGGGAAGGGGAAGGGGAAGGGGAAGGGAAGAGGGAAGGGGAAGAGGGAAGGGGAAGGGAAAAAGGAAAAACATTGCAGCCAGAGGTGCAAGTCCCTGGCCAGACATGCCACATGTGGGTGCAAAGAGCGACTGCCCCCCACTCCAGGTGGGAGGCACCCCCACTGCCCTTAGAAGAGACCAGTCACCTGAAGTGGGCTGTGCAGCCTTGATGCCACAGCGATGGCCACACCCAGCCCACCCCCCAGCCCCCTGCCTCTCTGTGTCCTTGCACAGGGTCTGCTCTGTGTCTGCTCCTGGGACACCCCAATCCTGTGTCAGACCCCCCGCCCCAGCTCTCCACTCTCCCTGTGGAGCACCCTGTCCCCTCCAGCTGCCTTGGGGAGTCCCCCAATTCTCTCCTAACTGCCCTGCCCCGCCAGCCCCAAGTGGGGTTCTAGGGGGTTCCAGGCCTCACCCACACCCCTCATCCCTTCAGGTGGGCACCCCAACCTCCATCCCTGCCTCCTGTGGGGGCCATGGCACCTGCAGCAGACAGCCCCCACCCCTCTCTTCATCCCAAGACTGAGTTGTCACCCCCCGCCGTGTCCATGGACAGGGAGAACCAGGGAGCAGGCACCCCAAAAACCATCGCTGCCTCCTCCCCCCAGGGAGGTGGTTAAGTTGAGCTCAGGGCAGGATGGGGACGGTGGCAGCTGCAGCGCCTTGGCCCTGCTCCAACATGGGGGAGGGGGGAGGGGGCGGACCCTGAGGCTTTCTACAAGGGGTTTGCCACCCTTGTCCATCCTCTTCCAAAGTGCATCTGCTACTGGAGTGGAGGAAGATGGGACAGGACATCCTGAGCCCAGACACTCTGGAAGGTTCTGCTGCTCAGGTCCTGGAGCCTTGTGACATTCCTCACCTATGAGCAGCTGAAATGGGGCCCAATGGCCATGGGCAGGGGGTCCCCTCCTGAGCCCAACGCCTGAGGCCATCGCCACCATCCTGGAGGCACCTCAGGGATCACATCTGCCAGAGCCCAACCGTTGTCATGGCTACAGCGAGGCTTGGAGTAAATCTTTTCCGCTACCCCCCAGTACTCCCCTTGCCACCCCTGCACGCCCAAACCCTCCCTGTCCTCATGCATGAGCTGTGCTGGGAGTACTGCAAGCCCCCCTGCTCCCCCCCTCCCCACAAGAATCCTCCATCACCCTCTGGGTTGCTGCAGGCTGGCACCATGTTGGGAAAACAAGGTGGATCTGAGAGACGGGAGAAACAGCCTCAAGGATCCCAGGGCTGCACCCAGCTCTGGCCTGTGACAGTGCTGGCTCCAGCACTTTATTGGTGAGAGGGGAAGGGGAAGGACATTGTCCCCTAGGAGAGGAGAGCCCTTTGTAAGAGCAGTTTCTGCTCAGCTGTAAGGTTCTTGGGAAAGCAGATGTTGAAGTAGATGAGGAGGTCGCCCTTGCGCCTGGGGTTGTGGAGCAGCGGCATCCCCTCCCCTGGCACCACCTTGCAGTACTTGGGGCTGCAAAGCAAAGGAAGGGGCTGAGGAGCCACAGGACAATCCTGGCCTGGAGCCCACAGCCACGTGTCACGGCACAGAGCCCCATGCACGCTTCTCAGGGGGTTTCTGGAGGTCACTTTGCTCCTCCAGCTTCAACTGACGGCCCGTCCTCCTCCAGCCTCACAGCCCCACGTCCCGTGCCCTGTGGGCTCTACCACCCAGCCCTCACCTCACTGCCTTTCCCACCTTTTTCCAGGTCAATCCTGAGGTCATGACACTAAGCTGGGAGGAAGTGTTGATCAGCCTTAGGGTAGGGAGGCTCTTCAGAGGGATCTGAACAGGCTGGAGTGCTGCACATGGGACAGAACAACCCCGAGCAGTGCTACAGGCTGGGGGAGACTGTCTGGAGAGCTGTCAGGCAGAGAAGGACCTGGGGGTGGTGGGTGACTGACCATGAGCCAGCAGTGTGCCCGGGTGGCCAGTCAGAAATAGGCAACCAGGCTGGGGAAGGGGCTGGAGGGCAAATCCTCTGAGGAGCGGCTGAGGGAGCTGGAGAAGAGGAGGCTGAGGCTTAAAGGGCTTTCCCAACCCTGTGACTCTGTGAGTCTGTGATTCTTCCCGAGCGCCTGTTCATCTCCTTGGCCACCGAGCTCTGCAGAAAGGCCCCATCTGGCCACCCAGCCCAGCCATCCATCTGCCCAGCAGCACTTACTCCACAATGTCGTTGATGGGGATGTTGAGCAGCCGCCCGTCCAGCGTCTTCACGTCCACCGTGCAGCCGATGAGGGCCTGCAAGGCACAGGAGTGGGACTCAGAGCTGCACCTGCAGCCCCAGAGGGAAAGCAGAGGTTTGGGCTTGGCCCCGTTGCCTCCCTTGGCTCTTTACCTTTCCCAAGGTGATGGTGCTGACATAGGTGAGGTTGTTGTTGACTCTTTGAAACCTCGGGTGGAGTTTCTCTTGGACAACAAAGGTGATGTCAGATGGGATGATGTTTGGGCCCTAAAATTAAGGGGAGAAAAACCCAAACTGAAAAGACACCTGGGGATGGTTTGCTAGAAACCAAATGGTTTTCTATCAGGACCAGGGAATTGTGCTGGGAGCCATGTGACAAAGTGCCCATGGCCTGGAGAGATGGTTGGTCCTGAGGAAACCCGGCCCAGAACTTCCCACCATGACCATTACCTGGTCTCCTTCCTTCTCAAAGGTGATGCGAGTGCCCCGCTTCCACCCCGGCTGCACCTCGATCGTCAGGATTTTCTCTCTCACGGTGCTTGTCTGACCATCTTCATTCATCACCTGGGGGAGATGAGGGGATCAGAAGAGCTGGCTCAGAGAATCACAGACTGGGTTGGCTTGGAAGGGACCTCCAATTCCCCCCCCAGTGCCTCCCTGCCACGGGCAGGGACACCCCCACCAGCACAGCGTGCCCCAGGCCCCATCCAACCTGGCCTTGAACCCTGAGACGCAGCCAGGGGCAGCCCCAGCTTCTCCAGGCACCCTGTGCCAGGGCCTCCCCCCTCCCTGGGAAGGATTTCTGCCCCCCAGCCCATCTCCAGCTGCCCTCTTGCAGCTCAAGGCCATTTCCCTGGGCCCGGCCCTCCCTGCCCTGGGCACCAGCCCCTCTCCAGCTCTCCTTGAGGGATGGGAAGGGGCTGGGAGCTCTCCCCAGAAGCAGCCTTCTCTCCTCCAGGCTCAGCCAGCCCAGCTCTCCCAGCCTGGCTCCAGAGCAGAGGGGCTCAAGCTCTCCCATCATCTCTGGGGCTCCTGGGGACTGGCTCCCACAGCTCCATGTCCTCCTTGTCCTGGGGACCCCCAAACACAGGGGCAGAATCCCCCTTTCCCAGCCCTGCTGGTCCTGCTGCTGGGGATGCAGCACAGGACAGGGGGGGCTTTCTGGGCTGCCAGCGCACAGTGACAGGTCATGGCCAGTTTCTCACCCACTGGTGCCCCCAAGTCCTGCTCCTCAGGGCTGTGACACCCTGAGGGACAGCACGGAGAGGGGGTCACAGCTGCTCTGCTCATCCAGCTGCGTTCAAGCCGGTGCAGAGGAGAGTGAGGGTGGCTCCAACTCCACAGCATGGCAGGGACAAATGGAGTCAGACTGAGCAGGAGACACTCAGGGCTGGAACCAGGAGATGGTGACAGCAGGAAGAGGGATACAGATTGCTGACAGCATGAAGGAGATGCAGCCCCAAGGGAAAATGAGTCTGTGGTTGCCCAGGAAATGCTGTGTCCCCTCTCCAAAATAAGCCCCTTGTTCCCATCAGCTTTTACATCATCCCCTCCTGCTGATTTCCCCATCTCCAGCCAGAGGAGGAGGGTACCAGCTCAGATCCTTCCAGCATCTGTGCTCAGTCTGGTTCAGATTCCTCTCTGTGGCACAGCACAGATGCGGAGTGCCGGGGTCTGCCAAGCCCCCTGAGCAGGACCAGCTCTAAAACCTCAGGTTCTGCCACCAAAACATCCTACAGCCAGAGTCCAGCCCCAAATTCCTCCCCCTGCTGAGCTCCCCACCTCCACCCACCCTACGGGAGATCTTAATCTTCTTGGTGCAGCCATGGAAAAGGTCTTCAAGGGAGAGGTAGAGATCCCGCACGATCGGGGGGTCTTGCTTCATCGCTCCTCTTCCTCGCAGCCCTCCGAAGGGCAGGATCAGCTCCGAGCCATCCTTGTCAAAGAACTCTGGGTGAGTGAGCAGAGCAGGGGGTCACCTCACTCTGACCAGAGGTCGGGGAGTCCCCTGGGGTCTCCTTATCGCGGAGCACCCCAAGGATGCCAGGCAAACAGGAACCTCTCATCTCCTTCTGCTTGTGACCACATTCCCGCTCCAGCTGAAGTGGTCTTTCCCTAGGAGTGTGTTTATTTTGAATCCCAGGACCTCCTGAGCTGGAAGGGACCCATAAGGCCCATCGAGTCCAACCCCTGGCTCCACACAGGTCAAGTCAGAGCACCCCAGGATGTGGTTGCCCCTCCTGGCTGCTTGCACATGCTGCTGGTTCAAGGGTAACTTGCTATCAACCAAGACTCCCCCAAACCCCTCTCAGCACGACTGGCCTCCAGTGCCTCATCCCCCAGCCCGGGTGTGCAGCCAGAGTCACCCCTTCCCAGGGGCAGAATGCAGCACTTGCCCCTGTTAAACTTCACAGCCACATGCTCATGTGTTAGGAGAGTGTCACCCCCACCTACCTGCAAAGGGGTTGTCTCCACCAAAGAACTCCCTGAAGACTTTGTCAGGGTTGTTGTGAAACACGTAGCCCACGCTCCAGGGGTTCTCGTCCCCAAACTCCAAGGGGATGCCACCTTTGAGACCCTCTTCTCCATACTTGTCGTAGATCCCTTTCTTCATGGCTTAGGGAACAAGGAGGAGTCAGCACTGGCCATGGTCTCCCACAGCAGGGGAAGAGCCTGAGATCCAGGCTGCGATCGGGAAGAGGCTGGAGAAGGGCTTCCATCCCTCTCCAAGTGGGATGGCAGCAGGAAGAGCTGCCAGCTGCTGGGGCTCAAGGGCTGATGCCACCTCCATAGGGTGCTAATGACAGGGGGCTTAGACCTCTGGCCGGAGCAGAGGCGTCTCACTGCCAGGCCCACCCCCCCCCCCAGACCCAGGGGCAGGGACTGTCCCCCCACTTACGGTCGCTGAGCACATCATAGGCCTCTGCCAGCTGCCTGAACCTCTCCGGTGCCCAGGGCTCCTTGCATTTGAATGGATGATTCTCTAAGGCCAGTTTCCGATAGCTATGGAGGGGAAAAGAAGGGAAAAGCCAGCCTTGCAGCCAGCCCGCCCTGGGGGGGCGGGGACGCGGGAGGGGACGCAGGGGCAGGACACCCCCAGCCCCGGCTGCTCCCTCCCTCCTTCTCCCAGGATTTGTGGCCCTGCCGCTTCTCCCAGGCCCCTCCCTCCTCCCCACCTCCCACTTCAGGGCCCTGCTGCGGAGACACACGGGGCTTCCCCCATCCCCAACACCCCGTCCCGCACCCCCCCAGCGCCGGCCGGCCTTGGGGCTCCCCTCTCCGCCAGGCCGCAGCCCCTCACGCCTTCTTGATGTCGGCGTCCGCGGCCCCCCGCTCCAGGCCCAGCACGGCGTAGTAGTTCTGCCCCATGGCGTCCCGTTGCCATGGAGCCCGGCGCTTCCGGGCCGCGCAGGGCAGCACGGCAGGGGCAGTTCTGCCCTCCCGCCCCGGGCCCCGCCTCGCCCGCGGGTTCTTTCTATTTCCTTTTAAAAACACTTTGGCTTTTTAAAATGAGTTTTCTTGGAGCTCCTGGAGAGAGTCCAGAGGAGGGACATGGAGATGATGAAAGACCTGCAGCATCTCCCCTGTGAGGAAAGGCTGAGTGAGCTGGGGCTGTTCAGCCTGGAGAGAAGCAGCCTGAGAGGGGATCTGATCAATGGGTATCAATATCTGAAGGGTGGGACACAGGGGGACATGGCCAGCCTCTTCTCATTGTCTGTGGGGACAGGACAAGGGGCGATGGCCTCAAGTTGGAGCACAGGGAGTTCCACACCAATCTGGGGAAGAGCTTCTTCCCAGTGAGGGTGAGGGAGCCCTGGGACAGGCTGCCCAGGGGGGTGTGGAGTCTCCTTCTCTGGAGATATTCCAGCCCCGTCTGGACACCGACCTGTGCGACCTGTCCTAGGGAGCTGCTTTGGCAGGGGGGTTGGACCCGATGCGCTCTGGAGGTCCCTTCCAACCCCTGCAGTTCTGTGAGTCTGTGAAAATATATTTCCCACATGGTGTTACTAAAGCAGTTGCTTTATTTCAGGCCATTCTGCCATAAGGTCACCCCCACATCCAATATATTTTATTAGTTTGCACACACCCCCCACGCCCCATGCCAGCAGTGAGAAGATGTGTGGCAGCACAAGACCCTCCCTGACACCTCAGAGCCCCTCTCTCCAAATTTAAAAAAAATAAAATCCAAAGTTGTCCCACAGTAAGAAACATCCCCAAAAACAGCTGTACAGAGCCCACTCATCCCAACAGCCTCAGAAGATTCCACAGGCCTCAGAAGCTTCTACACATGCACCTCAAACATACCACCCCAGAAAATAAGCTTGGAAGAGTTACTTTGGTGCAACTCCACACTGATCCAGGCAACTAAAGGTCAGAAAGTTGGTATCTCCTCACTATGCCATCTCTGCAGCACGTGTAAATTTGCTTCTCCCAAGCAGCTACCTGAAAAAGAGGGAGGGGAAAGTGAGTGGGATTTAAGGAGAGTTGCTGCTCAAGTGACAGCTAACAGCCTGTTTCTGGCATTGATTCCCTCAAACAGAGGTTCTTCTGTTAAATGCAAAAAGGGGCTGAGACACCAAGGACTTGTGTGGGTCAGATCTCAGCCTCCACAGCAGTGGTACTTAGAAGGGGGAAAACCGGCTGGCAGAGCTGGAGTGGGTTGGGGAGACCTTCTCAGCACCTACAGCTACCTGACAGGAGGCTGCAGAGAGGTGGGCGATGGTCTCTTCAGCCAGGGGACAAGGGGAAATGGGCTCAAGCTGCACCAGGGCAGGGTCAGCTCAGATGGGAGGGAAATGTTCTTCCCTGGCAGAGTTGTGGGGCTGTGGAACAGGCTGCCCAGGGAGGGGGCTGAGTCCCCACCCCTGGCTGTGTTTAACAGATGGGGAGATGAGGTACTGAGAGATCTGGGTCAGCACAGGACAGGACTCCCTGAGCTTAAAGGACTTTTCCAACCTGGTGATTCTGTGGGTTAAAACCAAAAGCACATTTCCACTGGCACCACCAAGCTGAGAGCTGAGGGAACCCGTGTCACACTCCCAAGGGCAGCGGAGTGTCTGGAAACACAGGAGCCAGAGGCCTGCTTTTGGGTCCCGAGTCACCAGGGGGGCAAGAGAAGAGGCAGCAGTGCCCAGCCAGCTGTTGCTTCTACCCCCAAGGATCCTCCAAGCAATTAATTCACAGTTCAGTTAATTCTGCCAGAGCTGCTCCAACAACCAAGCTACTCTGCTGCTTTGGTATCGCTCCTGCATGATGCAGATAAAAGGCCAGAGGGTTTGTTTATGCCAAATATTTAGATTATTTGGGGGAGGGGGGGAAACCAGCTTAAAAGGCAACTGTGTGAAGGAACCTGAGGTGCAGGCTGCCAAGTCCTGAGATAAGGGCAGCTGCCTGCTACCTGGCATCAAGCTTCCCTACACCCCTTACCTGGGGTGATAAGACAGCATCCCTCACCTTGTACACAGGGTCACAGTCCGCTTCTGTGAGATCCAGGATGTAATCGAGGTCTTGCTGAATGATGAAGCAGGTTCCATCGCCTGGCCAGAGGAAGGAAAACAGGGCGATTAGTGAAGTGAGCCACGCTCTTAATTACAGACAGCTCCAGTGGGCCCAGTGAAAAGGCCTGGGCACAGAATCCTGAGGTTGGAAAAGACCTTTAAGCTCATCAAGTCCAACGCAGTCCCCTTCCTGGGCAGCCTGTTCCACAGCCCCACAACTCTGCCAGGAAAGAACTTTTCCCTCCCATCTGAGCTGACCCTGCCCTGGCGCAGCTTGAGCCCATTTCACTTTGTTCCATCTCCTGTCCCCCGGCTGAAGAGACCATCGCCCACCTCTCTGCACCCTCCTGGCAGGTCAGTGGAGGTGCTGAGAAGGTCTCCCCTCAGCCTCCTCTTCTCCAGACTCAACACCCCCAGCTCCCTCAGCCGCTCCTCAGAGGATTTGCCCTCCAGCCCCTTCCACAGCCTGGCTGCCCTTCTCTGGACTCGCTCCAGGACCTCCATGTCCTTCTTATGGTGAAGAGCCCAGAACTGGACTCAGCACTGGAGGAGCAGCCTCACCAATGCCCAGTACAGGGTCACTGATCACAGGGTACAGAGGGAAACATGCTGTGAAGATGTCAGAGAGATGAGAAAAGGCTCTAGCAGCCGAGAGGCGCCCTCAGACCCTATTCTGGAGGAACACAGGGAAGGTGAGGAACGGAACTCACGATGCCAACAGCAGCCACGTAACACAGCTACATCCCCTCACTCATTGCCAGGGACACACTGCCCACACAGACTGTGCTTATATGTAAAAGGGTAACGAAGAGCACAAAGCTCCTCAATTTGCTTCTACAATTTCTACTGGAAGAGGGGAACACTTGAGGTACCTTGGCTGGCGATAAATCCGTCTCGGTATGGGAGCAGCGAAAGCTCCTGATCTATGGATCACCTGGATTGGAGCACTAGAAGGAGGAGAAGAAACAAGGAAGGTGGTTACAGGCTGTAGTCAGGAGCCCACCCCAATGCGTGAATACGAGCTCAGGGTTAGAAGATAACAGGAGGAACATCTGCAGGACGTGGGGGTGTGATCAGTGATCACCCAGGAGTGTCTGGGAACTGAGCCCAGGGAACACCACTTGTGACCGGCCACCAACTGGATTTAACTCCATTCACCACAACTCTTTGGGCCCGGGGATCCAGCTCTTTTTCTTACCCAGTGAAGCGTAAGCCCACCCAAGCCCTGAGTAGCCAGGTTCTCCAGGAGAATGCCCTAACAAACAGCATCAATGGCTTTACTGAAGTCCAGGTAGACAACATCCACACCTTTCCCTCTTGAACAGGCTGCCCAGAGAGGTGGTGGGTGCCCCGTCCCTGGGGGTGTTCAAGGCCAGGATGGTCTGGGGCCTTGGGCAACCTTGTGTAGATCCAGGCCTGGAGGTTGGTGGCCCTGCCTGTGGCGAGGGGGTGGGAACTCTATGATCCTTGGGGTCCCTTCCAACCCAGACCAGTCTATGATTATATGATCCTTTTACTGAGCAGGTCGCCTTCCAGTAGGAGATCATGTTGGTTGTTCAATAACTCACAGCTCCTGGCACACACTCACTTAATATTTCTCACATCCAGCTGATAGATGTTCCCATCCTGAGTCCCTGCTAGGATGTAGGTACTAGAGAGGAACGTGCAGCAGTTGAACGCATCGGATCCGATGAAGAGGAACACCTGAGGACACAGGAACAAATGCAAGGGTCAGACACTGACAGATGAGGCCACGGGACACCCAGAAGTTCCAGGAGCCACAGCACAAACTGGCAAACCCAGAGCCAGGTGAGTAACCCCTCAGCCCTGCTCCAAGATGGGCAGGAGAACAGGTCTCCAGAATCAGTCTCGCCAAGTCAGCAGACACGGCGCAGTCAGGAAATGCTCCTGGATCCTGGGGTTGGACTCGATGATCCTGTGTCCCTGGACTGGGCACTAGTGAGGCTGCACCTCGAGTGCTGGGTCCAGTTCTGGGCTCCTCACCGTAAGAAGGACGTCGAGGTCCTGAAATGTGTCCAGAGAAGGGCAACCAGGCTGGGGAAGGGGCTGGAGGGCAACGCACAGGATCACAGAATGGTCTGGGTTGGAAGGGACCCCAAGTTCCCACCCCCCTGCCACAGGCAAATTCAGGGTTCAACTCCCAAGATCAAAAATTCATTTAATATAAAGGCCTCTCATCAAGGACGTATCAGATATTAAACTGATAAGAAGAGACACTACACTCTTAGCCAAAAGGCCGAGATTTGATCCTGCGTGGAGTGGCTGAGGGAGCTGGGGGTGTTCAGCTTGGAGGAGGCTGAGGGGAGACCTCCTCACGTCATGATCCGTCGCGTCACCGTGTTGAACTCCATCCCACTGGCCTCTCCCCATCGATCCAAGCTGCCCAGGTCCCTCTGGAGGGCATTCCCACCCTCTGCCAGATCCACACTTCCCCCTAACTTGGTGTCATCTGCAAACTTACTGAAGGAGCACACAATTCCCTCCTCCAAATCATCAATGAAGATATTAAAGAGGGTGGGTTGGAGGACCAACCCCTGAGGAACACCACTTGTGACTCCATTCACCACCATCTTCCCTCTCCAAAAGGAGAGCAATGGACTGCTGACCACCTGAGGTTCCCTTCACACCGTGGTTAAAACACCAGGCAGAACCAAGAGCAGCTTTCCACTCTGGATGCAGGAGGCAGCCTGTGGTTCCTGCACTCACAATGACATCTACTGGCCAGTGTTTAAAGAGCCTTTCATTTAACCCAGTACCTGGGTTAAATTCCAGAGCCAATTCTTAATCCTTAACCTCCCCGCTCTCAAATAAATCTGGCACAGTAGGAAGTACTTTGTGGTACTGGGGTTTCATTTAGAGCGTATCTGGGGAGCACACAAGCCCAAAGGCAGGTGGATCAGCTCCCCACCACCACCTGGCCTGGCTCTGTCCCGTTGTGTGGCCTGGGGGGGACCTCACCAGGGGAAAGGAACAGGATTAACACTAACCACCTCACTGATCTGGGTTGTTTTGAACCTGGTTTCATTCCTCTGCCCAGTGCTCTGCACAGCCACACAACCCACAGCTTCCAACCCAAGGAAACAGAAGCCAAAGGCCTGATGCCTCTGAGCGGATTTTCTAGCACCTTCCCCAGGGAAACACCTCTGAGAGTCCCCTTACCGGCTGCCTGCTCTGCAGTCCCACTCCTTGAAGCTTCTTATCTTCTCGAGCCAGCAGCAGGACTTTCCCTTCTGTCCCAACCTCACGGTCACCTGACAAAGACATCAGTTCACTCCAGCGGGGGATGGAATGAGCCTTGGTGATACCCAAACCTGACAGCTGAACCCGTAATGGTGTTAACTCTGTACCCTGAGTCTCACAGTTTTGGGTGGCTGGGTTCCCATGGAGAAGGGGGGCTGCAAAAAAGCAGCCAGAAGCTCTCTGCAGGCCCCACAGAGCAAACACCAGATGGCTCAAGGCCGGAGTCGTTGCTGACCAAGGCTGAGCCCATCAGCGATGGTCACAGCACCTCTGGGAACCACAGTGAGGAGAAACAAACCCTCAAGCAGCTGCTTTGTGCCCCCAGAGAAGGGAGTGAAGATGTGAGGAGCTGTGCAGCTACCAAGGGCAGGGAAGGGTGGAGGAGGCACCCCAGGTGCCGGAGAGAAAGATGCCCCTGCAGCCCCTGGAGAAACCCATGGTGGAGTGGGTGTCCCCCCACAGCCCATGGATGATGACAGGGAGCAGAGATCCCATCTACAGCCCATGGACGATCCCGTGCTGGAGCAGGTGGGAACACCTGAAGGGCGCTGTGACCCCGTAGGAATCCCAGGTGTGAGCAAGCTCCTGGCAGTGAAACCTGGAGCCTGTGGACAGACAGACCCACACCGAAGCAGGTCTGCTGGGCAGGGGGGAGGGAAGCTTGTGACCCTGTAGGGGACCAGGCTGGAGCAGTCTGGGCCTGAAGGTCGGCTCCCCATGGAAGGACCCACGCTGAGGCACTTGGTGAGGAGCTCAAGCCCCACAGGAAAGGATTCATGTTGGGAGAAGTTCCTGGAGGACTGTCTGCTGTGGGTGGGACCCCACAGTGCAGCAGGGGGAGGGGGTGAGGAATGCCCCCATCCCTCCCTCCCCAGCTAAGAAGGAAGGAAAACAGCTCGTGAGAAACTGACCCAAATCCCCATTCCCCCAGTCCCTGACCCTCCCCGTGCCACAATCTGGGGAAGAAGGGAGCGAAATCCTGGCTAAAGCTCAGTCTGCTGACAAGGGAGGGGTGGGGGGAGGGGCTTTAAGATCTGGCCACACTTCTCATCACCCGACTCTGGTGTCACTGGGGGTGCAGGGCAGTGCCATCAACCAGAGTCTCTCTCCTTTATTCCCTGTTGAGTCTGTTCTGCCCGTGACGCTGATTGTGGAATGATCTCTCCCTGCCCTTATCTCCACTCCTGAGCCCCTCAATATCTATTTTCCCCCTGTCCAGCTGAGAAGGGCACTGACAGAGCAGCTTTGGTGGATGTCTGGCCTCCAGCCAGAGCCACACCACCACAAGGAAAGAGCCATGTGTCTCCAGTTCACTCCACATAAAGCTTTTCCTTTATAATACTCAAATTCCCTGGCTGTGTAACAGTAACTGAGACACCCCAGGAGCAATTAGAGAGACTCAATCGGTCTTAACCTGCTTGATAACGCTCAACTCCTCCACAGGACCAGAGTGCTCTGGTCTGGTCACCCAGGGTCCCTTCCCCAGATAGGAGGGGCACAGAAGCAAGCCCCACACTCAGCATTATTGGTGACAAACCTAAGCAGTTTGGGCTAGGAGAAGAAATACGAATTTTTAAGAGCAAGATCCTTACTAGGAGCTTTTTCAGGTGAGCCCAGGTTGAGGGAGCTGTCAGCAGCACCCACAGCGATGCCGTTGACAGGAGAGCCACAGTCAGCGATGACACCCAGGCAGGAGGATTTCCCGCAGTCCCAGAGAAGCACGGTGCCATCCCTAGAGCAGGAGAGGACATTTCTTCCCCGATCCACAATGGCAGTGTCCAAAATACCTGTGTCAAGGCAAAGGCCACAGTCAGACAGACAGCATGGAAGACAGACAGACGCCGCAGCTCATTGCCCAAGGTGAACTGCGCTACAAGCCCCAAAGTGCTGATCCCAGACTGCCACCGGTCACACACAGCCAAACTGGCTGAGCTGGAACAAGTCTGGAACGAGGTGTACGGGGAAGGCAACAGCCCCCAGCAAAGCAAAGCATATGGAGCAGGAGCCATCACCTGGCACAAAGGCAGATTATCACCAGTATCGTGGAAGAACTTTTCATGGTCAGGGTGCCGGAGCCCTGGGACAGGCTGCTCGGGGGGTGTGGAGTCTCCTTCTCTGGAGATATTCCAGCCCCAGCTGGACACCGACCTGTGTGACCTGTCCTAGGGAGCTGCTTTGGCAGGGGGGTTGGACCCAATGGGCTCTGGAGGTGCCTTCCAACCCCTATGCTTCTGTGACTTCATGAATCACCAGTAAAATAATTGGCAACACCTTGCCTCAGACTGAGCTGATACCACAGCTGAGTTTCCAGCTCCAAAATCAGCCTCTAACTTGGACAGAAGTCCAAGCCCAGCCCAACTCTGGATCATGCTAAGGCTTGTGTGGGGCAAGAAGCATCCACATCATCCAGCTACAGCAACATCAGAAGCACAGTTCATTCCAGTTGCTAACATCCCCAAAAGAGTTAACCATGGGGATGTTGAGTCTGGATCTGAAAAATGATGGTTAGAGGATTTAATTGATGCTTTGCAAATCATCTGAGGAGCAGCTGAGGGAGCTGGGGGTGTTGAGCCTGGGGAACAGGAGGCTGAGGGGAGACCTTCTCAGTGCCTCCACTGACCTGCCAGGAGGGTGCAGAGAGGTGGGTGATGGTCTCTTCAGCCAGGGGACAGGAGATGGGACAAAGAGAAATTGGCTCAAGCTGCACCAGGGCAGGGTCAGCTCAGATGGGAGGGAAAAGTTCTTCCCTGGAAGAGTTGTGGGGCTGTGGAACAGGCTGCCCAGGGAGGGGGCTGAGTCCCCACCCCTGGGGGTGTTTTAAAAAAAGGGTAGATGAGGTACTTAGGGTTATGGTTGTGCTTAGGATGGGAATGGTTGGACTTGATGATCTTAAGGTCTTTTCCAGCCTTGTGATTCTATCAAGCTCCCAGAACTCAAATAGAAATATCTGTAGTGACTGCACTAGATGAAACTCTTCCTGTCATCGCCCTGTAGAGAGTGGCCTTCAGCCTCACCCTAGAGCTGTTTATCCCAGAATCTCCTGACTTGGAAGGGACCCATATGGATCACCGAGTCCAACTCCTGGCTCCACACAGCTCCAGCCAGGTTTATCCTCAGAACCGGCACATCTTTTAAACGCATTTCAGATTTCTGAGGGGGCAGAAGCCAAAGCCCACAGCCCTGGCCACGTGCCACTCAAAATCTACCTCTGGCTGGGGTTCTGTAGCCAAGTCCCAGCTTTTATTGACCCTTGGTTTGCCCTGCAGCCAGGGCATCTTCACATGGTGACATCCTGAGACTTGGAGGAGTCAAAATATTTCCCCAAAACCCAAAGGAGAAAAAGGAAAAAGGGGTTGTGTTATCTTGCCTCACAAGGGAGGCTTCTCCCCTCCTGGGCAGCCTGTTCCAGTAGGCTGGTGACTGACCGTTACCCCTCAGGCACAAAACAGTTATACACATGGCAGATGAAGCAGTATTTAAAGCCTGAGCACTCTGTACCTCCTTTGTGACCTTTAAATGTTACTACGCAGCTGGCATCTTCTGCTGACCAGATCTTTAGCTGGGCATCCATTCCTCCACTCAGAACCACCAGGCCCGATGGAAAAAACCTGCAACAATTCACATCATACACATGGCCTTCCAACAGTCTCTGGAAAACAAAGAACTACGTGCTAGTTCCATTGTTATCACCCTTACACAGAGCGACTCTTGAGCTGTGACACTGGAGAAGAGGGGATTGTCCCTCTCTGCTCTGCCCTCGGGAGGCCCCAGCTGGAGTCCTGTGTCCAGAGCTGGGGCCCCAACACAAGAAAGATGTGGGACTGTTGGAGAGGGGTCAGAGGAGCCATGGAGATGATCAGAGGGCTGGAGCACCTCCCCTACGGAGAGAGACTTAAGGAGCTGGGGGCACCTCACTGCAGCCTTCCCTTCCCTAAAGGAAGCAGATAAACAGGAGGGGAAATGGCTTATTAAAAGGGTAATTAATGGCAGGACAAGGGGGGTGGATTAAAGCTAACAGAGGGGAGGTTTAAATTAGATATTAGGGGGAAGTTCTTTCCAGAAAGAGTGGTGAGGGGCTGGAACGGGCTGCCCAGAGAGGGGGTGGGTGCCCTGTACCTGGGGGTGTTCAAGGCCAGGTTGGATGGGGCCCTGGGCACCCTTGTGTAGCTCCAGGCCTGGAGGTTGGTGGCCCTGCCTGTGGCAGGGCGGTTGGAACTCTGTGATCCTTGGGGTCCCTTCCAACCCAGATCAGTCTGGGATTCTAAAACTTGGTGTTCACACGTGGGCAGTGGATTAAGCTCAAATCCTCTGGGTCTGGGTTCTTGCAAGGGAACTCATCTCAATTTGAGGCAGGCACAGAGCTGGCAGGTCCACTTTGTGCCTCCCTCCACTGCTGGAGTCGCTAATTACACAGCAAAGGATGCTACATTTGGTTCTAAGAACGGGTGAAATGTCTTTATCCATTGCTAAACAAGCAGCTGACAGGTCAAGCTGCACAAGAACCACAGTAACCGGTGTTTCTAGCCACGACCCAGTTAATTCATCACAGGCAGGAGTCTTTTTCCTCACCTCTTCTCTACTGCAGAAGCCAATTCAGGGCTTGCAGCACACAGGTTAGGAGCTGTCATTCCTAACCACCCTTTCTCGTTTTCAACCTGGGATTTCCCTCTGGATTGCCAGCCATCATTTCCCTTGGGAGCAGTCAGGCTTTCCAAGAGATTGAACTTCAAACCTCCCAGGTGGATAATTTCAATTAGCTCTGCAACCAAAAGTCAGGTTCCCACCTTCCCTAGGCCACAGTGTATGGGTAGCCTGACTGAATTCATGGTCAAAGGACTTTGTTAAGGTCACAGCCAACACACAACATCAAAGCTAGATGCTCTTACTCTTATTTCTCCATTTGCAGCCTGCCAGATTTTCATGGTCCCATCTGTGCTGGTTGACACGCCGAGCCCACCGCCGCTGGAAATATCAAGACAGGTAACCTGCAGGAGGGTGGAAACACCAAACATTAGCTTTGTGTCACCTCCTACATAGGGTTTTCTGCTCCAGAGCCTAATTCCTTGCTGGGGGAGACCTGCTAAGCACATCCCCGGGTGCTACTGTCACCCCCAGACATACACTGCTGGGGGGATTTAAAGCACCGCGCAGAGTTTCCATCACCACGGCTTCACAGTTCCAGCCCGGTAACGCTCTTCTAACACTTAACACCCTTACACAAGGACAAGAATCATCGAATCACAGACTGGTCTGGGTTGGAAGGGACCCCAAGAAACTTCCAACTTGAAGCCATCACCCCCTGTCCTGTCCCCACAGACACTGAGAAGAGGCTGGCCATGTCCCCCTGTGTCCCACCCTTCAGATATTGATAACCATTGATCAGATCCCCTCTCAGGCTGCTTCTCTCCAGGCTGAACAGCCCCAGCTCACTCAGCCTTTCCTCACAGGGGAGATGCTCCAGGCCTTTCATCATCTCCATGTCCCTCCTCTGGACTCTCTCCAGGAGATCCCTGTCCCTTTTATACCAGGGAGCCCAGAACTGAACACAACACTCCAAGTGTGACCTGACCGGGGCAGAGCAGAGGGGGATGATCCCCTCCTTTGACCTGCTGGCCACGCTCCTCTTCATGCACCCCAGGATCCCATTGGCCTCCTTGGGCACACTGCTGGCTCATGGCCACCCTGTCACCCACCAGGACCTCCAAGTCCTTCTCTGAAGAGCTCCTCTCCAGCAGCTCACCCCCAGCCTGTACAATTCTTTCCCAAGTGCAAGACTCTCCACTTGCTTTTATCAAACCTCACCTGGTTTCTCCCTGCCCAGCTCTCCAGCTTTCCCAATCACAAGCAACTTCCCCAAGTTTCTCTGATCCTATAACATTTAATGACCCAGTTCAAATATGAAGTCACACTGCTGGTCAACCCTCAGACCAAGCATGCAACACGCCTGAGACACGCTGCGAAAGCTCGGGGTCAGTCCCATGTGTTTCCCCCCCACCTCATTTCACAAGGTTACTTACACTTTTCTGATGAATCCTGGAAAAAGTTGTGTAAGGAGCCAGAAACTTTGTGGATGCATTTTCATGTGGACAAGAAATGAGAATGCTTTTCTAGAGGAGGGAAGAAAAGGGAAGAAGAAGAGTTAGAAGGGCCGTCAGGCTGTCGAGGTGGAACTGTGGTTTGGACCTGGCTGTGGTCTCTCAAGAGCCTGAGGAGGGATGAAGCAGAGTGTTGGGCTTGCTTCGTTCTACTGCTGCAAGACACAAAGCCTGGGGTGGGAAGTGATGGCCATTATGGCCACAGGAGTTGGCTGGGCCTGTGTAGAGCCAGGAGTTGAACTCTATGATCCATGTGGGTCCCTTCTAAGTCAGGAGATGCTAAGATTATGGGACACACGACCCCAGCATGATCACAAAATCCCAGGGGTTGGAAGGAACCTCAGGAGATCATCAGGTCCAACCCCCTGCCAAAGCAGCTCCCTAGGACAGGGCGCACAGGTCGGCATCCAGACAGGGCTGGAATATCTCCAGGGAAGGAGACTCCACACCCCCCTGGGCAGCCTGTCCCAGGGCTCCCTCACCCTCACCAGGAAAAGTTCTTCCATGAGAAGATACTGGTGATCTCCTGCTCCATATACTTTGTTTTGCTGGGAGCTGTTGCCTTCCCTGTACACCTCGTTCCAGACCTGTTCCACCTCACCAGTTTGGCTGTGTGTGACCAGTGGCAGTCTGGGAACAGCAGCTTGGGGCTTGTAGTTGAGTTCACCTTGGGAACTCAAGATGGGTCTTGAATACCTCCAGAGAGGGAGACTCATGAGCGGATGCTACGGACCAGCTCCAGGACCCAGCACAGGCGAGGTGCCAAGGACAGCTGGATAATCCATGCAGGGAACTGGGAAACAGTTTTAGGCTCTTATTTTGGCTGGTATAACAGTACCACCCCTTCACACACAGAAGGCAGTTACCGATCCCCCAGCCCACCCCAGCACCTCGGTGACTTCCCCAACCACGAAGCCCTCGGAAGCAGCGATGTCAGGGACGCCCTCAGTGCTGAGCCCACGGCGGGTCAAGCTGCCGTACAGGGTGGGCTTCCCTGTGGGGAGAACAGCCATCAGCTCAGCCACCTCTCAACCCCACCCCCTCCCCAGCTTATCTTCCCCTCAGCCCGCCCCAAACCACAGGGCACCCCTCCCAACCACCCTCAACCCTCCCTGAGACACAGGAAACACTCCCAACCGCCCTCACTCCTTACACAGCCCCCCAACTGCCCTCACCTCTCCTAACCCACAGCACCCCTCCACCCCCTTAAGCCCCAGACTTGAGGTATTTAAAAGGGGTGTAGATGAAGAGCTTAAGGACATGATCTAGAGGTGGACCAGGCCCTGATTGGACTCGGTGAACTCAAGGGTCTCTTCTAACCCAGGGGATTCTAGGATCCTGTAAATGCTATTAGTTTCAACCTCGGGTTTAGCACTGTAAAAGTGAGTAAGATCTTGATTAACCTGACAAACACAAGGAAAAGTTATGGATTCAGCTGGACCTGAAAGGAATTTTGCTGCAATTCTTTACACCAACCCAGCCTGGCGCATTTTCATATAATTTAGCCCTTAGAGACAGATTTTAGAACAAAACATGAGCACAGAGTTGAAAACTATTCACTTTCCCTGTTTATACTAGATAAAAACCTAATTAATTTCTTGAGTACTGCATCCAGCTCTGGAGTCCCCAACGTAAGCAGCACATGGGACTGGTGGAACAAGCCCAGAGGAGGCCACAGAAATGCTCAGAGGGCTGAAGCACCTCTGCTGTGAAGCCAGGCTGGGAGAGGTGGTCTGGGTCAGCCTGGGGAAGAGAAGGCTCTGGGGAGATCTTACAGCACCTTCCAGTCCCTGAAGGGGCTACAGGAAAGCTGGGAAGGGACTTTTCAGAAGGGCAGGGAGACACAGAACGAGGGGGGATGGGTTTAAACCGGAAGGGGGGAGATTTAGATTGGATAATGGGAAGAAATTCTTCCCTCTGAGGGTGGTGAGGCCCTGGCACAGGGTGCCCAGGGAAGTGGTGGCTGCCCCCTCCCTGGAGGTGTCCAAGGCTGGGTTGGATGGGGCCTTGAGCAGCCGGGGCTGGTGAGAGGTGTCCCTGCCCATGGCAGGGGGCGGGACTCAACCATCTCTGCGGTCCCTGACAGCACTGCCCGTGCTGTGTCCCCGTGTGCCTCCTCTCGCCCCAGCCTGCCACCCCCTGAGCCCCCCCACACCGCCTCAGCACTCACCAGGGCTGCGGCAGCTCAGCCAGGCCTCACCCTCGTCCCTCCTGCGGAGAGGAAGAGCGGCTGTGAGCGGAGCCGGAGGAAAGAGAGCAGAGAAGGGAGCGGGGGGAAGGGGACCGCGAGGGCGGCGCCCACCTCAGCGCCCGGCTCCAGTCGCTCTGCACCCGCAGCGCCGCCGCCATACCAGCGCGGCCGACGCCGCCTCTGCCGCCTCCGGCCTGCCCGCCGCCCCCCGCCAAGCGCAAAGGGAAAGACGCCGCCAGTGAGCGGGCGCTTCCGCGGTCGCGCCCCGCCCCGTCACTGGGCTTAAAGGGGCCGCGCTGCGCCGCTGGGTAGGCACGGAGAGGGGTATGGGGGGGCTAAGGAGGGGGAGGGGTATGGGGGGGGCCGTGGGGGGCGGTGCTGGACCCCCGCAGGAGTGGCATAGAAAGTGCACGGCACGTGCCTGGGCGAAAGGGCAGGTGGGGGGTGAGGAGGGTGCTGAGCACCCACGGGTGGGGTGTTGGGCACCCGGAAATTTGTGTAGGGGGCACAGGGGCAGGGGAGACAGGCACACCTAGATTTGGGAGGTTGCTGGGCACCCGTGGGTGGGAGTAGGGGAGATAGGCACCGGTGGGTTTGGGAAGGTTCTGGGCCCCCATGAGTGGGCGGTAGGGTGCATGGGGTGTGAGGGGTGCTGAGCTCCTCCTGGGGTTGCATGAGGACACCCACAGGGGCAGGGCAGGTGGGTGCCCCCAAAGAAGGGGAAGGTAGCACCCCAAACCCTGCTTCCTTGCTCCAGCCTGGCTCAGCGATGGCGAGACCCGGGCACGCCAGGAACCCTCCATCGTTGAAGAAGGCTGAGGAGGAGGAGGAGGAGGACCCAGTGGACGCCATGATCTCACGCACGGGCTGCGCCGCGCAGCACCGGGAGCTGCAGGACTGCATGGCGGCGCGGCAGGACTGGCGCCATTGCCAGCCCCAGGTCCGTGCTTTCGGCGAGTGCATGGCACGCCGGCAGCGTGACACCCAGCCCCGTGGAGCAGCACCTGGCTCACACCAAGCCCACCCTGCTTCACCACCTGGGAACTGAAATCACTGGGGACCTTTGGTGCTGGTGCTGTCACCCAGCCCACCCCCAGTGGCCCAGGTGTGGGGGGCAGCCACACCCCCCTGACCCCGATTTTCTGGCAGCAGCACTGGGGAATTAAATCTGTTGGTGGCCAAAGGGCTCCTTTCTGTCTGTGCCACCAGGGGGAGGGGATGCTTCTGGGCACAGATGGGTGTTTCTGGTCCAAAATAGCCCAAACTGGGAGCGCTTGGGGTACCCAAGCTGAGGCTCGGCTCTGCAACAGCCCTACCACGGATTTCTACTCTGTGTCCTTCCCTGTGCTGTCCCAAAGCTTTTCCAGCAATGGTCACAGACTGCTCAGGGCTGCGAGGGACCTCAAAGATCATTGAGTCCCACCCCCTGCCATGGGCAGGGACACCTCTCACCAGCTCTCTACCACGTCCTCTCCCAGCCTGGATTGACAGTGAGGATTTCCCCGACCCAAGGCCAGGACCCTGCACTTGTCCTTGTGGAACTTCATGAGGTTCCCCTGGGCCCACTTCTCCAGGTCCCTCCGCATGGCATCCCGTCCTTCCAGCGTGATAACCTCATGTTCCACAGGAGAGGATTGGGGTGGGAGGGGGGAACGGGGAAGTCAGAATTTCTCTCGTGAGAAGCCGCGTGGGGGTGGGGAAGGTGCTCTTCAGGAGTGAGAGGCTGCTCTGATGCTGCCTCCATGGAACAAAGCTATGAAAAAGAAAAGAAAAAGGCATTTGGGGGGGCTGGAAAGGACAGGCTGCCCACGGCATCTCCCGGGGGGCAGAAACTTTGGGGGCATCTCCTTGGGAGCTGGGTACAGGGGCTGCCAGCCAAAAATCACAACAGGCACAGGACTCCGAGTTGAGGGTGATGCCTTGAAAAGCAGGAATCAAAACTCCCCAGCCTTGGTGGCTGTTCAGCAGGTATTGTTTATGGTGGTGCTGGGCACACAGGGGATCACATGTGTTTTCCTGCTTCACTGAGTCCTCCCCTGCAGCCTTGTCCAGCCTTGGCTGCTCCTCTCCAAGACACCGGGGACACAGCCTGGGCTTCAGCAGACTCATCTGGCCAAGCACCTTCTTCCTATTGGTTGGAGGGAGGGATCCCCAAGTGGGATCACACTGCAGGCTCCCCTTATAGCCCCTTGCCACAGGACCAGAGACGCCTGTAGCTCCTTGTAGCACTCTCGCTCCACGCTGCACAGAGTGTGGATGACCTCGAGGACCAGCTACTCCTTGTCCATGTCCATGGCTGGGTGTCTGCTAGGAGAAGGCTCCATGTCCGTGCTGCTCATGGCCTGTCCCAGACCTGTCCATGGCCCTGCTCTTGGTCAGTCTCCAGTGGCAGATCCAGTGGGAAGTCTTGGTGAAGGGCTGGCCCTGGCTCTGTCCCCAGTCCCTCAGGATCTTGATGGGTCTGGAGGGCTGGCGATGGCTTGAGAGCTTCCAGCTCCTCCATGGCACCGGGCCAGGGCTCGGGGAAGGAGTAGCGGGCCTTGGTGAAAGCCCATCTGAGAGAGATGTGAAGAGAGAGACAGCGGCATCCCAACCGCTGTGGAGGGAACACGGTGCTGGGGTGTGAGACTCATCTAGAGGTCAGCCTTGCTTCAGGGCCTCTGGGTCGAGCGAGCCTCAGGGCTTCAGGGCCTATCTCCACTGCAGCCCCTGAGACGCTGCTCAGCATGAGGGGGCCTGGGTGAGGGTCCCCTGTGGGTGCTGCTGGCCCCGGTCCGAGCCCACCCACATCCCCAGGCACCAGCACACCCACTGGGATACCAGCCACCTCCACCCCACTTTTTGGGGTGCCAGCGGTGCCTGAGGCCAGCTTGTGCTCGCAGGGGTCGGGCACTAAGGGGCTCGCACCCCAACCAGGGGAGGGAGGGAGGGAGGAAGGGATAGAGGGAAAGGTTGGGGGATGGATGGATGGATGGATGGATGGATGGATGGATGGATGGATGGATGGATGGAAGGATGGACCACAGCATTAGGAACAGAAAAATATTTATTGCTCCAACATTGCAGATGGGGGGTGACCCAGGGGATTCCCAGCCACAAAGCCAGCGGCAGATCAGGAGCTGGGAAACGTGTTCTTCGCCTTGTTCTTCGCAGTGTCACCCCCAGGCCTTGAGAAGCACACGTAGAGAGGCTGGCAGCAGCTCAGGTGGTTCTGCTTACAAGACATGCACACTGGTTATGCCAGTCTCTCAATTATTGCTAGTAGAATACATAGCTGATTTCAGGGATGTCTTAGCTGTTTGGTGGAAGCAGGTTGACCTCCTAAGGTTCAAGTCCTCTTAAAGTAGAATCATAGACTCATCAAATGATAGAATGGTCTGGGTTGGAAAGGACCAAGAGTGGGAAGCACTTCACCACGGATCATGAAGTTCCAACCCCCTGCCACAGGCAGGCCCACCAACCTCCAGGACTGGATCTACAAGGCCCCACCCAACCTGGCCTTGAACACTTCCAGCACCCACCACCTCTCTGGGCTGCCTGTTCCAGCCCCTCACCACTTTCTCTGTAAAAAACTTCCCCCTAATATCCAACCTAACCCTTCCCTTCTTCAGCTTCACTCCATCCCCCTTGGCCTGATGGTGAGATGTGCAAGGGAGAGAAAGAGGAGGACCCAAGCTGTAACTGTCTGTTGTTGAGGAGCAAGACCTTAGAGTTAGAAATGTGATGCTCAGGAGTTACCAACGTGCAAACTGCACTGTAGAATTTACTGGGAAGGGAAGGGACCGTAGATGGCAGTCTCTGTAGATCTCTCTTTTCAGCACTCTTCAGTGCTGGTCTCAGGGTTTAGAAAAGCTGGAAGAGACAAAGAAGTGTGAAAGCATGAGGAGAGGTCTTGAGAACCTTTCCCTTAACCGAGTTTGTAGCTGGTGAAGAGGTGAGGGCCTGTGTTAGGTTTTTAAACTCCTGAGTGATCTGCAGAAGGTGAAGAGGAAAAGATTCGCTGTTCCTTTCAGGTAGAATGTGTCATCTAATACATTTTCAGGTGACATGTCCACAAGAAACGCCTTGGGAAGTCCGAATGGCAAGAACTTGAAGGTGTAGAAAGCTCTTGTGGATTTTAAAGATTGTTAGACCATTTAGTAGATGAAAAGACACCGGAGGCTGTTAAAGGCCTCTTGGTCAGCAGGCGCCTGAGCCTGCAGGCTATCAAAGCTGGGAGAGTATCTGTCAGGCGTTGCCGTACGTGTTTGCATTTTTCTTCTCACCCATCCTCCACTGATCTCTGAGGACAGGTCGCTAGGTGGGAAAAGCCTACTGGAGCAACGGTCTTACATTTGCCATGAAGGAATTCAGGTGTTTTGATTTCCACCCTTGCTTTTGTTACCCCGATTCTCGTCTTGTTTGGGTCCGTGGGGCTTGCAAAAGAAATGGAGTGAATCTTCTGGAACACTGAAGCTGGGAGCCACCCCAGTTCTCAGTGCTGAATGAACTGGGGCTGTTCAGCCTGGAGAAAAGAAGCCTGAGAGGGGATCTGATCAATGGTTATCAATATCTGAAGGCTGGGACACAGGGGGACATGGCCAGCCTCTTCTCAGTGTCTGTGGGGACAGGACAAGGGGCGATGGCCTCAAGTTGGAGCACAGGGAGTTCTACACCAATCTGGGGAAGAGCTTCTTCCCGGTGAGGGTGAGGGAGCCCCGGGACAGGCTGCCCAGGGGGGTGTGGAGTCTCCTTCCCTGGAGATATTCCAGCCCTGTCTGGACGCCGACCTGTGCGACCTGTCCTAGGGAGCTGCTTTGGCAGGGGGGTTGGACCCGATGGGCTCTGGAGGTCTCTTCCAACCCCTACGGTTCTGTGAGTCTGTGATTCTGTGGCAGGAATTGTCCTGAGAACTGTCCTATTACACCATCCCATCCATGGAGGAGCAGGAGACATTTACCAATGGCAGAAACTAATGTGTTGTGATGGACTTCACAATAGGTCCTGAAGTGTGGGACACAGGGGGACCTGCAGCTTCTTACTTCCTTCAAGTTGAAGCAGGGATTTCAGAGCTTTGCAACCCAAGTCTGAGCACGCAGAACTCAGTAGGATTGCAAACAGTGCCCTGGCATCACCAACAGCTTGCATCTGAGGCTCATCATCTTTGGGATTGGTAGCTCGCACAGCCTGTGGTATGGGATGACTTGAGAAGCTTGAGAAGAACACCGGTGCCTGTAGCTTTTTAAGACACTTTCTGTCCTTAAATGTGAAAATTGGGATGTGCAGACTTGGTGGGGCATGGGCACAGGACCCATCATCGCTGCTTCTGATTCGGCTGCTGCCTCTGCTGGAGCTGGCTGAGCTCTAGCAAAGGACCTTCAGCACAAACTGACTTATTCCCTGCTTTTATTTAGGAAAGAAAAATCATCTGGTGCACACTGGGTTTAAAGAGCCTTTTCTAAACCTGCTATATAGCTGAGGGCACACTTGGCGTTTGTGTTGGCAGTGTGAAGCAAGAACAAAAACCATCGGTCTGTGCCAAAGAACTGGGTATAACAAAGCTGGTAACACGCCTTCTGCACTCTGGCACCAGTAAGGTCATCACTAGTGTGCTGTTCTGGAGATGTGACAGAGCTAGGTGGCAAGGTGGGGAAAGGAGGAGGAGGACTATAGCGGGAACGCAGGCCTTTTCATGGACAAGTTGTGATGCTTTGGCTTGTTTTGCAGGCTACAGGTCGATTTACTTTGAAGAAGAAGTAGATCTAACTCAAATCTGGAGGACATTGGAGATATCTGTAGGAAAGAAGTGATTGTTTACCCCGATGGTGAAAGAAAACCACCTGTTGGTGAAGGTTTCAATAGGTCATGGTTAAATCTGCGCTGTGTGGGGACGGCGGCGAGTGAGGATGGGCTTTACAGTCCTGGCTGTCTGCGGTGGGAGAGGGGACAGCTACCCAAACCCAAACCTGAGGGTTACACAGTTAACCTTGCAGGTTTCTGAGCCTGGAACTGGGTTTAGATGCTGGTTTGAGCCACGTGTTCAGCTCCCAGCTCCTGCATGGAGCAGCTTTGCCTCAAAGCCCTGTCATCTCGTATGCTTTTGTCTGTCGTTAGCAGGTGAGCTGAAGTTACCTTAGATGGAGCCTGGCCTACAGATGAGACATCTCGTTGCCTGATAAAAAGCCCTGAGCGACTGGCAGAGATGAATTATGAAGGCAGACTGGAGACTGTAGGAGCACAGGAAGTTCTGCACCAATCTGGGGAAGAACTTCTTCCTGGTGAGGGTGAGGGAGCCCTGGGACAGGCTGCCCAGGGGGGTGTGGAGTCTCCTGCTCTGGAGATATTCCAGCCCCGGCTGGACGCCGACCTGTGCGACCTGTCCTAGGGAGCTGCTTTGGCAGGAGGGTTGGACCCGATGGGCTCTGCAGGTCCCTTCCAACCCCTACGGTTCTGTGAGTCTGTATCTCGGAAGCAGGGTGCTTGGTCCAAGGAATAAGCACCCAGAGATGGGATCTTGGGTGTTCAAGGTAACGATTTTGTTCTGGTTGTGGGGTGTCAGGAGCAATCTGAAGTTTCCCTCTCCTGAAACGTTTCTTGCAAGGCGTGATGTGCTTGCTCTTCTCCTTACGCAGGTGGGACACATTTCCAAGTAGGGCTGACAGGAGTGGCATGAGGAAGAGCCTTGGAGTGCCACCAGATTTATCCAATCAGAGTTCTGCTTGCCTCTGAGGGCACCAATGAGGGCTCAGCACCAATGAGGGCTCAGCATGCCCCTGATGCCACAGAAGGGGGGTGTGGCTGCCGGGCAGGTGTAAGGGGGCGCAGGGCAGTTGGCACTGGACACTGTCGTCTGTCAGCGTCACTGCAGACTGCAGCCTCAGCCATTGCTTGTCAGTGTCTTGGTTGGCAGATAACTGGAGATCTTGGAACTCATTGGTGACCGGAGGGACACAGCTGTAGCTCAGCCCAAGCCATGGGTTGCTTCGGCGCCCTGGCTGTGGGTGATCTGATGCCATTCATTATGCTGGCGATGTATCTCCGGTTCATCTCCAGCTTTCAACGGGACAGGAAGCGCCGGGTAGGAGAACGTTGCAGCGCACTGAGCCGTGCCGAGTCCTGACATGGGGTGGTGTCGGGGGGTGTGGGTGGCTGGGAGCTGCTCCCATTTCACCAACGTTCTGGGGGTCTTGCTGTGGAGACCGGCGATGAGCAACAAGCAATTCAATATGAATTTTAGGTGAAGCCATTTATTGGGTGAAATCACACGTATTCTATGCATTTCTTAGGGCAAAGGTTCTTGCTCCGCAGAACACTGTGCCACACCATGTCATGACATGCAGTAGTGTGGAGCATGGGGGAGTCCTGTAGCATAGGGCTGGGGGCTGCTCCACACTCACCCACGTTCTGGGGGTTTTTGCAGAAGAGGTGGAGGAGGAGGTTTGGGAAGACCAGGTCGAGAGTCTCTTCAGAGAAGCCAAGCTGTGAGTGGCCCCAGCACCGAGCGCCCTGGAAAGGGCTGACACCCCACAGCAGCCCTGACACGGGGCTGTGCTGGGGGCTGCCAGCCGCTCACTTGGTCTCGTCCCTCATCAGGTTCTTCCCAAGCAACTGGAACTGCAAAGAAGCCTGCGTCACCCCAGGCCATGTGAGTGCTGGAGAGACGCTCAGCTCCTGCCCCAGATTCTCCACCTGTGCCCTACGCGTTTCGGGCATCCCCGCCTGCCTGCCGGCCAAGGAGGGGCTGCTGCCCGGGGGTCCCAGAGGAGGGCCCAGGCTGCAAATGGTCCCTTCTCTCTCCTCCTCTGCAGGGAGATCGAGGACACAGAGAGCCTGAACAGCCTGTCCCCGCGTGCTCGCCTGGGCTCCCCGGGATCTCTCTCGAGACGCCTATCGGCATCTCTCCACTCCTTCCCCGAGTCCAGCACTGGTACGATGGTGGAGCTGGAAGCTCTGAACCGATCCCCAGCCCTCCAGACCCCTGAAACTGCTGAGGGGCTGGTGACAGAGCCAGGGCCAGTTCTTAACCAAGACCTCCCTCTAGAGCGGCCATTGGAGACGTACCAAGAGCAGTCACCTGGACTGCTCAGAGACAGGGCGCAGAGCCCCAAGGAAGTGCAGCCTTCCCCCACCAGACCCAAGGTAGGTGACCCTTGCTCTGCACCACATTGTGCCACAACATGTCATGACATAGAGTGGTGTGGGGGGAGCATGTGGGTCTGTAGCATAGCGCTGGCAGCTGCTCCACACTCACCCACGTTCTGGGGGTTTTTGCAGAAGTGGTGGACGAAGATATTTGGGAAGAGCAAGGCCAGGGTCCATGAGGAGCAGCCGAGCAGTGAGTGGCCCCAGCACCAAGCAAGCCGTAAAGGGGCGATACCCCATGGCAGCGCAGACACGCGTCTGTGCTGGGGGCTGCCAGCCTCTGACTCATGTCTCGTCCCTCATCAGGTTCTTCCCAAGCAAACGGAGGTGCAGAGAAGCCTCTCTCACCCCAGGACATGTGGTGAGTGCTGGGGAGACTCCCAGCTCCTGCCCCAGACTCTCCACCTGTGCCCTGCCCATTTCAGATATCCCTGCCTACCTGCTGGCCAAGGAGGGGCTGCTGCCCAGGGGTCCCACCAGAGGGTCTAAGCTGAAACTGAGTCTCTTCTCTCTCCTCGTTAGCAGGGAGAACGAGGACACAAAGAGCCTGAACAGCCTGTCACCGCATGCTCGGCTGGGATCTGTGGGCACCCCGGGCTCACTCTCGAGACGCCTATCGGCATCTCTTGACTCTCTCCCCGTATCCAGCGCTGGTGCGATGGCGGAGCTGGAAGCTCTGAACCAATCCCCAGCCCTCCAGACAGCTGAAACCGTTGAGGATCCGGTGACAGAGCCAGGGCCAGTCCTTGACCTTTGCCCCCCTCTGGAGCTGCTGATGGACACCGACCAAGAGCAGTTCCCTGGACAGGTCAGGGGCAGGGCACGGTGGCCCAGGGATGTGGAGCCTTCCCCCAGCAGACTCAAGGTAGGTGACCGTTACTCAGCACCACACCGCCCTGCACCATGTCATGACATGGAGTGCTGTGGACCATGGAGGTCTGTAGCATAGTGCTGGGAGCTGCTCCACACTCACCCACATTCTGGGGGTCTTGCAGAAGTGGTGGAAGATGATGTATGGGAAGCGCCAGGCGAGAGTCTATCCAGAGCAGCCGAGCAGTGAGTGGCCCCGGCACCGAGCCCCCTTCAAATTGCTGACACCCCATGGCAGCCCTGAGAAGCGGCTGTGCTGGGGGCTGCCAGCCTCTTACTCATGTGTCCTCCCTCATCAGGTTCTTCCCAAGCAACTGGAGGTGCAGAGGAGCCTGCATCAGCCCAGGACATGTGGTGAGTGCTGGGGAGATGCCCAGATCCTGCCCCATACTTTCCACCTGTGCCCTGCCCGGTGCGGGTATCCCTGCCTGCCGGCCAAGGAGGGGCTGCTGCCCAGGGGTCCCACCAGAGGGTCTAAGCTGAAACTGGGTCTCTTCTCTCTCCTCCTCTGCAGGGAGAAGGAGGACACAATGAGCCTGAACAGCCCATCCCCGTGTGTTCAGCTGCCCTCCCCGGGCTCCCTGCATTGGGACTTGAGCAGTACATCCTCATCTCCCAACTCCTTCCCCGAGTCCAGTGCTGGTACGATGGTGGAGCTGGAAGCTCCGAGCCGATCCCCAGCCCTCCAGACCCCTGAAACTGTTGAGGGGCTGATGACAGAGCCAGGTCCAGCCCTTCACCAAGATCTCCCTCTAGAGCGGCCATTGGAGATGGACCAAGGGCAGTCACCTGGACTGCTCAGAGACACGGCGCAGAGCCCCAAGGAAGTGCAGCCTTCCCCCAGCAGACCCAAGGTAGGTGACCATTACTCAGCACCACACTGCGCTGCACCATGTCATGACATGGAGTGGTGTGGGGGGAGCATGGAGGTCTGTAGCATTGAGCTGGGAGCTGCTCCACACTCACCCATGTTCTGGGGTTTTTTTCAGAAGTGGTGGACGAAGATATTTGGGAAGAGCAAGTCCAGAGTGCATCAGGAGCAGCTGAGCAGTGAGTGACCCCAGCACCGAGTGCCCTTCAAAGAGCTGAAACCCCACTGCAGCCCTGACAAGTGGCTGTGCTAGGGGCTGCCATCCTCTTACTCATGTCACCTCCCTCATCAGGTTCTTCCCAAGCAACTGGAGGTGCAGAGGAGCCTGCATCACCGAGCCGATCCCCAGCCCTCCAGAACCTTGAAACTGTTGAGGGTCCAGTGACAGAGGCAGCGCCAGTCCTTGAACAAGACCCCTCTCTGGAGCTGCCAATGGAGACAGACCAAGGGCAGTCACCTGGACTGCTCAGAGACAGGGCGCAGAGCCCCATGGATGTGGAGCCTTCCCGCAGCAGACCCAAGGTAGGTGACTGTTACTCTGCAGAACACCGGGCCACACCATGTCTTGATATGGAGTGGTGTCGGGAGAGCATGGAGGTCTGTAGCATAGTGCTGGGAGCTGCTCCACACTCACCCATGTTCTGGGGTTTTTTGCAGAAGTGGTGGAAGATGATGTTTAGGAAGAGCAAGGCCAGAGTGCATCTGGAGCGACCAAGCAGTGAGTGGACCCGGCACCGAGCACCTGTGTTAGGGCTGACACCCCACTGCAGCCCTGCCACGGGGCTGTGCTGGGGGCTGCCAGCCTCTGACTCCTGTCTCGTCCCTCGTCAGGTTCTTCCCAATCAACCGGAGGTGCAGAGAAGCCTCTGTCATCCCAGGACATGTGGTGAGTGCTGGGGAGATGCCCAGCTCCTGTCCCAGACTCTCTGCCTGTGCCCTGTCTTTGCCCAGAGTGGGCAGCCCTGCCTGCTGCCCGAGCAGGGGCTGCTGCCTGGGGGTCCCAGAGGAGGGCCCAGGCTGCAACTGGGTCTCTTCTCTCTCCTCCTCAGCCAGGAGAACGAGGAGACATTGAGCATGAAGGGCCTGTCCCCGCATGCCTCACTGAACAACCTGGGCTCATGCTTGGACAGAGGATCCGTCTGCCTGGATTCCTTCCCCGAGTCCAGCCCTGGTGGAGCTGGAAGCTCTCAACTGACTGTGAGCCTTCCAGACCCATCAAGCTTTTGAGGACCGGTGACAGAGCCAGTTCATCCCTTGACCCCTTCTATGGCATTTCTGGGCCTTTCTTGGAGATTTCACTCCTTTTGTTTTCCCCACACCCCCCACCCCGCCCCGCTATTGTTAGAGTTTCTCTTGATCCCTGTTCTTGTTTGTAACCCAACTCCCGTCTCTCTAACCCATTCTCAGTTCCCCATTGGTTGCATCAAATATACAAACCCAAAACAACAAACCTGGAGTTTCTAGTGGTCAGTATTTCTCTCTCTCCCAGATTTGCTGCCGCTCAGTTGCTCACCACTCCCACCAGAGTTGACCTATTTCACTCACACCAACAGTTCATCAAATCTAAATCAATTTTCAATACTCAGCTCCAAAATCAAGACCAACCAATCAGTGCCAGCAGAGCAGCCACTCCGTTGGGAATCAAACTCCTGCATGACAGGCAGGAGTTCTCCTGCTGACCCACAGAGCAGGATGCGGTTACAGACAGACACAGCAGCACTCCACACTCACTTGGTGCTTACTTGAACGTCTCAGTCCCACCTGCACAAGTTCTTTGGATGATAAATCCAAACCAGAACAACACTCGATATCATTATCGAGATGCCAATCATCAATCTCCGTGAGCTCCCTGGGCTCCCTCGTGGACACCAGATCTGTGTCTCTCTACTCTTTCCTGGAGCCCTGGCTGGTGCGATGGCGGAGCTGGAAGCTCTCAACCCATCGTGAGCCCTCCAGACCCATCAAGATTCTGGTATTTCATCCCCCCTTTTCTTCTAGAAGCCCCTTTCCGTGTACCACACTCCCAGATTTTCCAAGCAGAGCAGCACCTCTTCCGTTGTTTCTCTTTCTCTCTGTTTTTCTCTTTTTTCTAAAGCCAATCCTAAGGGATGGGATTCATGGGGGAGGCACTGAGCACCCATGGGTGGGAGTAGGGGAGATAGGCACCCGTGGGTTTGGGAAGGTTCTGGGCCCCCATGAGTGGGCGGTAGGGTGCATGGGGTGTGAGGGGTGCTGAGCTCCTCCTGGGGTTGCATGAGGACACCCACAGGGGCAGGGCGGGTGGGTGCCCACAAAGAAGGGGAAGGTAGCACCCCAAACCCTGCTTCCTTGCTCCAGCCTGGCTCAGCAAAGGCCAGGAACCCTCCATCGTTGGAGAAGGCTGAGGAGGAGGAGGAGGACCCAGTGGACGCCCTGATCTCACGCACGGGCTGCGCCGCACAGCACCGGGAGCTGCAGGACTGCATGGAGGCGCGGCAGGACTGGCGCCATTGCCAGCCCCAGGTCTGTGCTTTCGGCGAGTGCATGGCACGCCGGCAGCGTGACACCCAGCCCCGTGGAGCAGCACCTGGCTCACACCAAGCCCACCCTGCTTCACCACCTGGGAACTGAAATCACTGGGGACCTTTGGTGCTGGTGCTGTCACCCAGCCCACCCCCAGTGGCCCAGGTGTGGGGGGCAGCCACACCCCCCTGACCCCGATTTTCTGGCAGCAGCACTGGGGAATTAAATCTGTTGGTGGCCAAAGGGCTCCTTTCTGTCTGTGCCACCAGGGGGGGGGGGATGCTTCTGGGGCCAGATGGGTGTTTCCGGTCCAAAATAGCCCAAACTGGGAGCGCTTGGGGTACCCAAGCTGAGGCTCGGCTCTGCAACAGCCCTACCACGGATTTCTACTCTGTGTCCTTCCCTGTGCTGTCCCAAAGCTTTTCCAGCAATGGTCACAGACTGCTCAGGGCTGCGAGGGACCTCAAAGATCATTGAGTCCCACCCCCTGCCATGGGCAGGGACACCTCTCACCAGCTCTCTACCACGTCCTCTCCCAGCCTGGATTGACAGTGAGGATTTCCCTGACCCAAAGGCAGGACCCTGCACTTGTCCTTGTGGAACTTCATGAGGTTCCCCTGGGCCCACTTCTCCAGGTCCCTCCGCATGGCATCCCGTCCTTCCAGCGTGATAACCTCATGTTCCACAGGAGAGGATTGGGGTGGGAGGGGGAAACGGGGAAGGCAGAATTTCTCTCGTGAGAAGCCGCGTGGGGGTGGGGAAGGTGCTCTTCAGGAGTGAGAGGCTGCTCTGATGCTGCCTCCATGGAACAAAGCTATGAAAAAGAAAAGAAAAAGGCATTTGCGTGGGGCTGGAAAGGACAGGCTGCCGACGGCATCTCCTGGGGGGCAGAAACTTTGAGGGCATCTCCTTGGGAGCTGGGTACAGGGGCTGCCAGCCAAAAATCACAACAGGCACAGGACTCCGAGTTGAGGGTGATGCCTTGAAAAGCAGGAATCAAAACTCCCCAGCCTTGGTGGCTGTTCAGCAGGTATTGTTTATGGTGGTGCTGGGCACACAGGGGATCACATGTGTTTTCCTGCTTCACTGAGTCCTCCCCTGCAGCCTTGTCCAGCCTTGGCTGCTCCTCTCCAAGACACCGGGGACACAGCCTGGGCTTCAGCAGACTCATCTGGCCAAGCACCTTCTTCCTATTGGTTGGAGGGAGGGATCCCCAAGTGGGATCACACTGCAGGCTCCCCTTATAGCCCCTTGCCACAGGACCAGAGACGCCTGTAGCTCCTTGTAGCACTCTCGCTCCACGCTGCACAGAGTGTGGATGACCTCGAGGACCAGCTACTCCTTGTCCATGTCCATGGCTGGGTGTCTGCTAGGAGAAGGCTCCATGTCCGTGCTGCTCATGGCCTGTCCCAGACCTGTCCATGGCCCTGCTCTTGGTCAGTCTCCAGTGGCAGATCCAGTGGGAAGTCTTGGTGAAGGGCTGGCCCTGGCTCTGTCCCCAGTCCCTCAGGATCTTGATGGGTCTGGAGGGCTGGCGATGGCTTGAGAGCTTCCAGCTCCTCCATGGCACCGGGCCAGGGCTCGGGGAAGGAGTAGCGGGCCTTGGTGAAAGCCCATCTGAGAGAGATGTGAAGAGAGAGACAGCGGCATCCCGACCGCTGTGGAGGGAACACGGTGCTGGGGTGTGAGACTCATCTAGAGGTCAGCCTTGCTTCAGGGCCTCTGGGTCGAGCGAGCCTCAGGGCTTCAGGGCCTATCTCCACTGCAGCCCCTGAGACGCTGCTCAGCATTCGGGGGCCTGGGTGAGGGTCCCCTGTGGGTGCTGCTGGCCCCGTTCCGAGCCCACCCACATCCCCAGGCACCAGCACACCCACTGGGATACCAGCCACCTCCACCCCACTTTTTGGGGTGCCAGCGGTGCCTGAGGCCAGCTTGTGCTCGCAGGGGTCGGGCACTAAGGGGCTCGCACCCCAACCAGGGGAGGGAGGGAGGGAGGAAGGGATAGAGGGAAAGGTTGGGGGATGGATGGATGGATGGATGGATGGATGGATGGATGGATGGATGGATGGATGGATGGATGGATGGAAGGATGGACCACAGCATTAGGAACAGAAAAATATTTATTGCTCCAACATTGCAGATGGGGGGTGACCCAGGGGATTCCCAGCCACAAAGCCAGCGGCAGATCAGGAGCTGGGAAACGTGTTCTTCGCCTTGTTCTTCGCAGTGTCACCCCCAGGCCTTGAGAAGCACACGTAGAGAGGCTGGCAGCAGCTCAGGTGGTTCTGCTTACAAGACATGCACACTGGTTATGCCAGTCTCTCAATTATTGCTAGTAGAATACATAGCTGATTTCAGGGATGTCTTAGCTGTTTGGTGGAAGCAGGTTGACCTCCTAAGGTTCAAGTCCTCTTAAAGTAGAATCATAGACTCATCAAATGATAGAATGGTCTGGGTTGGAAAGGACCAAGAGTGGGAAGCACTTCACCACGGATCATGAAGTTCCAACCCCCTGCCACAGGCAGGCCCACCAACCTCCAGGACTGGATCTACAAGGACCCACCCAACCTGGCCTTGAACACTTCCAGGGATGGGGCACCCACCACCTCTCTGGGCTGCCTGTTCCAGCCCCTCACCACTTTCTCTGTAAAAAACTTCCCCCTAATATCCAACCTAACCCTTCCCTTCTTCAGCTTCACTCCATCCCCCTTGGCCTGATGGTGAGATGTGCAAGGGAGAGAAAGAGGAGGACCCAAGCTGTAACTGTCTGTTGTTGAGGAGCAAGACCTTAGAGTTAGAAATGTGATGCTCAGGAGTTACCAACGTGCAAACTGCACTGTAGAATTTACTGGGAAGGGAAGGGACCGTAGATGGCAGTCTCTGTAGATCTCTCTTTTCAGCACTCTTCAGTGCTGGTCTCAGGGTTTAGAAAAGCTGGAAGAGACAAAGAAGTGTGAAAGCATGAGGAGAGGTCTTGAGAACCTTTCCCTTAACCGAGTTTGTAGCTGGTGAAGAGGTGAGGGCCTGTGTTAGGTTTTTAAACTCCTGAGTGATCTGCAGAAGGTGAAGAGGAAAAGATTTGCTGTTCCTTTCAGGTAGAATGTGTCATCTAATACATTTTCAGGTGACATGTCCACAAGAAACGCCTTGGGAAGTCCGAATGGCAAGAACTTGAAGGTGTAGAAAGCTCTTGTGGATTTTAAAGATTGTTAGACCATTTAGTAGATGAAAAGACACCGGAGGCTGTTAAAGGCCTCTTGGTCAGCAGGCGCCTGAGCCTGCAGGCTATCAAAGCTGGGAGAGTATCTGTCAGGCGTTGCCGTACGTGTTTGCATTTTTCTTCTCACCCATCCTCCACTGATCTCTGAGGACAGGTCGCTAGGTGGGAAAAGCCTGCTGGAGCAACGGTCTTACATTTGCCATGAAGGAATTCAGGTGTTTTGATTTCCACCCTTGCTTTTGTTACCCCGATTCTCGTCTTGTTTGGGTCCGTGGGGCTTGCAAAAGAAATGGAGTGAATCTTCTGGAACACTGAAGCTGGTCACTGGGAGCCACCCCAGTTCTCAGTGCTGAATGAACTGGGGCTGTTCAGCCTGGAGAAAAGAAGCCTGAGAGGGGATCTGATCAATGGTTATCAATATCTGAAGGCTGGGACACAGGGGGACATGGGCAGCCTCTTCTCAGTGTCTGTGGGGACAGGACAAGGGGCGATGGCCTCAAGTTGGAGCACAGGAAGTTCTACACCAATCTGGGGAAGAGCTTCTTCCCGGTGAGGGTGAGGGAGCCCTGGGACAGGCTGCCCAGGGGGGTGTGGAGTCTCCTTCCCTGGAGATATTCCAGCCCTGTCTGGATGCCGACCTGTGCGACCTGTCCTAGGGAGCTGCTTTGGCAGGGGGGTTGGACCCGATGGGCTCTGGAGGTCTCTTCCAACCCCTACGGTTCTGTGAGTCTGTGATTCTGTGGCAGGAGTTGTCCTGAGAACTGTCCTATTACACCATCCCATCCATGGAGGAGCAGGAGACATTTACCAATGGCAGAAACTAATGTGTTGTGATGGACTTCACAATAGGTCCTGAAGTGTGGGACACAGGGGGACCTGCAGCTTCTTACTTCCTTCAAGTTGAAGCAGGGATTTCAGAGCTTTGCAACCCAAGTCTGAGCACGCAGAACTCAGTAGGATTGCAAACAGTGCCCTGGCATCACCAACAGCTTGCATCTGAGGCTCATCATCTTTGGGATTGGTAGCTCGCACAGCCTGTGGTATGGGATGACTTGAGAAGCTTGAGAAGAACACCGGTGCCTGTAGCTTTTTAAGACACTTTCTGGCCTTAAATGTGAAAATTGGGATGTGCAGACTTGGTGGGGCATGGGCACAGGACCCATCATCGCTGCTTCTGATTCGGCTGCTGCCTCTGCTGGAGCTGGCTGAGCTCTAGCAAAGGACCTTCAGCACAAACTGACTTATTCCCTGCTTTTATTTAGGAAAGAAAAATCATCTGGTGCACACTGGGTTTAAAGAGCCTTTTCTAAACCTGCTATATAGCTGAGGGCACACTTGGCGTTTGTGTTGGCAGTGTGAAGCAAGAACAAAAACCATCGGTCTGTGCCAAAGAACTGGGTATAACAAAGCTGGTAACACGCCTTCTGCACTCTGGCACCAGTAAGGTCATCACTAGTGTGCTGTTCTGGAGATGTGACAGAGCTAGGTGGCAAGGTGGGGAAAGGAGGAGGAGGACTATAGCGGGAACGCAGGCCTTTTCATGGACAAGTTGTGATGCTTTGGCTTGTTTTGCAGGCTACAGGTCGATTTACTTTGAAGAAGAAGTAGATCTAACTCAAATCTGGAGGACATTGGAGATATCTGTAGGAAAGAAGTGATTGTTTACCCCGATGGTGAAAGAAAACCACCTGTTGGTGAAGGTTTCAATAGGTCATGGTTAAATCTGCGCTGTGTGGGGACGGCGGCGAGTGAGGATGGGCTTTACAGTCCTGGCTGTCTGCGGTGGGAGAGGGGACAGCTGCCCAAACCCAAACCTGAGGGTTACACAGTTAACCTTGCAGGTTTCTGAGCCTGGAACTGGGTTTAGACGCTGGTTTGAGCCACGTGTTCAGCTCCCAGCTCCTGCATGGAGCAGCTTTGCCTCAAAGCCCTGTCATCTCGTATGCTTTTGTCTGTCATTAGCAGGTGAGCTGAAGTTACCTTAGATGGAGCCTGGCCTACAGATGAGACATCTCGTTGCCTGATAAAAAGCCCTGAGCGACTGGCAGAGATGAATTATGAAGGCAGACTGGAGACTGTAGGAGCACAGGAAGTTCTGCACCAATCTGGGGAAGAACTTCTTCCTGGTGAGGGTGAGGGAGCCCTGGGACAGGCTGCCCAGGGGGGTGTGGAGTCTCCTTCTCTGGAGATATTCCAGCCCCGGCTGGATGCCGACCTGTGCGACCTGTCCTAGGGAGCTGCTTTGTCAGGAGGGTTGGACCCGATGGGCTCTGCAGGTCCCTTCCAACCCCTACGGTTCTGTGAGTCTGTATCTCGGAAGCAGGGTGCTTGGTCCAAGGAATAAGCACCCAGAGGTGGGATCTTGGGTGTTCAAGGTAACGATTTTGTTCTGGTTGTGGGGTGTCAGGAGCAATCTGAAGTTTCCCTCTCCTGAAACGTTTCTTGCAAGGCGTGATGTGCTTGCTCTTCTCCTTACGCAGGTGGGACACATTTCCAAGTAGGGCTGACAGGAGTGGCATGAGGAAGAGCCTTGGAGTGCCACCAGATTTATCCAATCAGAGTTCTGCTTGCCTCTGAGGGCACCAATGAGGGCTCAGCACCAATGAGGGCTCAGCATGCCACAAAAGGGGGGTGTGGCTGCCGGGCAGGTGTCAGGGGGCGCAGGGCAGTTGGCACTGGACACTGTCGTCTGGCAGCGTCACTGCAGACTGCAGCCTCAGCCATTGCTTGTCAGTGTCTTGGTTGTCGGATAACTGGAGATCTTGGAACTCATTGGTGACCGGAGGGACACAGCTGTAGCTCAGCCCAAGCCATGGGTTGCTTCGGCGCCCTGGCTGTGGGTGATCTGATGCCATTCATTATGCTGGCGATGTATCTCCGGTTCATCTCCAGCTTTCAACGGGACAGGAAGCGCCGGGTAGGAGAACGTTGCAGCGCACTGAGCCGTGCCGAGTCCTGACATGGGGTGGTGTCGGGGGGTGTGGGTGGCTGGGAGCTGCTCCCATTTCACCAACGTTCTGGGGGTCTTGCTGTGGAGACCGGCGATGAGCAACAAGCAATTCGATATGAATTTTAGGTGAAGCCATTTATTGGGTGACATCACACGTATTCTATGCATTTCTTAGGGCAAAGGTTCTTGCTCCGCAGAACACTGTGCCACACCATGTCATGACATGGAGTAGTGTGGAGCATGGGGGAGTCCTGTAGCATAGGGCTGGGGGCTGCTCCACACTCACCCACGTTCTGGGGGTTTTTGCAGAAGAGGTGGAGGAGGAGGTTTGGGAAGACCAGGTCGAGAGTCTCTTCAGAGAAGCCAAGCTGTGAGTGGCCCCAGCACCGAGCGCCCTGGAAAGGGCTGACACCCCACAGCAGCCCTGACACGGGGCTGTGCTGGGGGCTGCCAGCCGCTCACTTGGTCTCGTCCCTCATCAGGTTCTTCCCAAGCAACTGGAACTGCAAAGAAGCCTGCGTCACCCCAGGCCATGTGAGTGCTGGAGAGACGCTCAGCTCCTGCCCCAGATTCTCCACCTGTGCCCTACGCGTTTCGGGCATCCCCGCCTGCCTGCCGGCCAAGGAGGGGCTGCTGCCCGGGGGTCCCAGAGGAGGGCCCAGGCTGCAAATGGTCCCTTCTCTCTCCTCCTCTGCAGGGAGATCGAGGACACAGAGAGCCTGAACAGCCTGTCCCCGCGTGCTCGGCTGGGCTCCCCGGGATCTCTCTCGAGACGCCTATCGGCATCTCTCCACTCCTTCCCCGAGTCCAGCACTGGTACGATGGTGGAGCTGGAAGCTCCGAGCCGATCCCCAGCCCTCCAGACCCCTGAAACTGCTGAGGGGCTGGTGACAGAGCCAGGGCCAGTCCTTAACCAAGACCTCCCTCTAGAGCGGCCATTGGAGACGTACCAAGAGCAGCCACCTGGACTGCTCAGAGACAGGACGCAGAGCCCCGTGGATGTGGAGCCTTCCCCCACCAGACCCAAGGTAGGTGACCCTTGCTCTGCACCACATTGTGCCACAACATGTCATGACATGGAGTGGTGTGGGGGGAGCATGTGGGTCTGTAGCATAGCGCTGGCAGCTGCTCCACACTCACCCACGTTCTGGGGGTTTTTGCAGAAGTGGTGGACGAAGATATTTGGGAAGAGCAAGGCCAGGGTCCATGAGGAGCAGCCGAGCAGTGAGTGGCCCCAGCACCAAGCAAGCCGTAAAGGGGCGATACCCCATGGCAGCGCAGACACGCGTCTGTGCTGGGGGCTGCCAGCCTCTGACTCATGTCTCGTCCCTCATCAGGTTCTTCCCAAGCAAACGGAGGTGCAGAGAAGCCTCTCTCACCCCAGGACATGTGGTGAGTGCTGGGGAGACTCCCAGCTCCTGCCCCAGACTCTCCACCTGTGCCCTGCCCATTTCAGATATCCCTGCCTACCTGCTGGCCAAGGAGGGGCTGCTGCCCAGGGGTCCCACCAGAGGGTCTAAGCTGAAGCTGAGTCTCTTCTCTCTCCTCGTTAGCAGGGAGAACGAGGACACAAAGAGCCTGAACAGCCTGTCACCGCATGCTCGGCTGGGATCTGTGGGCTCCCCGGGCTCACTCTCGAGACGCCTATCGGCATCTCTTGACTCTCTCCCCGTATCCAGCGCTGGTGCGATGGTGGAGCTGGAAGCTCTGAACCAATCCCCAGCCCTCCAGACACCTGAAACCGTTGAGGATCCGGTGACAGAGCCAGGGCCAGTCCTTGACCTTTGCCCCCCTCTGGAGCTGCTGATGGACACCGACCAAGAGCAGTTCCCTGGACAGGTCAGGGGCAGGGCACGGTGGCCCAGGGATGTGGAGCCTTCCCCCAGCAGACTCAAGGTAGGTGACCGTTACTCAGCACCACACTGCGCTGCACCATGGAGGTCTGTAGCATAGTGCTGGGAGCTGCTCCACACTCACCCACATTCTGGGGGTCTTGCAGAAGTGGTGGAAGATGATGTATGGGAAGCGCCAGGCGAGAGTCTATCCAGAGCAGCCGAGCAGTGAGTGGCCCCGGCACCGAGCCCCCTTCAAATTGCTGACACCCCATGGCAGCCCTGAGAAGCGGCTGTGCTGGGGGCTGCCAGCCTCTTACTCATGTGTCCTCCCTCATCAGGTTCTTCCCAAGCAACTGGAGGTGCAGAGCAGTCTGCATCAGCCCAGGACATGTGGTGAGTGCTGGGGAGATGCCCAGATCCTGCCCCATACTTTCCACCTGTGCCCTGCCCGGTGCGGGTATCCCTGCCTGCCGGCCAAGGAGGGGCTGCTGCCCAGGGGTCCCACCAGAGGGTCTAAGCTGAAACTGGGTCTCTTCTCTCTCCTCCTCTGCAGGGAGAAGGAGGACACAATGAGCCTGAACAGCCCATCCCCGTGTGTTCAGCTGCCCTCCCCGGGCTCCCTGCATTGGGACTTGAGCAGTACATGCTCATCTCCCAACTCCTTCCCCGAGTCCAGTGCTGGTACGATGGTGGAGCTGGAAGCTCCGAGCCGATCCCCAGCCCTCCAGACCCCTGAAACTGTTGAGGGTCTGGTGACAGAGCCAGGTCCAGCCCTTCACCAAGATCTCCCTCTAGAGCGGCCATTGGAGATGGACCAAGGGCAGTCACCTGGACTGCTCAGAGACACGGCGCAGAGCCCCAAGGAAGTGCAGCCTTCCCCCAGCAGACCCAAGGTAGGTGACCGTTACTCAGCACCACACTGCGCTGCACCATGTCATGACATGGAGTGGTGTGGGGGGAGCATGGAGGTCTGTAGCATTGAGCTGGGAGCTGCTCCACACTCACCCATGTTCTGGGGTTTTTTTCAGAAGTGGTGGACGAAGATATTTGGGAAGAGCAAGTCCAGAGTGCATCAGGAGCAGCTGAGCAGTGAGTGACCCCAGCACCGAGTGCCCTTCAAAGAGCTGAAACCCCACTGCAGCCCTGACAAGTGGCTGTGCTAGGGGCTGCCATCCTCTTACTCATGTCACCTCCCTCATCAGGTTCTTCCCAAGCAACTGGAGGTGCAGAGGAGCCTGCATCACCGAGCCGATCCCCAGCCCTCCAGAACCTTGAAACTGTTGAGGGTCCAGTGACAGAGGCAGCGCCAGTCCTTGAACAAGACCCCTCTCTGGAGCTGCCAATGGAGACAGACCAAGGGCAGTCACCTGGACAGGTCAGAGACAGGGCACAGAGCCCCATGGATGTGGAGCCTTCCCGCAGAAGACCCAAGGTAGGTGACTGTTACTCCACAGAACACCGGGCCACACCATGTCTTGATATGGAGTGGTGTGGGGGGAGCATGGAGGTCTGTAGCATAGTGCTGGGAGCTGCTCCACACTCACCCATGTTCTGGGGTTTTTTGCAGAAGTGGTGGAAGATGATGTTTAGGAAGAGCAAGGCCAGAGTGCATCTGGAGCGACCAAGCAGTGAGTGGACCCGGCACCGAGCACCTGTGTTAGGGCTGACACCCCACTGCAGCCCTGCCACGGGGCTGTGCTGGGGGCTGCCAGCCTCTGACTCCTGTCTCATCCCTCGTCAGGTTCTTCCCAATCAACCGGAGGTGCAGAGAAGCCTCTGTCACCCCAGGACATGTGGTGAGTGCTGGGGAGATGCCCAGCTCCTGTCCCAGACTCTCTGCCTGTGCCCTGTCTTTGCCCAGAGTGGGCAGCCCTGCCTGCTGCCCAAGCAGGGGCTGCTGCCCGGGGGTCCCAGAGGAGGGCCCAGGCTGCAACTGGGTCTCTTCTCTCTCCTCCTCAGCCAGGAGAACGAGGAGACATTGAGTATGAAGGGCCTGTCCCCGCGTGTCTCATTGAACAACCTGGGCTCATGCTTGGACAGAGGATCCGTCTGCCTGGATTCCTTCCCCGAGTCCAGCCCTGGTGGAGCTGGAAGCTCTCAACTGACTGTGAGCCTTCCAGACCCATCAAGCTTTTGAGGACCGGTGACAGAGCCAGTTCATCCCTTCACCCCTTATATGGCATTTCTGTTTTTTTCTTGGAGATTTCACTCCTTTTGTTTCCCCCCCACCCCGCCCCGCTATTGTTAGAGTTTCTCTTGATCCCTGTTCTTGTTTATAACCCAACTCCCGTCTCTCTAACCCATTCTCAGTTCCCCATTGCTTACATCAAATATACAAACCCAAAACAACAAACCTGGAGTTTCTAGTGGTCAGTTTTTCTCTCTCTCTCCCAGATTTGCTGCGACTCAGTTGCTCACCACTCCCACCAGAGTTGACTCATTTCACTCACACCAACAGTTCATCAAATCTAAATCAATTTTCAATACTCAGCTCCAAAATCAAGACCAACCAATCAGTGCCAGCAGAGCAGCCACTCCGTTGGGAATCAAACTCCTGCATGACAGGCAGGAGTTCTCCTGCTGACCCACAGAGCAGGATGCGGTTACAGACAGACACAGCAGCACTCCACACTCACTTGGTGCTTACTTGAACGTCTCAGTCCCACCTGCACAGGTTCTTTGGATGATAAATCCAAACCAGAACAACACTCGATATCATTATCGAGATGCCAATCATCAACCTCCGTGAGCTCCCTGGGCTCCCTCGTGGACACCAGATCTGTGTCTCTCTACTCTTTCCTGGAGCCCTGGCTGGTGCGATGGCGGAGCTGGAAGCTCTCAACCCATCGTGAGCCCTCCAGACCCATCAAGATTCTGGTATTTCATCCCCCCTTTTCTTCTAGAAGCCCCTTTCCGTGTACCACACTCCCAGATTTTCCAAGCAGAGCAGCACCTCTTCCGTTGTTTCTCTTTCTCTCTGTTTTTCTCTGTTTTCTAAAGCCAATCCTAAGGGATGGGATTCATGGGGGAGGCACTGAGCATCCATGGGTGGGAGTAGGGGAGATAGGCACCCGTGGGTTTGGGAAGGTTCTGGGCCCCCATGAGTGGGCGGTAGGCTGCATGGGGTGTGAGGGGTGCTGATCTCCTCCTGGGGTTGCATGAGGACACCCACAGGGGCAGGGCGGGTGGGTGCCCACAAAGAAGGGGAAGGTAGCACCCCAAACCCTGCTTCCTTGCTCCAGCCTGGCTCAGCGAAGGCCAGGAACCCTCCATCGTTGGAGAAGGCTGAGGAGGAGGACCCAGTGGACGCCCTGATCTCACGCACGAGCTGTGCCGCGCAGCACCGGGAGCTGCAGGACTGCATGGCGGCGCGGCAGGACTGGCGCCATTGCCAGCCCCAGGTCCGTGCTTTCGGCGAGTGCATGGCACGCCGGCAGCGTGACACCCAGCCCCGTGGAGCAGCACCTGGCTCACACCAAGCCCACCCTGCTTCACCACCTGGGAACTGAAATCACTGGGGACCTTTGGTGCTGGTGCTGTCACCCAGCCCACCCCCAGTGGCCCAGGTGTGGGGGGCAGCCACACCCCCCTGACCCCGATTTTCTGGCAGCAGCACTGGGGAATTAAATCTGTTGGTGGCCAAAGGGCTCCTTTCTGTCTGTGCCACCAGGGGGAGGGGATGCTTCTGGGGACAGATGGGTGTTTCTGGTCCAAAATAGCCCAAACTGGGAGCGCTTGGGGTACCCAAGCTGAGGCTCGGCTCTGCAACAGCCCTACCACGGATTTCTACTCTGTGTCCTTCCCTGTGCTGTCCCAAAGCTTTTCCAGCAACGGTCACAGACTGCTCAGGGCTGCGAGGGACCTCAAAGATCATTGAGTCCCACCCCCTGCCATGGGCAGGGACACCTCTCACCAGCTCTCTACCACGTCCTCTCCCAGCCTGGATTGACAGTGAGGATTTCCCTGACCCAAAGGCAGGACCCTGCACTTGTCATTGTGGAACTTCATGAGGTTCCCCTGGGCCCACTTCTCCAGGTCCCTCCGCATGGCATCCCGTCCTTCCAGCGTGATAACCTCATGTTCCACAGGAGAGGATTGGGGTGGGAGGGGGGAATGAGGAAGGCAGAATTTCTCTCGTGAGAAGCCGCGTGGGGGTGGGGAAGGTGCTCTTCAGGAGTGAGAGGCTGCTCTGATGCTGCCTCCATGGAACAAAGCTATGAAAAAGAAAAGAAAAAGGCATTTGGGGGGGCTGGAAAGGACAGGCTGCCCACGGCATCTCCCCGGGGGCAGAAACTTTGAGGGCATCTCCTTGGGAGCTGGGTACAGGGGCTGCCAGCCAAAAATCACAACAGGCACAGGACTCCAAGTTGAGGGTGATGCCTTGAAAAGCAGGAATCAAAACTCCCCAGCCTTGGTGGCTGTTCAGCAGGTATTCTTTATGGCGGTGCTGGGCACACAGGGGATCACATGTGTTTTCCTGCTTCACTGAGTCCTCCCCTGCAGCCTTGTCCAGCCTTGGCTGCTCCTCTCCAAGACACCGGGGACACAGCCTGGGCTTCAGCAGACTCATCTGGCCAAGCACCTTCTTCCTATTGGTTGGAGGGAGGGATCCCCAAGTGGGATCACACTGCAGGCTCCCCTTGCAGCCCCTTGCCACAGGACCAGAGACACCTGTAGCTCCTTGTAGCACTCTCGCTCCACGCTGCACAGAGTGTGGATGACCTCGAGGACCAGCTACTCCTTGTCCATGTCCATGGCTGGGTGTCTGCTAGGAGAAGGCTCCATGTCCGTGCTGCTCATGGCCTGTCCCAGACCTGTCCATGGCCCTGCTCTTGGTCAGTCTCCAGTGGCAGATCCAGTGGGAAGTCTTGGTGAAGGGCTGGCCCTGGCTCTGTCCCCAGTCCCTCAGGATCTTGATGGGTCTGGAGGGCTGGCGATGGCTTGAGAGCTTCCAGCTCCTCCATGGCACTGGGCCAGGGCTCGGGGAAGGAGTAGCGGGCCTTGGTGAAAGCCCATCTGAGAGAGATGTGAAGAGAGAGACAGCGGCATCCCGACCGCTGTGGAGGGAACACGGTGCTGGGGTGTGAGACTCATCTAGAGGTCAGCCTTGCTTCAGGGCCTCTGGGTCGAGCCTCAGGGCTTCAGGGCCTATCTCCACTGCAGCCCCTGAGACGCTGCTCAGCATTCGGGGCCCTGGGTGAGGGTCCCCTGTGGGTGCTGCTGGCCCCGGTCCGAGCCCACCCACATCCCCAGGCACCAGCACACCCACTGGGATACCAGCCACCTCCACCCCACTTTTGGGGGTGCCAGCGGTGCCTGAGGCCAGCTTGTGCTCGCAGGGGTCGGGCACTAAGGGGCTCGCACCCCAACCAGGGGAGGGAGGGAGGGAGGAAGGGATAGAGGGAAAGGTTGGGGGATGGATGGATGGATGGATGGATGGATGGATGGATGGATGGATGGATGGATGGATGGATGGAAGGATGGACCACAGCATTAGGAACAGAAAAATATTTATTGCTCCAACATTGCAGATGGGGGGTGACCCAGGGGATTCCCAGCCACAAAGCCAGCGGCAGATCAGGAGCTGGGAAACGTGTTCTTCGCCTTGTTCTTCACAGTGTCACCCCCAGGCCTTGTGAAGCACACGTAGAGAGGCTGGCAGCAGCTCAGGTAGTTCTGCTTACAAGACATGCACACTGGTTATGCCAGTCTCTCAATTATTGCTAGTAGAATGCATAGCTGATTTCAGGGATATCTTAGCTGTTTGGTGGAAGCAGGTTGACCTCCTAAGGTTCAAGTCCTCTTAAAGTAGAATCATAGACTCATCAAATGATAGAATGGTCTGGGTTGGAAAGGACCAAGAGTGGGAAGCACTTCACCACGGATCATGAAGTTCCAACCCCCTGCCACAGGCAGGCCCACCAACCTCCAGGACTGGATCTACAAGGCCCCACCCAACCTGGCCTTGAACACTTCCAGGGATGGGGCACCCACCACCTCTCTGGGCTGCCTGTTCCAGCCCCTCACCACTTTCTCTGTAAAAAACTTCCCCCTAATATCCAACCCAACCCTTCCCTTCTTCAGCTTCACTCCATCCCCCTTGGCCTGATGGTGAGATGTGCAAGGGAGAGAAAGAGGAGGACCCAAGCTGTAACTGTCTGTTGTTGAGGAGCAAGACCTTAGAGTTAGAAATGTGATGCTCAGGAGTTACCAACGTGCAAACTGCACTGTAGAATTTACTGGGAAGGGAAGGGACCGTAGATGGTAGTCTCTGTAGATCTCTCTTTTCAGCACTCTTCAGTGCTGGTCTCAGGGTTTAGAAAAGCTGGAAAAGATAGAGAAGTGTGAAAACACGATGAGAGGTCTTGAGAACCTTTCCCTTAACCGAGTTTGTAGCTGGTGAAGAGGTGAGGGCCTGTGTTAGGTTTTTAAACTCCTGAGTGATCTGCAGAAGGTGAAGAGGAAAAGATTTGCTGTTCCTTTCAGGTAAAATGTGTCATCTAATACATTTTCAGGTGACATGTCCACAAGAAACGCCTTGGGAAGTCCTAATGGCAAGAACTTGAAGGTGTAGAAAGCTCTTGTGGATTTTAGAGATTGTTAGACCATTTAGTAGATGAAAAGACACCGGAGGCTGTTAAAGGCCTCTTGGTCAGCAGGCGCCTGAGCCTGCAGGCTATCAAAGCTGGGAGAGTATCTGTCAGGCGTTGCCGTACGTGTTTGCATTTTTCTTCTCACCCATCCTCCACTGATCTCTGAGGACAGGTCGCTAGGTGGGAAAAGCCTGCTGGAGCAACGGTCTTACATTTGCCATGAAGGAATTCAGGTGTTTTGATTTCCACCCTTGCTTTTGTTACCCCGATTCTCGGCTCGTTTGGGTCCTTGGGGCTTGCAAAAGAAATGGAGTGAATCTTCTGGAACACTGAAGCTGGCCACTGGGAGCCACCCCAGTTCTCAGTGCTGAATGAACTGGGGCTGTTCAGCCTGGAGAAAAGAAGCCTGAGAGGGGATCTGATCAATGGTTATCAATATCTGAAGGCTGGGACACAGGGGGACATGGCCAGCCTCTTCTCAGTGTCTGTGGGGACAGGACAAGGGGCGATGGCCTCAAGTTGGAGCACAGGAAGTTCTACACCAATCTGGGGAAGAGCTTCTTCCCGGTGAGGGTGAGGGAGCCCTGGGACAGGCTGCCCAGGGGGGTGTGGAGTCTCCTTCCCTGGAGATATTCCAGCCCTGTCTGGATGCCGACCTGTGCGACCTGTCCTAGGGAGCTGCTTTGGCAGGGGGGTTGGACCCGATGGGCTCTGGAGGTCTCTTCCAACCCCTACGGTTCTGTGAGTCTGTGATTCTGTGGCAGGAATTGTCCTGAGAACTGTCCTATTACACCATCCCATCCATGGAGGAGCAGGAGACATTTACCAATGGCAGAAACTAATGTGTTGTGATGGACTTCACAATAGGTCCTGAAGTGTGGGACACAGGGGGACCTGCAGCTTCTTACTTCCTTCAAGTTGAAGCAGGGATTTCAGAGCTTTGCAACCCAAGTCTGAGCACGCAGAACTCAGTAGGATCGCAAACAGTGCCCTGGCATCACCAACAGCTTGCATCTGAGGCTCATCATCTTTGGGATTGGTAGCTCACACAGCCTGTGGTATGGGATGACTTGAGAAGCTTGAGAAGAACACCGGTGCCTGTAGCTTTTTAAGACACTTTCTGGCCTTAAATGTGAAAATTGGGATGTGCAGACTTGGTGGGGCATGGGCACAGGACCCATCATCGCTGCTTCTGATTCGGCTGCTGCCTCTGCTGGAGCTGGCTGAGCTCTAGCAAAGGACCTTCAGCACAAACTGACTTATTCCCTGCTTTTATTTAGGAAAGAAAAATCATCTGGTGCACACTGGGTTTAAAGAGCCTTTTCTAAACCTGCTATATAGCTGAGGGCACACTTGGCGTTTGTGTTGGCAGTGTGAAGCAAGAACAAAAACCATCGGTCTGTGCCAAAGAACTGGGTATAACAAAGCTGGTAACACGCCTTCTGCACTCTGGCACCAGTAAGGTCATCACTAGTGTGCTGTTCTGGAGATGTGACAGAGCTAGGTGGCAAGGTGGGGAAAGGAGGAGGAGGACTATAGCGGGAACGCAGGCCTTTTCATGGACAAGTTGTGATGCTTTGGCTTGTTTTGCAGGCTACAGGTCGATTTACTTTGAGGAAGAAGTAGATCTAACTCAAATCTGGAGGACATTGGAGATATCTGTAGGAAAGAAGTGATTGTTTACCCCGATGGTGAAAGAAAACCACCTGTTGGTGAAGGTTTCAATAGGTCATGGTTAAATCTGCGCTGTGTGGGGACGGCGGCGAGTGAGGATGGGCTTTACAGTCCTGGCTGTCTGCGGTGGGAGAGGGGACAGCTGCCCAAACCCAAACCTGAGGGTTACACAGTTAACCTTGCAGGTTTCTGAGCCTGGAACTGGGTTTAGACGCTGGTTTGAGCCACGTGTTCAGCTCCCAGCTCCTGCATGGAGCAGCTTTGCCTCAAAGCCCTGTCATCTCGTATGCTTTTGTCTGTCGTTAGCAGGTGAGCTGAAGTTACCTTAGATGGAGCCTGGCCTACAGATGAGACATCTCGTTGCCTGATAAAAAGCCCTGAGCGACTGGCAGAGATGAATTATGAAGGCAGACTGGAGACTGTAGGAGCACAGGAAGTTCTGCACCAATCTGGGGAAGAACTTCTTCCTGGTGAGGGTGAGGGAGCCCTGGGACAGGCTGCCCAGGGGGGTGTGGAGTCTCCTTCTCTGGAGATATTCCAGCCCCGGCTGGACGCCGACCTGTGCGACCTGTCCTAGGGAGCTGCTTTGGCAGGGGGGTTGGACCCGATGGGCTCTGCAGGTCCCTTCCAACCCCTACGGTTCTGTGAGTCTGTATCTCGCAAGCAGGGTGCTTGGTCCAAGGAATAAGCACCCAGAGATGGGATCTTGGGTGTTTAAGGTAACGATTTTGTTCTGCTTGTGGGGTGTCAGGAGCAATCTGAAGTTTCCCTCTCCTGAAACGTTTCTTGCAAGGCGTGATGTGCTTGCTCTTCTCCTTACGCAGGTGGGACCCATTTCCAAGTAGGGCTGACAGGAGTGGCATGAGGAAGAGCCTTGGAGTGCCACCAGATTTATCCAATCAGAGTTCTGCTTGCCTCTGAGGGCACCAATGAGGGCTCAGCACCAATGAGGGCTCAGCATGCCCCTGATGCCACAAAGGGGGGTGTGGCTGCCGGGCAGGTGTAAGGGGGCGCAGGGCAGTTGGCACTGGACACTGTCGTCTGTCAGCGTCACTGCAGACTGCAGCCTCAGCCATTGCTTGTCAGTGTCTTGGTTGGCAGATAACTGGAGATCTTGGAACTCATTGGTGACCGGAGGGACACAGCTGTAGCTCAGCCCAAGCCATGGGTTGCTTCGGCGCCCTGGCTGTGGGTGATCTGATGCCATTCATTATGCTGGCGATGTATCTCCGGTTCATCTCCACCTTTCAACGGGACAGGAAGCGCCGGGTAGGAGAACGTTGCAGCGCACTGAGCCGTGCCGAGTCCTGACATGGGGTGGTGTCGGGGGGTGTGGGTGGCTGGGAGCTGCTCCCATTTCACCAACGTTCTGGGGGTCTTGCTGTGGAGACCGGCGATGAGCAACAAGCAATTCGATATGAATTTTAGGTGAAGCCATTTATTGGGTGACATCACACGTATTCTATGCATTTCTTAGGGCAAAGGTTCTTGCTCCGCAGAACACTGTGCCACACCATGTCATGACATGGAGTAGTGTGGAGCATGGGGGAGTCCTGTAGCATAGGGCTGGGGGCTGCTCCACACTCACCCACGTTCTGGGGGTTTTTGCAGAAGAGGTGGAGGAGGAGGTTTGGGAAGACCAGGTCGAGAGTGTCTTCAGAGAAGCCAAGCTGTGAGTGGCCCCAGCACCGAGCGCCCTGGAAAGGGCTGACACCCCACAGCAGCCCTGACACGGGGCTGTGCTGGGGGCTGCCAGCCGCTCACTTGGTCTCGTCCCTCATCAGGTTCTTCCCAAGCAACTGGAACTGCAAAGAAGCCTGCGTCACCCCAGGCCATGTGAGTGCTGGAGAGACGCTCAGCTCCTGCCCCAGATTCTCCACCTGTGCCCTGCGCGTTTCGGGCATCCCCGCCTGCCTGCCGGCCAAGGAGGGGCTGCTGCCCGGGGGTCCCAGAGGAGGGCCCAGGCTGCAAATGGTCCCTTCTCTCTCCTCCTCTGCAGGGAGATCGAGGACACAGAGAGCCTGAACAGCCTGTCCCCGCGTGCTCGCCTGGGCTCCCCGGGATCTCTCTCAAGACGCCTATCGGCATCTCTCCACTCCTTCCCCGAGTCCAGCGCTGGTACGATGGTGGAGCTGGAAGCTCTGAACCGATCCCCAGCCCTCCAGACCCCTGAAACTGCTGAGGGGCTGGTGACAGAGCCAGGTCCAGCCCTTGACCAAGTTCTCCCTCTAGAGCGGCCATTGGAGACGTACCAAGAGCAGTCACCTGGACTGCTCAGAGACACGGCGCAGAGCCCCAAGGAAGTGCAGCCTTCCCCCACCAGACCCAAGGTAGGTGACCCTTGCTCTGCACCACACTGTGCCACAACATGTCATGACATGGAGTGGTGTGGGGGGAGCATGTGGGTCTGTAGCATAGCGCTGGCAGCTGCTCCACACTCACCCACGTTCTGGGGGTTTTTGCAGAAGTGGTGGACGAAGATATTTGGGAAGAGCAAGGCCAGGGTCCATGAGGAGCAGCCGAGCAGTGAGTGGCCCCAGCACCAAGCAAGCCGTAAAGGGGCGATACCCCACGGCAGCGCAGACACGCGTCTGTGCTGGGGGCTGCCAGCCTCTGACTCATGTCTCGTCCCTCATCAGGTTCTTCCCAAGCAAACGGAGGTGCAGAGAAGCCTCTCTCACCCCAGGACATGTGGTGAGTGCTGGGGAGACTCCCAGCTCCTGCCCCAGACTCTCCACCTGTGCCCTGCCCATTTCAGATATCCCTGCCTACCTGCTGGCCAAGGAGGGGCTGCTGCCCAGGGGTCCCACCAGAGGGTCTAAGCTGAAGCTGAGTCTCTTCTCTCTCCTCGTTAGCAGGGAGAACGAGGACACAAAGAGCCTGAACAGCCTGTCACCGCATGCTCGGCTGGGATCTGTGGGCTCCCCGGGCTCACTCTCGAGACACCTATCGGCATCTCTTGACTCTCTCCCCGTGTCCAGCGCTGGTGCGATGGCGGAGCTGGAAGCTCTGAACCAATCCCCAGCCCTCCAGACACCTGAAACCGTTGAGGATCCGGTGACAGAGCCAGGGCCAGTCCTTGACCTTTGCCCCCCTCTGGAGCTGCTGATGGACACCGACCAAGAGCAGTTCCCTGGACAGGTCAGGGGCAGGGCACGGTGGCCCAGGGATGTGGAGCCTTCCCCCAGCAGACTCAAGGTAGGTGACCGTTACTCAGCACCACACTGCGCTGCACCATGGAGGTCTGTAGCATAGTGCTGGGAGCTGCTCCACACTCACCCACATTCTGGGGGTCTTGCAGAAGTGGTGGAAGATGATGTATGGGAAGCGCCAGGCGAGAGTCTATCCAGAGCAGCCGAGCAGTGAGTGGCCCCGGCACCGAGCCCCCTTCAAATTGCTGACACCCCATGGCAGCCCTGAGAAGCGGCTGTGCTGGGGGGTGCCAGCCTCTTACTCATGTGTCCTCCCTCATCAGGTTCTTCCCAAGCAACTGGAGGTGCAGAGCAGTCTGCATCAGCCCAGGACATGTGGTGAGTGCTGGGGAGATGCCCAGATCCTGCCCCATACTTTCCACCTGTGCCCTGCCCGGTGCGGGTATCCCTGCCTGCCGGCCAAGGAGGGGCTGCTGCCCAGGGGTCCCACCAGAGGGTCTAAGCTGAAACTGGGTCTCTTCTCTCTCCTCCTCTGCAGGGAGAAGGAGGACACAATGAGCCTGAACAGCCCATCCCCGTGTGTTCAGCTGCCCTCCCCGGGCTCCCTGCATTGGGACTTGAGCAGTACATGCTCATCTCCCAACTCCTTCCCCGAGTCCAGTGCTGGTACGATGGTGGAGCTGGAAGCTCCGAGCCGATCCCCAGCCCTCCAGACCCCTGAAACTGTTGAGGGTCTGGTGACAGAGCCAGGTCCAGCCCTTCACCAAGATCTCCCTCTAGAGCGGCCATTGGAGATGGACCAAGGGCAGTCACCTGGACTGCTCAGAGACACGGCGCAGAGCCCCAAGGAAGTGCAGCCTTCCCCCAGCAGACCCAAGGTAGGTGACCGTTACTCAGCACCACACTGCGCTGCACCATGTCATGACATGGAGTGGTGTGGGGGGAGCATGGAGGTCTGTAGCATTGAGCTGGGAGCTGCTCCACACTCACCCATGTTCTGGGGTTTTTTTCAGAAGTGGTGGACGAAGATATTTGGGAAGAGCAAGTCCAGAGTGCATCAGGAGCAGCTGAGCAGTGAGTGACCCCAGCACCGAGTGCCCTTCAAAGAGCTGAAACCCCACTGCAGCCCTGACAAGTGGCTGTGCTAGGGGCTGCCATCCTCTTACTCATGTCACCTCCCTCATCAGGTTCTTCCCAAGCAACTGGAGGTGCAGAGGAGCCTGCATCACCGAGCCGATCCCCAGCCCTCCAGAACCTTGAAACTGTTGAGGGTCCAGTGACAGAGGCAGTGCCAGTCCTTGAACAAGACCCCTCTCTGGAGCTGCCAATGGAGACAGACCAAGGGCAGTCACCTGGACAGGTCAGAGACAGGGCACAGAGCCCCATGGATGTGGAGCCTTCCCGCAGAAGACCCAAGGTAGGTGACTGTTACTCCACAGAACACCGGGCCACACCATGTCTTGATATGGAGTGGTGTCGGGAGAGCATGGAGGTCTGTAGCATAGTGCTGGGAGCTGCTCCACACTCACCCATGTTCTGGGGTTTTTTGCAGAAGTGGTGGAAGATGATGTTTAGGAAGAGCAAGGCCAGAGTGCATCTGGAGCGACCAAGCAGTGAGTGGACCCGGCACCGAGCACCTGTGTTAGGGCTGACACCCCACTGCAGCCCTGCCACGGGGCTGTGCTGGGGGCTGCCAGCCTCTGACTCCTGTCTCGTCCCTCGTCAGGTTCTTCCCAATCAACCGGAGGTGCAGAGAAGCCTCTGTCACCCCAGGACATGTGGTGAGTGCTGGGGAGATGCCCAGCTCCTGTCCCAGACTCTCTGCCTGTGCCCTGTCTTTGCCCAGAGTGGGCAGCCCTGCCTGCTGCCCAAGCAGGGGCTGCTGCCCGGGGGTCCCAGAGGAGGGCCCAGGCTGCAACTGGGTCTCTTCTCTCTCCTCCTCAGCCAGGAGAACGAGGAGACATTGAGTATGAAGGGCCTGTCCCCGCGTGTCTCATTGAACAACCTGGGCTCATGCTTGGACAGAGGATCCGTCTGCCTGGATTCCTTCCCCGAGTCCAGCCCTGGTGGAGCTGGAAGCTCTCAACTGACTGTGAGCCTTCCAGACCCATCAAGCTTTTGAGGACCGGTGACAGAGCCAGTTCATCCCTTCACCCCTTATATGGCATTTCTGGTTTTTTCTTGGAGATTTCACTCCTTTTGTTTCCCCCCCACCCCGCCCCGCTATTGTTAGAGTTTCTCTTGATCCCTGTTCTTGTTTATAACCCAACTCCCGTCTCTCTAACCCATTCTCAGTTCCCCATTGCTTACATCAAATATACAAACCCAAAACAACAAACCTGGAGTTTCTAGTGGTCAGTATTTCTCTCTCTCCCAGATTTGCTGCCACTCAGTTGCTCACCACTCCCACCAGAGTTGACTCATTTCACTCACACCAACAGTTCATCAAATCTAAATCAATTTTCAATACTCAGCTCCAAAATCAAGACCAACCAATCAGTGCCACCAGAGCAGCCACTCCGTTGGGAATCAAACTCCTGCATGACAGGCAGGAGTTCTCCTGCTGACCCACAGAGCAGGATGCGGTTACAGACAGACACAGCAGCACTCCACACTCACTTGGTGCTTACTTGAACGTCTCAGTCCCACCTGCACAGGTTCTTTGGATGATAAATCCAAACCAGAACAACACTCGATATCATTATCGAGATGCCAATCATCAACCTCCGTGAGCTCCCTGGGCTCCCTCGTGGACACCAGATCTGTGTCTCTCTACTCTTTCCTGGAGCCCTGGCTGGTGCGATGGCGGAGCTGGAAGCTCTCAACCCATCGTGAGCCCTCCAGACCCATCAAGATTCTGGTATTTCATCCCCCCTTTTCTTCTAGAAGCCCCTTTCCGTGTACCACACTCCCAGATTTTCCAAGCAGAGCAGCACCTCTTCCGTTGTTTCTCTTTCTCTCTGTTTTTCTCTTTTTTCTAAAGCCAATACTAAGGGATGGGATTCATGGGGGAGGCACTGAGCACCCATAGGTGGGAGTAGGGGAGATAGGCACCCGTGGGTTTGGGAAGGTTCTGGGCCCCCATGAGTGGGCGGTAGGCTGCATGGGGTGTGAGGGGTGCTGATCTCCTCCTGGGGTTGCATGAGGACACCCACAGGGGCAGGGCGGGTGGGTGCCCACAAAGAAGGGGAAGGTAGCACCCCAAACCCTGCTTCCTTGCTCCAGCCTGGCTCAGCGAAGGCCAGGAACCCTCCATCGTTGGAGAAGGCTGAGGAGGAGGAGGAGGACCCAGTGGACGCCCTGATCTCACGCACGGGCTGCGCCGCGCAGCACCGGGAGCTGCAGGACTGCATGGCGGCGCGGCAGGACTGGCGCCATTGCCAGCCCCAGGTCCGTGCTTTCGGCGAGTGCATGGCACGCCGGCAGCGTGACACCCAGCCCCGTGGAGCAGCACCTGGCTCACACCAAGCCCACCCTGTTTCACCACCTGGGAACTGAAATCACTGGGGACCTTTGGTGCTGGTGCTGTCACCCAGCCCACCCCCAGTGGCCCAGGTGTGGGGGGCAGCCACACCCCCCTGACCCCGATTTTCTGGCAGCAGCACTGGGGAATTAAATCTGTTGGTGGCCAAAGGGCTCGTTTCTGTCTGTGCCACCAGGGGGAGGGGATGCTTCTGGGGACAGATGGGTGTTTCTGGTCCAAAATAGCCCAAACTGGGAGCGCTTGGGGTACCCAAGCTGAGGCTCGGCTCTGCAACAGCCCTACCACGGATTTCTACTCTGTGTCCTTCCCTGTGCTGTCCCAAAGCTTTTCCAGCAATGGTCACAGACTGCTCAGGGCTGGGAGGGACCTCAAAGATCATTGAGTCCCACCCCCTGCCATGGGCAGGGACACCTCTCACCAGCTCTCTACCACGTCCTCTCCCAGCCTGGATTGACAGTGAGGATTTCCCCGACCCAAGGCCAGGACCCTGCACTTGTCCTTGTGGAACTTCATGAGGTTCCCCTGGGCCCACTTCTCCAGGTCCCTCCGCATGGCATCCCGTCCTTCCAGCGTGATAACCTCATGTTCCACAGGAGAGGATTGGGGTGGGAGGGGGGAACGGGGAAGTCAGAATTTCTCTCGTGAGAAGCCGCGTGGGGGTGGGGAAGGTGCTCTTCAGGAGTGAGAGGCTGCTCTGATGCTGCCTCCATGGAACAAAGCTATGAAAAAGAAAAGAAAAAGGCATTTGGGGGGGCTGGAAAGGACAGGCTGCCCACGGCATCTCCCGGGGGGCAGAAACTTTGAGGGCATCTCCTTGGGAGCTGGGTACAGGGGCTGCCAGCCAAAAATCACAACTGGCACAGGACTCCGAGTTGAGGGTGATGCCTTGAAAAGCAGGAATCAAAACTCCCCAGCCTTGGTGGCTGTTCAGCAGGTATTGTTTATGGCGGTGCTGGGCACACAGGGGATCACATGTGTTTTCCTGCTTCACTGAGTCCTCCCCTGCAGCCTTGTCCAGCCTTGGCTGCTCCTCTCCAAGACACCGGGGACACAGCCTGGGCTTCAGCAGACTCATCTGGCCAAGCACCTTCTTCCTATTGGTTGGAGGGAGGGATCCCCAAGTGGGATCACACTGCAGGCTCCCCTTGTAGCCCCTTGCCACAGGACCAGAGACGCCTGTAGCTCCTTGTAGCACTCTCGCTCCACGCTGCACAGAGTGTGGATGACCTCGAGGACCAGCTACTCCTTGTCCATGTCCATGGCTGGGTGTCTGCTAGGAGAAGGCTCCATGTCCGTGCTGCTCATGGCCTGTCCCAGACCTGTCCATGGCCCTGCTCTTGGTCAGTCTCCAGTGGCAGATCCAGTGGGAAGTCTTGGTGAAGGGCTGGCCCTGGCTCTGTCCCCAGTCCCTCAGGATCTTGATGGGTCTGGAGGGCTGGCGATGGCTTGAGAGCTTCCAGCTCCTCCATGGCACCGGGCCAGGGCTCGGGGAAGGAGTAGCGGGCCTTGGTGAAAGCCCATCTGAGAGAGATGTGAAGAGAGAGACAGCGGCATCCCGACCGCTGTGGAGGGAACACGGTGCTGGGGTGTGAGACTCATCTAGAGGTCAGCCTTGCTTCAGGGCCTCTGGGTCGAGCCTCAGGGCTTCAGGGCCTATCTCCACTGCAGCCCCTGAGACGCTGCTCAGCATTCGGCGGCCTGGGTGAGGGTCCCCTGTGGGTGCTGCTGGCCCCGGTCCGAGCCCACCCACATCCCCAGGCACCAGCACACCCACTGGGATACCAGCCACCTCCACCCCACTTTTGGGGGTGCCAGCGGTGCCTGAGGCCAGCTTGTGCTCGCAGGGGTCGGGCACTAAGGTGCTCGCACCCAAACGAGAGGAGGGAGGGAGGGAGGAAGGGATAGAGGGAAAGGTTGGGGGATGGATGGATGGATGGATGGATGGATGGATGGATGGATGGATGGAAGGATGGACCATAGCATTAGGAACAGAAAAATATTTATTGCTCCAACATTGCAGATGGGGGGTGACCCAGGGGATTCCCAGCCACAAAGCCAGAGGCAGATCAGGAGCTGGGAAACGTGTTCTTCGCCTTGTTCTTCGCAGTGTCACCCCCAGGCCTTGTGAAGCACACGTAGAGAGGCTGGCAGCAGCTCAGGTGGTTCTGCTTACAAGACATGCACACTGGTTATGCCAGTCTCTCAATTATTGCTAGTAGAATGCATAGCTGATTTCAGGGATGTCTTAGCCGTTTGGTGGAAGCAGGTTGACCTCCTAAGGTTCAAGTCCTCTTAAAGTAGAATCATAGACTCATCAAATGATAGAATGGTCTGGGTTGGAAAGGACCAAGAGTGGGAAGCACTTCACCACGGATCATGAAGTTCCAACCCCCTGCCACAGGCAGGCCCACCAACCTCCAGGACTGTATCTACAAGGCCCCACCCAACCTGGCCTTGAACACTTCCAGGGATGGGGCACCCACCACCTCTCTGGGCTGCCTGTTCCAGCCCCTCACCACTTTCTCTGTAAAAAACTTCCCCCTAATATCCAACCTAACCCTTCCCTTCTTCAGCTTCACTCCATCCCCCTTGGCCTGATGGTGAGATGTGCAAGGGAGAGAAAGAGGAGGACCCAAGCTGTAACTGTCTGTTGTTGAGGAGCAAGACCTTAGAGTTAGAAATGTGATGCTCAGGAGTTACCAACGTGCAAACTGTACTGTAGAATTTACTGGGAAGGGAAGGGACCGTAGATGGCAGTCTCTGTAGATCTCTCTTTTCAGCACTCTTCAGTGCTGGTCTCAGGGTTTAGAAAAGCTGGAAAAGATAGAGAAGTGTGAAAGCATGAGGAGAGGTCTTGAGAACCTTTCCCTTAACCGAGTTTGTAGCTGGTGAAGAGGTGAGGGCCTGTGTTAGGTTTTTAAACTCCTGAGTGATCTGCAGAAGGTGAAGAGGAAAAGATTTGCTGTTCCTTTCAGGTAGAATGTGTCATCTAATACATTTTCAGGTGACATGTCCACAAGAAATGCCTTGGGAAGTCCTAATGGCAAGAACTTGAAGGTGTAGAAAGCTCTTGTGGATTTTAAAGATTGTTAGACCATTTAGTAGATGAAAAGACACCGGAGGCTGTTAAAGGCCTCTTGGTCAGCAGGTGCCTGAGCCTGCAGGCTATCAAAGCTGGGAGAGTATCTGTCAGGCGTTGCCATACGTGTTTGCATTTTTCTTCTCACCCATCCTCCACTGATCTCTGAGGACAGGTCACTAGGTGGGAAAATCCTGCTGGAGCAACGGTCTTACATTTGCCATGAAGGAATGAAGGTGCTTTGATTTCCACCCTTGCTTTTGTTACCCCGATTGTCGGCTCGTCCTGATGGTGATGCCTTGAGAAGCAGGAATCAAAACTCCCCAGGCTTGGGAGAGTGGGGAAATGCCAATGGTCCTAAAGAAAGGACTTGAGGTAGACACATTAGTGAAACAGTAATTTATTATACATTCTTGCAAGTGCTGGTGACCTAGCAAAGTAGGCACAGCTTTGGTCAGTTTGTAGCACTTTTATACCACATCCTTATGCAAATATCATTAGGTTACCTGATACACGTATACATATTCATAACCTGTCCTGCTTTGTATTAAAATGAGTTCCAAGAAGTGATTTCCATCAACTCCTCCCCACTGCGCCTGCGCACTGCTGTTTGATGGTGGTTGTTGAGGGTCGTGGGCACGAAGTCAGATGGCTCCTCTTCCTCACCGCAAGTAACCTTCGGTCTTGCGCAGACTCAGTTACCCCTTGACTCTGATCCCAACTCCAAGTTGGGTTTCAGCAGGTTTTGTGTACCTTCAAGGACAAGGGGGAGCTTGAACTAGTTACAATGAAATGCTTTGCCTGCATTTGTGACCCATTAGAGACAAGCACGGAATTCATGAACAGATAAGGAGGAGGGGGGTACTGGAACTTGTCAAAGAAGTCATTTTATTTCCACAGAGCACATAGTCCTTGAGTGTGTAAGTTACTTAAAATATGGTGTTAGGCTCAAACTTATGTCCCACTTGGTGTTTCTTCTTTATCAGTGAGGCAGAGTCGTTCAAGGGAGGCATTGTTTATAGGAGGTCACCACTGTGGCACTTCAAGCTATTCCTTAACCCTTTACAAGTGTCTTAATGCAACATTTCAGCAATGTGGAGACATAAGTCCACAGCTTTCCCACCCCATCACCCATTACTTAGCAAATTAAGCTTTAGGTGGGTCTCCAGGCCTGGTCAAAACCGGCTGGAGTCTTCTTTTTTTTGTCATGCACCATCATCATGGTGGAAATACTGGGTTCACTGGATTCACGTATGCGTGAGCTTCCTTTCTACAGCACTCTAGCCAGGCAGCAGGGACAATGTCCTTGCTATGGCTATAGTGGTGTGTTGTTCCCCTGCTATTAGACTTTCAGGTCATCACAGCCTACCCAACATGTGCGGTTTCACCTCCCGCAGCAACCAGAGAGGTGGGTGTTGCTGAGACTGAGAGGTCTCTTCAAACTCAGATAGTTGGTTTAGAAAGAATCAAGGTTTTCCTGTTCTGTTATCACTTTCCTTCTAGGCAGAGGCCCCATGCTTCTTGTCGCAGGGTTGCAGATGCCGTGGCGATGTGTGAACGATGCCGCACGATAAAATTCTATGCACTGTGAGGAGCTCTTGTTGTTTTGGTTTTGGTTTTGGTTGTGGCTGGTTTCTATTGTTGTTACAGCTGTGTACACCAATAAAGTTCAGTTTTGTTCAGTTACCAAGAGTTTCTATATATCCTAAATTCTTCTGCAGAAAATACAATAACCCTTTTCAATTTGCAAAAGCAACATTTCCCAGCGTTTTCCACAGTGATTCCTGTTATTCCTGCCTGCTGCTTCCAATAAACTGCCCCTATGGGGCCTGGTCACAGCAGAGCTTGGGGCTCCTGTGCCTCTCATGGGGGTTTAGAGGTGTTCTCCCAACCCTGGGTGTGCCCCTGGGAATGGCCAAGGGAAAGGGGATGACTGGGGAGAGGCGGGGAGGGGAGAGGCAGGGAGGTGAGGGAAGGGGAGGGAAGGGGAAGGGGAAGGGGAAGGGGAAGGGGAAGGGAAGAGGGAAGGGGAAGAGGGAAGGGGAAGGGAAAAAGGAAAAACATTGCAGCCAGAGGTGCAAGTCCCTGGCCAGACTTGCCACATGTGGGCGCAAAGAGCGACTGCCCCCCACTCCAGGTGGGAGGCACCCCCACTGCCCTTAGAAGAGACCAGTCACCTGAAGTGGGCTGTGCAGCCTTGATGCCACAGCGATGGCCACACCCAGCCCACCCCCCAGCCCCCTGCCTCTCTGTGTCCTTGCACAGGGTCTGCTCTGTGTCTGCTCCTGGGACACCCCAATCCTGTGTCAGACCCCCCGCCCCAGCCCTCCACTCTCCCTGTGGAACACCCTGTCCCCTCCAGCTGCCTTGGGGAGTCCCCCAATTCTCTCCTAACTGCCCTGCCCCGCCAGCCCCAAGTGGGGTTCTAGGGGTTTCCAGGCCTCACCCACACCCCTCATCCCTTCAGGTGGGGACCCCAACCTCCATCCCTGCCTCCTGTGGGGGCCGTGGCACCTGCAGCAGACAGCCCCCACCCCTCTCTCCACCCCAAGACTGAGTTGTCACCCCCCGCCGTGTCCATGGACAGGGAGAACCAGGGAGCAGGCACCCCAAAAACCATTGCTGCCTCCTCCCCCCATGGAGGTGGTTAAGTTGAGCTCAGGGCAGGATGGGGACGGTGGCAGCTGCAGCGCCTTGGCCCTGCTCCAACATGGGGGAGGGGGGAGGGGGCGGACCCTGGGGCTTTCTACAAGGGGTTTGCCACCCTTGTCCATCCTCTTCCAAAACGCAGCTGCTGCTGGAGTGGAGGAAGATGGGACAGGACATCCTGAGCCCAGACACTCTGGAAGGTTCCTGCTGCTCAGGTCCTGGAGCCTTGTGACATTCCTCACCTATGAGCAGCTGAAATGGGGCCCAATGGCCATGGGCAGGGGGTCCCCTCCTGAGCCCAACGCCTGAGGCCATCGCCACCATCCTGGAGGCACCTCAGGGATCACATCTGCCAGAGCCCAACCGTTGTCATGGCTACAGCGAGGCTTGGAGTAAATCTTTTCTGCTACCCCCCAGTACTCCCCTTGCCACCCCCGCACGCCCAAACCCTCCCTGTCCTCATGCATAAGCTGTGCTGGGAGTACTGCAAGCCCCCCTGCTCCCCCCCTCCCCACAAGAATCCTCCATCACCCTCTGGGTTGCTGCAGGCTGGCACCATGTTGGGAAAACAAGGTGGAGCTGAGAGACGGGAGAAACAGCCTCAAGGATCCCAGGGCTGCACCCAGCTCTGGCCTGTGACAGTGCTGGCTCCAGCACTTTATTGGTGAGAGGGGAAGGGGAAGGACATTGTCCCCTAGGAGAGGAGAGCCCTTTGTAAGAGCAGTTTCTGCTCAGCTGTAAGGTTCTTGGGAAAGCAGATGTTGAAGTAGATGAGGAGGTCGCCCTTGCGCCTGGGGTCGTGGAGCAGCGGCATCCCCTCCCCTGGCACCACCTTGCAGTACTTGGGGCTGCAAAGCAAAGGAAGGGGCTGAGGAGCCACAGGACAATCCTGGCCTGGAGCCCACAGCCACGTGTCACGGCACAGAGCCCCATGCACGCTTCTCAGGGGGTTTCTGGAGGTCACTTTGCTCCTCCAGCTTCAACTGACAGCCCGTCCTCCTCCAGCCTCACATCCCCACGTCCCGTGCCCTGTGGGCTCTACCACCCAGCCTTCACCTCACTGCCTTTCCCACCTTTTTCCAGGTCAATCCTGAGGTCATGACACTAAGCTGGGAGGAAGTGTTGATCAGCCTTAGGGTAGGGAGGCTCTTCAGAGGGATCTGAACAGGCTGGAGTGCTGCACATGGGACAGAACAACCCCGAGCAGTGCTACAGGCTGGGGGAGACTGGCTGGAGAGCTGTCAGGCAGAGAAGGGCCTGGGGGTGGTGGGTGACTGACCATGAGCCAGCAGTGTGCCCGGGTGACCAGGAAGGCCAATGGCATCCTGGCTTGTGTCAGAAATAGGCAACCAGGCTGGGGAAGGGGCTGGAGGGCAAATCCTCTGAGGAGCGGCTGAGAGAGCTGGGGGTGTTCAGCCTGGAGAAGAGGAGGCTGAGGCTTTAAGGGCTTTTCCAACCCTGTGACTCTGTGACTCTGTGATTCTTCCCGAGCGCCTGTTCATCTCCTTGGCCACCGAGCTCTGCAGAAAGGCCCCATCTGGCCACCCAGCCCAGCCATCCATCTGCCCAGCAGCACTTACTCCACAATGTCGTTGATGGGGATGTTGAGGAGCCGCCCGTCCAGCGTCTTCACGTCCACCGTGCAGCCGATGAGGGCCTGCAAGGCACGGGAGTGGGACTCAGAGCTGCATCTGCAGCCCCAGAGGGAAAGCAGAGGTTTGGGCTTGGCCCCGTTGCCTCCCTTGGCTCTTTACCTTTCCCAAGGTGATGGTGCTGACATAGGTGAGGTTGTCGTTGACTCTTTGAAACCTCGGGTGGAGTTTCTCTTGGACAACAAAGGTGATGTCAGATGGGATGATGTTTGGGCCCTAAAATTAAGGGGAGAAAAACCCAAACTGAAAAGACACCTGGGGATGGTTTGCTAGAAACCAAATGGTTTTCTATCAGGACCAGGGAATTGTGCTGGGAGCCATGTGACAAAGTGCCCATGGCCTGGAGAGATGGTTGGTCCTGAGGAAACCCGGCCCAGAACTTCCCACCATGACCATTACCTGGTCTCCTTCCTTCTCAAAGGTGATGCGAGTGCCCCGCTTCCACCCCGGCTGCACCTCGATCGTCAGGATTTTCTCTCTCATGGTGCTTGTCTGACCATCTTCATTCATCACCTGGGGGAGATGAGGGGATCAGAAGAGCTGGCTCAGAGAATCACAGACTGGGTTGGCTTGGAAGGGACCTCCAATTCCCCCCCAGTGCCTCCCTGCCACGGGCAGGGACACCCCCACCAGCACAGCGTGCCCCAGGCCCCATCCAACCTGGCCTTGAACCCTGAGACGCAGCCAGGGGCAGCCCCAGCTTCTCCAGGTACCCTGTGCCAGGGCCTCCCCCCTCCCTGGGAAGGATTTCTGCCCCCCAGCCCCTCTCCAGCTGCCCTCTTGCAGCTCAAGGCCATTTCCCTGGGCCCGGCCCTCCCTGCCCTGGGCACCAGCCCCTCTCCAGCTCTCCTTGAGGGATGGGAAGGGGCTGGGAGCTCTCCCCAGAAGCAGCCTTCTCTCCTCCAGGCTCAGCCAGCCCAGCTCTCCCAGCCTGGCTCCAGAGCAGAGGGGCTCAAGCTCTCCCATCATCTCTGGGGCTCCTGGGGACTGGCTCCCACAGCTCCATGTCCTCCTTGTCCTGCGGACCCCCAAACACAGGGGCAGAATCCCCCTTTCCCAGCCCTGCTGGTCCTGCTGCTGGGGATGCAGCACAGGACAGGGGGGGCTTTCTGGGCTGCCAGCGCACAGTGACAGGTCATGGCCAGTTTCTCACCCACTGGTACCCCCAAGTCCTGCTCCTCAGGGCTGTGACACCCTGAGGGACAGCACGGAGAGGGGGTCACAGCTGCTCTGCTCATCCAGCTGCGTTCAAGCCGGTGCAGAGGAGAGTGAGGGTGGCTCCAACTCCACAGCATGGCAGGGACAAATGGAGTCAGACTGAGCAGGAGACACTCAGGGCTGGAACCAGGAGATGGTGACAGCAGGAAGAGGGATACAGATTGCTGACAGCATGAAGGAGATGCAGCCCCAAGGGAAAATGAGTCTGTGGTTGCCCAGGAAATGCTGTGTCCCCTCTCCAAAATAAGCCCCTTGTTCCCATCAGCTTTTACATCATCCCCTCCTGCTGATTTCCCCATCTCCAGCCAGAGGAGGAGGGTACCAGCTCAGATCCTTCCAGCATCTGTGCTCAGTCTGGTTCAGATTCCTCTCTGTGGCACAGCACAGATGCGGAGTGCCGGGGTCTGCCAAGCCCCCTGAGCAGGACCAGCTCTAAAACCTCAGGTTCTGCCACCAAAACATCCTACAGCCAGAGTCCAGCCCCAAATTCCTCCCCCTGCTGAGCTCCCCACCTCCACCCACCCTACGGGAGATCTTAATCTTCTTGGTGCAGCCATGGAAAAGGTCTTCAAGGGAGAGGTAGAGATCCCGCACGATCGGGGGGTCTTGCTTCATCGCTCCTCTTCCTCGCAGCCCTCCGAAGGGCAGGATCAGCTCCGAGCCATCCTTGTCAAAGAACTCTGGGTGAGTGAGCAGAGCAGGGGGTCACCTCACTCTGACCAGAGGTCGGGGAGTCCCCTGGGGTCTCCTTATCACGGAGCACCCCAAGGATGCCAGGCAAACAGGAACCTCTCATCTCCTTCTGCTTGTGACCACATTCCCGCTCCAGCTGAAGTGGTCTTTCCCTAGGAGTGTGTTTATTTTGAATCCCAGGACCTCCTGAGCTGGAAGGGACCCATAAGGCCCATCGAGTCCAACCCCTGGCTCCACACAGGTCAAGTCAGAGCACCCCAGGATGTGGTTGCCCCTCCTGGCTGCTTGCACATGCTGCTGGTTCAAGGGTAACTTGCTATCAACCAAGACTCCCCCAAACCCCTCTCAGCACGACTGGCCTCCAGTGCCTCATCCCCCAGCCCGGGTGTGCAGCCAGAGTCACCCCTTCCCAGGGGCAGAATGCAGCACTTGCCCCTGTTAAACTTCACAGCCACATGCTCATGTGTTAGGAGAGTGTCACCCCCACCTACCTGCAAAGGGGTTGTCTCCACCAAAGAACTCCCTGAAGACTTTGTCAGGGTTGTTGTGAAACACGTAGCCCACGCTCCAGGGGTTCTCGTCCCCAAACTCCAAGGGGATGCCACCTTTGAGACCCTCTTCTCCATACTTGTCGTAGATCCCTTTCTTCATGGCTTAGGGAACAAGGAGGAGTCAGCACCGGCCATGGTCTCCCACAGCAGGGGAAGAGCCTGAGATCCAGGCTGCGATCGGGAAGAGGCTGGAGAAGGGCTTCCATCCCTCTCCAAGTGGGATGGCAGCAGGAAGAGCTGCCAGCTGCTGGGGCTCAAGGGCTGATGCCACCTCCATAGGGTGCTAATGACAGGGGGCTTAGACCTCTGGCCGGAGCAGAGGCGTCTCACTGCCAGGCCCACCCCCCCCCCAGACCCAGGGGCAGGGACTGTCCCCCCACTTACGGTCGCTGAGCACATCATAGGCCTCTGCCAGCTGCCTGAACCTCTCCGGTGCCCAGGGCTCCTTGCATTTGAATGGATGATTCTCTAAGGCCAGTTTCCGATAGCTATGGAGGGGAAAAGAAGGGAAAAGCCAGCCTTGCAGCCAGCCAGCCCTGGGGGGGCGGGGACGCGGGGACAGGACACCCCCAGCCCCGGCTGCTCCCTCCCTCCTTCTCCCAGGATTTGTGGCCCTGCCGCTTCTCCCAGGCCCCTCCCTCCTCCCCACCTCCCACTTCAGGGCCCTGCTGCGGAGACACACGGGGCTTCCCCCATCCCCAACACCCCGTCCCGCACCCCCCCAGCGCCGGCCGGCCTTGGGGCTCCCCTCTCCGCCAGGCCGCAGCCCCTCACGCCTTCTTGATGTCGGCGTCCGCGGCCCCCCGCTCCAGGCCCAGCACGGCGTAGTAGTTCTGCCCCATGGCGTCCCGTTGCCATGGAGCCCGGCGCTTCCGGGCCGCGCAGGGCAGCACGGCAGGGGCAGTTCTGCCCTCCCGCCCCGGGCCCCGCCTCGCCCGCGGGTTCTTTCTATTTCCTTTTAAAAACACTTTGGCTTTTTAAAATGAGTTTTCCTGGAGCTCCTGGAGAGAGTCCAGAGGAGGGAGGCACACGGAGAGGATGAAAGGCCTGGAGCATCTCCCCTCGAGGAAAGGCTGAGTGAGCTGGGGCTGTTCAGCCTGGAGAGAAGCAGCCTGAGAGGGGATCTGATCAATGGGTATCAATATCTGAAGGGTGGGACACAGGGGGACATGGCCAGCCTCTTCTCATTGTCTGTGGGGACAGGACAAGGGGCGATGGCCTCAAGTTGGAGCACAGGGAGTTCCACACCAATCTGGGGAAGAGCTTCTTCCCAGTGAGGGTGAGGGAGCCCTGGGACAGGCTGCCCAGGGGGGTGTGGAGTCTCCTTCTCTGGAGATATTCCAGCCCCGTCTGGACGCCGACCTGTGCGACCTGTCCTAGGGAGCTGCTTTGGCAGGGGGGTTGGACCCGATGGGCTCTGGAGGTCCCTTCCAACCCCTGCAGTTCTGTGAGTCTGTGAAAATGTATTTCCCACATGGTGTTACTAAAGCAGTTGCTTTATTTCAGGCCATTCTGCCATAAGGTCACCCCCACATCCAATATATTTTATTATTTTACACACACACCCCCCACGCCCCATGCCAGCAGTGAGAAGATGTGTGGCAGCACAAGACCCTCCCTGACACCTCAGAGCCCCTCTCTCCCACTCAATAAAAAAAAAAAAAAATCCAAAGTTGTCCCACAGTAAGAAACATCCCCAAAAACAGCTGTACAGAGCCCTCTCATCCCAACGGCCTCAGAAGATTCCACAGGCCTCAGAAGCTTCTACACACGCACCTCAAACACACCACCCCAGAAAATAAGCTTGGAAGAGTTACTTTGGTGCAACTCCACACTGATCCAGGCAACTAAAGGTCAGAAAGTTGGTATCTCCTCACTATGCCATCTCTGCAGCACGTGTAAATTTGCTTCTCCCAAGCAGCTACCTGAAAAAGAGGGAGGGGAAAGTGAGTGGGATTTAAGGAGAGTTGCTGCTCAAGTGACAGCTAACAGCCTGTTTCTGGCATTGATTCCAGAGGTTCTTCTGTTAAATGCAAAAAGGGGGTGAGACACCAAGGAGTTGTGTGGGTCAGATCTCAGCCTCCACAGGAGTGGTACTTAGAAGGGGGAAAACTGGCTGGCAGAGCTGGAGTGGGTTGGGGAGACCTTCTCAGCACCTACAGCTACCTGACAGGAGGCTGCAGAGAGGTGGGCAATGGTCTCTTCAGCCAGGGGACAGGAGATGGGACAAGGGGAAATGGGCTCAAGCTGCACCAGGGCAGGGTCAGCTCAGATGGGAGGGAAAAGTTCTTCCCTGGCAGAGTTGTGGGGCTGTGGAACAGGCTGCCCAGGGAAGGGGCTGAGTCCCCATCCCAAGGGGGTGTTTAACAGATGGGGAGATGAGGTACTGAGAGATCTGGGTCAGCACAGGACAGGACTCCCTGAGCTTAAGGGACTTTTCCAACCTGGTGATTCTGTGGGTTAAAACCAAAAGCACATTTCCACTGGCACCACCAAGCTGAGAGCTGAGGGAACCCGTGTCACACTCCCAAGGGCAGCGGGGTGTCCGGAAACACAGGAGCCAGAGGCCTGCTTTTGGGTCCCGAGTCACCAGGGGGCAAGAGAAGAGGCAGCAGTGCCCAGCCAGCTGTTGCTTCTACCCCCAAGGATCCTCCAAGCACAATTAATTCACAGCTCAGTTAATTCTGCCAGAGCTGCTCCAACAACCAAGCTACTCTGCTGCTTTGGTATCGCTCCTGCATGATGCAGATAAGAGGCCAGAGGGTTTGTTTATGCCAAATATTTAGATTATTTGGGGGAGGGGGGGAAACCAGCTTAAAAGGCAACTGTGTGAAGGAACCTGAGGTGCAGGCTGCCAAGTCCTGAGATAAGGGCAGCTGCCTGCTACCTGGCATCAAGCTTCCCTACACCCCTTACCTGGGGTGATAAGACAGCATCCCTCACCTTGTACACAGGGTCACAGTCCGCTTCTGTGAGATCCAGGATGTAATCGAGGTCTTGCTGAATGATGAAGCAGGTTCCATCGCCTGGCCAGAGGAAGGAAAACAGGGCGATTAGTGAAGTGAGCCACGCTCTTAATTACAGACAGCTCCAGTGGGCCCAGTGAAAAGGCCTGGGCACAGAATCCTGAGGTTGGAAAAGACCTTTAAGCTCATCAAGTCCAACGCAGCCCCCTTCCTGGGCAGCCTGTTCCACAGCCCCACAACTCTGCCAGGGAAGAACTTTTCCCTCCCATCTGAGCTGACCCTGCCCTGGTGCAGCTTGAGCCCATTTCCCCTTGTCCCATCTCCTGTCCCCTGGCTGAAGAGACCATCACCCACCTCTCTGCACCCTCCTGGCAGGTCAGTGGAGGCGCTGAGAAGGTCTCCCCTCAGCCTCCTCTTCTCCAGGCTCAACACCCCCAGCTCCCTCACCCACTCCTCAGAGGATTTGCCCTCCAGCCCCTTCCCCAGCCTGGCTGCCCTTCTCTGGACTTGCTCCAGGACCTCCATGTCCTTCTGATGGTGAGGAGCCCAGAACTGGACTCAGCACTGGAGGAGCAGCCTCACCAATGCCCAGTACAGGGTCACTGATCACAGGGTACAGAGGGAAACATGCTGTGAAGATGTCAGAGAGATGAGAAAAGGCTCTAGCAGCCGAGAGGCGCCCTCAGACCCTATTCTGGAGGAACACAGGGAAGGTGAGGAACGAAACTCATGATGCCAACAGCAGCCATGTAACACAGCTACATCCCCTCACTCATTGCCAGGGACACACTGCCCACACAGACTGTGCTTATATGTAAAAGGGTAACGAAGAGCACAAAGCTCCTCAATTTGCTTCTACAATTTCTACTGGAAGAGGGGAACACTTGAGGTACCTTGGCTGGCGATAAATCCGTCTCGGTATGGGAGCAGCGACAGCACTGGTGCTCCTGATCTATGGATCACCTGGATTGGAGCACTAGAAGGAGGAGAAGAAACAAGGAAGGTGGTTACAGGCTGTAGTCAGGAGCCCACCCCAATGCGTGAATACGAGCTCAGGGTTAGAAGATAACAGGAGGAACATCTGCAGGACGTGGGGGTGTGATCAGTGATCACCCAGGAGTGTCTGGGAACTGAGCCCAGGGAACACCACTTGTGACCGGCCACCAACTGGATTTAACTCCATTCACCACAACTCTTTGGGCCCGGGGATCCAGCTCTTTTTCTTACCCAGTGAAGCGTAAGCCCACCCAAGCCCTGAGTAGCCAGGTTCTCCAGGAGAGTGCCCTAACAAACAGCATCAATGGCTTTACTAAGTCCAGGTAGACAACATCCACACCTTGCCCTCTTGAACAGGCTGCCCAGAGAGGTGGTGGGTGGCCCATCCGTGGGTGTGTTCAAGGCCAGGTTGGTCTGGGGCCTTGGGCAACCTTGTGTAGATCCAGGCCTGTAGGTTGTTGGCCCTGCCTGTGGCAGGGGGTGGGAACTCTATGATCCTTGGGGTCCCTTCCAACCCAGACCAGTCTATGATTATATGATCCTTTTACTGAGCAGGTCACCTTCCAGTAGGAGATCATGTTGGTTGTTCAATAACTCCCAGCTCCTGGCACACACTCACCTAATATTTCTCACATCCAGCTGATAGATGTTCCCATCCTGAGTCCCTGCTAGGATGTAGGTACTAGAGAGGAACGTGCAGCAGTTGAACGCATCGGATCCGATGAAGAGGAACACCTGAGGACACAGAACAAATGCAAGGGTCAGACACTGACAGATGAGGCCACGGGACACCCAGAAGTTCCAGGAGCCACAGCACAAACTGGCAAACCCAGAGCCAGGTTAGTAACCCCTCAGCCCTGCTCCAAGATGGGCAGGAGAACAGGTCTCCAGGATCAGTCTCGCCAAGTCAGCAGACACGGCGCAGTCAGGAAATGCTCCTGGATCCTGGGGTTGGACTCGATGATCCTGTGTCCCTGGACTGGGCACTGGTGAGGCTGCACCTCGACTGTTGGGTCCAGTTCTGGGCTCCTCACCGTAAGAAGGACGCCGAGGTCCTGGAATGTGTCCAGAGAAGGGCAACCAGGCTGGGGAAGGGGCTGGAGGGCAAATCACAGGATCACAGAATGGTCTGGGTTGGAAGGGACCCCAAGTTCCCACCCCCCTGCCACAGGCAAATTCAGGGTTCAACTCCCAAGACGAAAAATTCATTTAATATAAAACCCTCTCATCAAGGACGTATCAGATATTAAACTGATAAGAAGAGACACTACACTCTTAGCCAAAAGGCTGAGATTTGATCCTACGTGGAGTGGCTGAGGGAGCTGTGGGTGTTCAGCCTGGAGGAGGCTGAGGGGAGACCTCCTCACGTCATGATCCGTCGTGTCACCGTGTTGAACTCCATCCCACTGGCCTCTCCCCATCGATCCAAGCTGCCCAGGTCCCTCTGGAGGGCATTCCCACCCTCTGCCAGATCCACACTTCCCCCTAACTTGGTGTCATCTGCAAACTTACTGAAGGAGCACACAATTCCCTCCTCCAAATCATCAATGAAGATATTAAAGAGGGTGGGTTGGAGGACCAACCCCTGAGGAACACCACTTGTGACTCCATTCACCACCATCTTCCCTCTCCAAAAGGAGAGCAATGGACTGCTGACCACCTGAGGTTCCCTTCACACCGTGGTTAAAACACCAGGCAGAACCAAGAGCAGCTTTCCACTCTGGATGCAGGAGGCAGCCTGCGGTTCCTGCACTCACGGTGACATCTACTGGCCAGTGTTTAAAGAGCCTTTCATTTAACCCAGTACCTGGGTTAAATTCCAGAGCCAATTCCTAATCCTTAACCTCCCCCCTCTCAAATAAATCTGGCCAGTGGGAAGCACAGACAGCACCACTTTGTGGTACTGGGGTTTCGTTTAGAGCATATCTGGGGAGCACACAAGCCCAAAGGCAGGTGGATCAGCTCCCCACCACCACCTGGCCTGGCTCTGTCCCGTTGTGTGGCCTGGGGGGGACCTCACCAGGGGAAAGGAACAGGATTAACACTAACCACCTCACTGATCTGGGTTGTTTTGAACCTGGTTTCATTCCTCAGCCCAGTGCTCTGCACAGCCACACAACCCACAGCTTCCAACCCAAGGAAACAGAAGCCAAAGGCCTGATGCCTCTGAGCGGATTTTCTAGCACCTTCCCCAGGGAAACACCTCTGAGAGTCCCCTTACCGGCTGCCTGCTCTGCAGTCCCACTCCTTGAAGCTTCTTATCTTCTCGAGCCAGCAGCAGGACTTTCCCTTCTGTCCCAACCTCACGGTCACCTGACAAAGACATCAGTTCACTCCAGCGGGGGACGGAATGAGCCTTGGTGATACCCAAACCTGACAGCTGAACCCGTAATGGTGTTAACTCTGTACCCTGAGTCTCACAGTTTTGGGTGGCTGGGTTCTCATGGAGAAGGGGGGCTGCCAAAAAGCAGCCAGAAGCTCTCTGCAGGCCCCACAGAGCAAACACCAGATGGCTCAAGGCCGGAGTCGTTGCTGACCAAGGCCGAGCCCATCAGCGATGGTCACAGCATCTCTGGGAACCACAGTGAGGAGAAACAAACCCTCAAGCAGCTGCTTTGTGCCCCCAGAGAAGGGAGTGGAGATGTGAGGAGCTGTGCAGCTACCAAGGGCAGGGAAGGGGGGAGGAGGCACCCCAGGTGCCGGAGAGAAAGATGCCCCTGCAGCCCCTGGAGAAACCCATGGTGGAGTGGGTGTCCCCCCACAGCCCATGGATGATGACAGGGAGCAGAGATCCCATCTACAGCCCATGGACGATCCCGTGCTGGAGCAGGTGGGAACACCTGAAGGGCGCTGTGACCCCGTAGGAATCCCAGGTGTGAGCAAGCTCCTGGCAGTGAAACCTGGAGCCTGTGGACAGACAGACCCACACCGAAGCAGGTCTGCTGGGTGGGAGGGAGGGAAGCTTGTGACCCTGTAGGGGACCAGGCTGGAGCAGTCTGGGTGGGCCTGAAGGTCGGCTCCCCATGGAAGGACCCACGCTGAGGCACTTGGTGAGGAGCTCAAGCCCCACAGGAAAGGATTCATGTCGGGAGAAGTTCCTGGAGGACTGTCTGCTGTGGGTGGGACCCCACAGTGCAGCAGGGAGAGGGGGTGAGGAATGCCCCCATCCCTCCCTCCCCAGCTAAGAAGGAAGGAAAACAGCTCGTGAGAAACTGACCCAAATCCCCATTCCCCCAGTCCCTGACCCTCCCCGTTCCACAATGGGGGGAAGAAGGGAGTGAAATCCTGGCTAAAGCTCAGTCTGCTGACAAGGGAGGGGTGGGGGGAGGTGCTTTAAGATCTGGCCACACTTCTCATCACCCAACTCTGGTGTCACTGGGGGTGCAGGGCAGTGCCATCAATTAGAGTCTCTCTCCTTTATTCCCTGTTGAGTCTGTTCTGCCCCTGACGCTGATTGTGGAATGATCTCTCCCTGCCCTTATCTCCACTCCTGAGCCCCTCAATATCTATTTTCCCCCTGTCCAGCTGAGAAGGGCACTGACAGAGCAGCTTTGGTGGATGTCTGGCCTCCAGCCAGAGCCACACCACCACAAGGAAAGAGCCATGTGTCTCCAGTTCACTCCACATAAAGATTTTCCTTTATAATACTCAAATTCCCTGGCTGTGTAACAGTAACTGAGACACCCCAGGAGCAATTAGAGAGACTCAATCGGTCTTAACCTGCTTGATAACGCTCAACTCCTCCACAGGACCAGAGTGCTCTGGTCTGGTCACCCAGGGTCCCTTCCCCAGATAGGAGGGGCACAGAAGCAAGCTCCACACTCAGCATTATTGGTGACAAACCTAAGCAGTTTGGGCTAGGAGAAGAAATATGAATTTTTAAGAGCAAGATCCTTACTAGGAGCTTTTTCAGGCGAGCCCAGGTTGAGGGAGCTGTCAGCAGCACCCACAGCGATGCCGTTGACAGGAGAGCCACAGTCAGCGATGACACCCAGGCAGGAGGATTTCCCGCAGTCCCAGAGAAGCACGGTGCCATCCCTAGAGCAGGAGAGGACATTTCTTCCCCGATCCACAATGGCAGTGTCCAAAATACCTGTGTCAAGGCAAAGGCCACAGTCAGACAGACAGCATGGAAGACGGACAGACGCAGCAGCTCATTGCCCAAGGTGAACTGCGCTACAAGCCCCAAAGTGCTGATCCCAGACTGCCACCGGTCACACACAGCCAAACTGGCTGAGCTGGAACAAGTCTGGAACGAGGTGTACGGGGAAGGCAACAGCCCCCAGCAAAGCAAAGCATATGGAGCAGGAGCCATCACCTGGCACAAAGGCAGATTATCACCAGTATCATGGAAGAACTTTTCATGGTCAGGGTGAGGGAGCCCTGGGACAGGCTGCTCGGGGGGTGTGGAGTCTCCTTCTCTGGAGATATTCCAGCCCCGGCTGGACACCGACCTGTGTGATCTGTCCTAGGGAGCTGCTTTGGCAGGGGGGTTGGACCCAATGGGCTCTGGAGGTGCCTTCCAACCCCTATGCTTCTGTGACTTCATGAATCACCAGTAAAATAATTGGCAACACCTTGCCTCAGACTGAGCTGATATCACAGCTGAGTTTCCAGCTCCAAAATCAGCCTCTAACTTGGACAGAAGTCCAAGCCCAGCCCAACTCTGGATCATGCTAAGGCTTGTGTGGGGCAAGAAGCATCCACATCATCCAGCTACAGCAACATCAGAAGCACAGTTCATTCCAGTTGCTAACATCCCCAAAAGAGTTAACCATGGGGATGTTGAGTCTGGATCTGAAAAATGATGGTTAGAGGATTTAATTGATGCTTTGCAAATCATCTGAGGAGCAGCTGAGGGAGCTGGGGGTGTTGAGCCTGGGGAACAGGAGGCTGAGGGGAGACCTTCTCAGTGTCTCCACTGACCTGCCAGGAGGGTGCAGAGAGGTGGGTGATGGTCTCTTCAGCCAGGGGACAGGAGATGGGACAAAGAGAAATGGGCTCAAGCTGCACCAGGGCAGGGTCAGCTCAGATGGGAGGGAAAAGTTCTTCCCTGGAAGAGTTGTGGGGCTGTGGAACAGGCTGCCCAGGGAGGGGGCTGAGTCTCCACCCCTGGGGGTGTTTTAAAAAAAGGGTAGATGAGGTACTTAGGGTTATGGTTGTGCTTAGGATGGGAATGGTTGGACTTGATGATCTTAAGGTCTTTTCCAGCCTTGTGATTCTATCAAGCTCCCAGAACTCAAATAGAAATATCTGTAGTGACTGCACTAGATGAAACTCTTCCTGTCATCGCCCTGTAGAGAGTGGCCTTCAGCCTCACCCTAGAGCTGTTTATCCCAGAATCTCCTGACTTGGAAGGGACCCATATGGATCACCGAGTCCAACTCCTGGCTCCACACAGCTCCAGCCAGGTTTATCCTCAGAACCGGCACATCTTTTAAACGCATTTCAGATTTCTGAGGGGGCAGAAGCCAAAGCCCACAGCCCTGACCACATGCCACTCAAAATCTACCTCTGGCTGGGCTTCTGTAGCCAAGTCCCAGCTTTTATTGACCCTTGGTTAGCCCTGCAGCCAGGGCATCTTCACATGGTGACATCCTGAGACTTGGAGGAGTCAAAATATTTCCCCAAAACCCAAAGGAGAAAAAGGAAAAAGGGGTTGTCTTGTCTTGCCTTACAAGGGAGGCTTCTCCCCTCCTGGGCAGCCTGTTCCAGTAGGCTGGTGACTGACCGTTACCCCTCAGGCACAAAACAGTTATACACATGGCAGATGAAGCAGTATTTAAAGCCTGAGCACTCTGTACCTCCTTTGTGACCTTTAAATGTTACTACGCAGCTGGCATCTTCTGCTGACCAGATCTTTAGCTGGGCATCCATTCCTCCACTCAGAACCACCAGGCCCGATGGAAAAAACCTGCAACAATTCACATCATACACATGGCCTTCCAACAGTCTCTGGAAAACAAAGAACTACGTGCTAGTTCCATTGTTATCACCCTTACACAGAGCGACTCTTGAGCTGTGACACTGGAGAAGAGGGGATTGTCCCTCTCTGCTCTGCCCTCGGGAGGCCCCAGCTGGAGTCCTGTGTCCAGAGCTGGGGCCCCAACACAAGAAAGATGTGGGACTGTTGGAGAGGGGTCAGAGGAGCCATGGAGATGATCAGAGGGCTGGAGCACCTCCCCTACGGAGAGAGACTTAAGGAGCTGGGGGCACCTCACTGCAGCCTTCCCTTCCCTAAAGGAAGCAGATAAACAGGAGGGGAAATGGCTTATTAAAAGGGTAATTAATGGCAGGACAAGGGGGGTGGATTAAAGCTAACAGAGGGGAGGTTTAAATTAGATATTAGGGGGAAGTTCTTTCCAGAAAGAGTGGTGAGGGGCTGGAACGGGCTGCCCAGAGAGGGGGTGGGTGCCCTGTACCTGGGGGTGTTCAAGGCCAGGTTGGATGGGGCCCTGGGCACCCTTGTGTAGCTCCAGGCCTGGAGGTTGGTGGCCCTGCCTGTGGCAGGGCGGTTGGAACTCTGTGATCCTTGGGGTCCCTTCCAACCCAGATCAGTCTGGGATTCTAAAACTTGGTGTTCACACGTGGGCAGTGGATTAAGCTCAAATCCTCTGGGTCTGGGTTCTTGCAAGGGAACTCATCTCAATTTGAGGCAGGCACAGAGCTGGCAGGTCCACTTTGTGCCTCCCTCCACTGCTGGAGTCGCTAATTACACAGCAAAGGATGCTACATTTGGTTCTAAGAACGGGTGAAATGTCTTTATCCATTGCTAAACAAGCAGCTGACAGGTCAAGCTGCACAAGAACCACAGTAACCGGTGTTTCTAGCCACGACCCAGTTAATTCATCACAGGCAGGAGTCTTTTTCCTCACCTCTTCTCTACTGCAGAAGCCAATTCAGGGCTTGCAGCACACAGGTTAGGAGCTGTCATTCCTAACCACCCTTTCTCGTTTTCAACCTGGGATTTCCCTCTGGATTGCCAGCCATCATTTCCCTTGGGAGCAGTCAGGCTTTCCAAGAGATTGAACTTCAAACCTCCCAGGTGGATAATTTCAATTAGCTCTGCAATCAAAAGTCAGGTTCCCACCTTCCCTAGGCCACAGCGTATGGGTAGCCTGACTGAATTCATGGTCAAAGGACTTTGTTAAGGTCACAGCCAACACACAACATCAAAGCTAGATGCTCTTACTCTTATTTCTCCATTTGCAGCCTGCCAGATTTTCATGGTCCCATCTGTGCTGGTTGACACGCCGAGCCCACCGCCGCTGGAAATGTCGAGACAGGTAACCTGCAGGAGGGTGGAAACACCAAACATTAGCTTTGTGTCACCTCCTACATAGGGTTTTCTGCTCCAGAGCCTAATTCCTTGCTGGGGGAGACCTGCTAAGTACATCCCCGGGTGCTACTGTCACCCCCAGACATACACTGCTGGGGGGATTTAAAGCACCTCGCAGAGTTTCCATCACCACGGCTTCACAGTTCCAGCCTGGTAACGCTCTTCTAACACTTAACACCCTTACACAAGGACAAGAATCATCGAATCACAGACTGGTCTGGGTTGGAAGGGACCCCAAGAAACTTCCAACTTGAAGCCATCGCCCCCTGTCCTGTCCCCACAGACACTGAGAAGAGGCTGGCCATGTCCCCCTGTGTCCCACCCTTCAGATATTGATAACCATTGATCAGATCCCCTCTCAGGCTGCTTCTCTCCAGGCTGAACAGCCCCAGCTCACTCAGCCTTTCCTCACAGGGGAGATGCTCCAGGCCTTTCATCATCTCCGTGTCCCTCCTCTGGACTCTCTCCAGGAGATCCCTGTCCCTTTTATACCAGGGAGCCCAGAACTGAACACAACACTCCAAGTGTGACCTGACCGGGGCAGAGCAGAGGGGGATGATCCCCTCCTTTGACCTGCTGGCCACGCTCCTCTTCATGCACCCCAGGATCCCATTGGCCTCCTTGGGCACACTGCTGGCTCATGGCCACCCTGTCACCCACCAGGACCTCCAAGTCCTTCTCTGAAGAGCTCCTCTCCAGCAGCTCACCCCCAGCCTGTACAATTCTTTCCCAAGTGCAAGACTCTCCACTTGCTTTTATCAAACCTCACCTGGTTTCTCCCTGCCCAGCTCTCCAGCTTTCCCAATCACAAGCAACTTCCCCAAGTTTCTCTGATCCTATAACATTTAATGACCCAGTTCAAATATGAAGTCACACTGCTGGTCAACCCTCAGACCAAGCATGCAACACGCCTGAGACACGCTGCGAAAGCTCGGGGTCAGTCCCATGTGTTTCCCCCCCACCTCATTTCACAAGGTTACTTACACTTTTCTGATGAATCCTGGAAAAAGTTGTGTAAGGAGCCAGAAACTTTGTGGATGCATTTTCATGTGGACAAGAAATGAGAATGCTTTTCTAGAGGAGGGAAGAAAAGGGAAGAAGAAGAGTTAGAAGGGCCGTCAGGCTGTCGAGGTGGAACTGTGGTTTGGACCTGGCTGTGGTCTCTCAAGAGCCTGAGGAGGGATGAAGCAGAGTGTTGGGCTTGCTTCGTTCTACTGCTGCAAGACACAAAGCCTGGGGTGGGAAGTGATGGCCATTATGGCCACAGGAGTTGGCTGGGCCTGTGTAGAGCCAGGAGTTGAACTCTATGATCCATGTGGGTCCCTTCTAAGTCAGGAGATGCTAAGATTATGGGACACACGACCCCAGCATGATCACAAAATCCCAGGGGTTGGAAGGAACCTCAGGAGATCATCAGGTCCAACCCCCTGCCAAAGCAGCTCCCTAGGACAGGGCGCACAGGTCGGCATCCAGACAGGGCTGGAATATCTCCAGGGAAGGAGACTCCACACCCCCCTGGGCAGCCTGTCCCAGGGCTCCCTCACCCTCACCAGGAAAAGTTCTTCCATGAGAAGATACTGGTGATCTCCTGCTCCATATACTTTGTTTTGCTGGGAGCTGTTGCCTTCCCTGTACACCTCGTTCCAGACCTGTTCCACCTCACCAGTTTGGCTGTGTGTGACCAGTGGCAGTCTGGGAACAGCAGCTTGGGGCTTGTAGTTGAGTTCACCTTGGGAACTCAAGATGGGTCTTGAATACCTCCAGAGAGGGAGACTCATGAGCGGATGCTACGGACCAGCTCCAGGACCCAGCACAGGCGAGGTGCCAAGGACAGCTGGATAATCCATGCAGGGAACTGGGAAACAGTTTTAGGCTCTTATTTTGGCTGGTATAACAGTACCACCCCTTCACACACAGAAGGCAGTTACCGATCCCCCAGCCCACCCCAGCACCTCGGTGACTTCCCCAACCACGAAGCCCTCGGAAGCAGCGATGTCAGGGACGCCCTCAGTGCTGAGCCCACGGCGGGTCAAGCTGCCGTACAGGGTGGGCTTCCCTGTGGGGAGAACAGCCATCAGCTCAGCCACCTCTCAACCCCACCCCCTCCCCAGCTTATCTTCCCCTCAGCCCGCCCCAAACCACAGGGCACCCCTCCCAACCACCCTCAGCCCTCCCTGAGACACAGGAAACACTCCCAACCGCCCTCACTCCTTCTTACACAGCCCCCCAACTGCCCTCATCTCTCCTAACCCACAGCACCCCTCCACCCCCTTAAGCCCCAGACTTGAGGTATTTAAAAGGGGTGTAGATGAAGAGCTTAAGGACATGATCTAGAGGTGGACCAGGCCCTGATTGGACTCGGTGAACTCAAGGGTCTCTTCTAACCCAGGGGATTCTAGGATCCTGTAAATGCTATTAGTTTCAACCTCGGGTTTAGCACTGTAAAAGTGAGTAAGATCTTGATTAACCTGACAAACACAAGGAAAAGTTATGGATTCAGCTGGACCTGAAAGGAATTTTGCTGCAATTCTTTACACCAACCCAGCCTGGAGCATTTCATATAATTTAGCCCTTAGAGACAGATTTTAGAACAAAACATGAGCACAGAGTTGAAAACTATTCACTTGCCCTGTTTATACTAGATAAAAACCTAATTAATTTCTTGAATACTGCATCCAGCTCTGGAGTCCCCAACGTAAGCAGCACATGGGACTGGTGGAACAAGCCCAGAGGAGGCCACGGAAATGATCAGAGGGCTGGAGCACCTCTGCTGTGAAGCCAGGCTGGGAGAGGTGGTCTGGGTCAGCCTGGGGAAGAGAAGGCTCTGGGGAGATCTTACAGCACCTTCCAGTCCCTGAAGGGGCTACAGGAAAGCTGGGGAGGGACTTTTCAGAAGGGCAGGGAGACACAGGACGAGGGGGGACGGGTTTAAACTGGAAGGGGGGAAATTTAGATTGGATAATGGGAAGAAATTCTTCCCTCTGAGGGTGGTGAGGCCCTGGCACAGGGTGCCCAGGGAAGTGGTGGCTGCCCCCTCCCTGGAGGTGTCCAAGGCTGGGTTGGATGGGGCCTTGAGCAGCTGGGGCTGGTGAGAGGTGTCCCTGCCCATGGCAGGGGGCGGGACTCAACCATCTCTGCGGTCCCTGACAGCACTGCCCGTGCTGTGTCCCCGTGTGCCTCCTCTCGCCCCAGCCCGCCACCCCCTGAGCCCCCCCACACCGCCTCAGCACTCACCAGGGCTGCGGCAGCTCAGCCAGGCCTCACCCTCGTCCCTCCTGCGGAGAGGAAGAGCGGCTGTGAGCGGAGCCGGAGGAAAGAGAGCAGAGAAGGGAGCGGGGGAAGGGGACGGCGAGGGCCGCGCCCACCTCAGCGCCCGGCTCCAGTCGCTCTGCACCCGCAGCGCCACCGCCATCCCAGCGCGGCCAACGCCGCCTCTGCCGCCTCCGGCCTGCCCGCCGCCCCCCGCCAAGCGCAAAGGGAAAGACGCCGCCAGTGAGCGGGCGCTTCCACAGCCGCGCCCCGCCCCGTCACCGGGCTTAAAGGGGCCGCGCTGCGCCGCTGGGTAGGCACGAGGAGGGGTATGGGGGGCGGGGGCGGGGGCGGGGGCGGGGGCGGGCGCGGGCAAGGCAATGGAGGGGGAGGGGGCAGGCAATGAAAGGGGAAGGGAAAGGGAAAGGGGGGCCGTGGGGGCCGGTGCTGGACCCCCGCGGGAGTGGCATAGAAAGTGCACGGCTCGTGCTGGGGCGAAAGGGCAGGTGGGGGGTGAGGAGGGTGCTGAGCACCCACGGGTGGGGTGTTGGGCACCCGGAAATTTGTGCCCCCAAAGAAGGGGAAGGTAGCACCCCAAACCCTGCTTCCTTGCTCCAGCCTGGCTCAGCGATGGCGAGACCCGGGCACGCCAGGAACTCTCCGTCGTTGGAGAAGACTGAGGAGGAGGAGGACCCAGTGGACGCCCTGATCTCACGCACGGGCTGCGCCGCGCAGCACCGGGAGCTGCAGGACTGCATGGCGGCGCGGCAGGACTGGCGCCATTGCCAGCCCCAGGTCCGTGCTTTCGGCGAGTGCATGGCACGCCGGCAGCGTGACACCCAGCCCCGTGGAGCAGCACCTGGCTCACACCAAGCCCACCCTGCTTCACCACCTGGGAACTGAAATCACTGGGGACCTTTGGTGCTGGTGCTGTCACCCAGCCCACCCCCAGTGGCCCAGGTGTGGGGGACAGCCACACCCCCCTGACCCCGATTTTCTGGCAGCAGCACTGGGGAATTAAATCTGTTGGTGGCCAAAGGGCTCGTTTCTGTCTGTGCCACCAGGGGGAGGGGATGCTTCTGGGGACAGATGGGTGTTTCCGGTCCAAAATAGCCCAAACTGGGAGCGCTTGGGGTACCCAAGCTGAGGCTCGGCTCTGCAACAGCCCTACCACGGATTTCTACTCTGTGTCCTTCCCTGTGCTGTCCCAAAGCTTTTCCAGCAACGGTCACAGACTGCTCAGGGCTGCGAGGGACCTCAAAGATCATTGAGTCCCACCCCCTGCCATGGGCAGGGACACCTCTCACCAGCTCTCTACCACGTCCTCTCCCAGCCTGGATTGACAGTGAGGATTTCCCCGACCCAAGGCCAGGACCCTGCACTTGTCCTTGTGGAACTTCATGAGGTTCCCCTGGGCCCACTTCTCCAGGTCCCTCCGCATGGCATCCCGTCCTTCCAGCGTGATAACCTCATGTTCCACAGGAGAGGATTGGGGTGGGAGGGGGGAACGGGGAAGGCAGAATTTCTCTCGTGAGAAGCCGCGTGGGGGTGGGGAAGGTGCTCTTCAGGAGTGAGAGGCTGCTCTGATGCTGCCTCCATGGAACAAAGCTATGAAAAAGAAAAGAGAAAGGCATTTGGGGGAGCTGGAAAGGACAGGCTGCCCACGGCATCTCCCGGGGGGCGGAAACTTTGAGGGCATCTCCTTGGGAGCTGGGTACAGGGGCTGCCAGCCAAAAATCACAACAGGCACAGGACTCCGAGTTGAGGGTGATACCTTGAAAAGCAGGAATCTAAACTCCCCAGCCTTGGTGGCTGTTCAGCAGGTATTGTTTATTGCGGTGCTGGGCACACAGGGGATCACATGTGTTTTCATGCTTCACTGAGTCCTCCCCTGCAGCCTTGTCCAGCCTTGGCTGCTCCTCTCCAAGACACCGGGGACACAGCCTGGGCTTCAGCAGACTCATCTGGCCAAGCACCTTCTTCCTATTGGTTGGAGGGAGGGATCCCCAAGTGGGATCACACTGCAGGCTCCCCTTATAGCCCCTTGCCACAGGACCAGAGACGCCTGTAGCTCCTTGTAGCACTCTCGCTCCACGCTGCACAGAGTGTGGATGACCTCGAGGACCAGCTACTCCTTGTCCATGTCCATGGCTGGGTGTCTGCTAGGAGAAGGCTCCATGTCCGTGCTGCTCATGGCCTGTCCCAGACCTGTCCATGGCCCTGCTCTTGGTCAGTCTCCAGTGGCAGATCCAGTGGGAAGTCTTGGTGAAGTGCTGACCCTGGCTCTGTCCCCAGTCCCTCAGGATCTTGATGGGTCTGGAGGGCTGGCAATGGCTTGAGAGCTTCCAGCTCCTCCATGGCACCGGGCCAGGGCTCGGGGAAGGAGTAGCGGGCCTTGGTGAAAGCCCATCTGAGAGAGATGTGAAGAGAGAGACAGCGGCATCCCGACCGCTGTGGAGGGAACACGGTGCTGGGGTGTGAGACTCATCTAGAGGTCAGCCTTGCTTCAGGGCCTCTGGGTCGAGCCTCAGGGCTTCAGGGCCTATCTCCACTGCAGCCCCTGAGACGCTGCTCAGCATGAGGGGGCCTGGGTGAGGGTCCCCTGTGGGTGCTGCTGGCCCCGTTCCGAGCCCACCCACACCCCCAGGCACCAGCAAACCCACTGGGATACCAGCCACCTCCACCCCACTTTTGGGGGTGCCAGCGGTGCCTGGGGCCAGCTTGTGCTCGCAGGAGTCGGGCACTAAGGGGCTCGCAACCCAACCAGGGGAGGGAAAGGTTGGGGGCCACAGGCAAGCCACAGGCAGGCCCACCAACCTCCAGGCATGGATCTACAAGGACCCACCCAACCTGGCCTTGAACACTTCCAGGGATGGGGCACCCACCACCTCTCTGGGCTGCCTGTTCCAGCCCCTCACCACTTTCTCTGTAAAAAACTTCCCCCTAATATCCAACCCAACCCTTCCCTTCTTCAGCTTCACTCCATCCCCCTTGGCCTGATGGTGAGATGTGCAAGGGAGAGAAAGAGGAGGACCCAAGCTGTAACTGTCTGTTGTTGAGGAGCAAGACCTTAGAGTTAGAAATGTGATGCTCAGGAGTTACCAACGTGCAAACTGCACTGTAGAATTTACTGGGAAGGGACCGTAGATGGTAGTCTCTGTAGATCTCTCTTTTCAGCACTCTTCAGTGCTGGTCTCAGGGTTTAGAAAAGCTGGAAGAGATAAAGAAGTGTGAAAGCATGAGGAGAGGTCTTGAGAACCTTTCCCTTAACCGAGTTTGTAGCTGGTGAAGAGGTGAGGGCCTGTGTTAGGTTTTTAAACTCCTGAGTGATCTGCAGAAGGTGAAGAGGAAAAGATTTGCTGTTCCTTTCAGGTAGAATGTGTCATCTAATACATTTACAGGTGTCACTGGAGAATTATGATCTAGTTGCAATCACGGAAACATGGTGGGATGATTCCCACAGTTGGAATACCCCCGTAGAAGGGTATCGCCTTTTTAGAAGGGATAGGCTAGGAAGGAAGGGTGGTAGGGTTGCCCTCTATGTTAAAAAGTGGATAGACTGTGAGGAGCTCTCTCTGGAAGGTGGCCAGGAGCAGGTTGAAAGCCTGTGGGTCAGGATTAGGGATGGGGCTAATAAAGAGCAGCTGGTGATAGGGGTCTACTACAGGCCACCTGATCAAGGAGAGACTACCGATGAGGCTTTCTTCCTTCATCTGCAGGAGGCATCACGGTCACAGGCACTCATCCTGATGGGGGACTTTAACCACCCGGATATCTGCTGGGAAAACCACATGGCGAGCTGCAAGAGGTCCAGGAGACTCCTGGAGTGTGTAGATGATAACTTTCTGGTTCAAATAGTGGATAGACTGACCAGAGGCGATGCACTGCTGGACCTGGTGCTCACCAATGTGGGGGAGATCATTAAAGGTCTTAAGGTTGGAGACAGCCTGGGCTGCAGTGACCATGCCCTAGTTGAGTTTGTAATCTCAAGGAATGTGGGCCTGGCGAAAAGTGGGACCAGGACACTGAACTTTAAGAGAGCAAACTTTAGGCTGTTTAAGGACTTGTTGGCCAAGATCTCCTGGGAGGTGGTCCTTAGAGACAGAAATGTTGAGGACAGCTGGCTACTCTTTAAGGATGCCTTTCTGAGAGCTAAAAGACTCTCTATCCCCCTGAATAAGAAAGCGGGCAAGAGGGGCAGGAGGCCAGCATGGCTAAGCAAGGACCTGCTGGTCAAACTGAGGGAAAAGAAAGGCAAATACAAGCTCTGGAAGCAAGGGTGTGTAGCCTGGAAAGAATACAGGGATGCTGTTCGGACTTGCAGAGATGGGATCAGGAAAGCCAAGGCGCAGATGGAACTGAACTTGGCAAGGGATGTTAAAAATCACAAGAAGGGATTTTACAGGTACATTGGCCAGAAGAGACAGGCCAAAGAGAACGTACCCCCCTTGGTAAATGAGAAAGGAGAATTGGCTGCGACTGATGAGGAGAAGGCTGAAGTACTGAATGAGTTCTTTGCCTCGGTCTTCTCTGGCAGCCAGGATTCTCATAATTCTCAAATCCCAGAACCTTGCATCCCTAAAACTCAAGGTGGGAAATGGGGGAGTAAATCCCCCCCCACTGTAAGAGCAGAGCAAGTCCGAGACCGCCTCATGAGACTGAATGTCTACAAGTCTCTGGGGCCGGATGACATGCATCCCAGGGTCCTGAAGGAGCTGGCTGATGTGGTTGCCGAGCCGCTCTCCATCATATTTGAAAAGTCGTGGCTGTCAGGAGAGGTCCCTGGGGATTGGAAAAAAGGTCATGTCACTCCCATTTATAAAAAAGGGAACAAGGAAGACCCAGGGAATTACAGGCCGGTGAGCCTCACCTCTGTGCCTGGGAAGATCATGGAACAGATCCTCCTGGACGACATGTTGGAGCACATGAGGGAAGAGCATGTGATCCGGGACAGCCAGCACGGCTTCACCAAGGGAAGGTCGTGCCTCACCAATCTGGTGACTTTCTATGATGGAGTGACAGCATCGGTAGATAGAGGGAAGGCGACCGATGTCATCTACTTGGACTTGTGCAAGGCCTTTGACACAGTCCCCCACCACATCCTTGTCTCTGAATTGGAGAGAAGTGGATTTGATGGGTGGACCGTCCACTGGATAAGAAACTGGTTAACAGACCGTAGCCAAAGGGTGGTGGTCAATGGGTCTATGTCCAGGTGGAGGCTGGTGACAAGCGGGGTCCCCTAAGGGTCTGTCTTGGGACCGGTGATCTTTAACATCTTTATCAATGACATGGATGATGGAATTGAGTGCACCCTCAGCAAGTTTGCGGATGACACCAAGCTGAGTGGTGTGGTCGACACCCCAGAAGGAAAGGAAGCCATGCAGAGGGATCTTGACAGGCTGGAAAGATGGGCCCGAGGGAACCTAATGAGGTTCAACACTGCCAAGTGTCAGGTGTTGCACTTGGGCCGGAAGAATCCCAGACACAGATACAGACTGGGAGAAGAGCTTCTTGAGAGTAGCCCTGCTGAGAAGGACTTGGGGATTGTGGTGGATGAGAAGCTTGACATGAGCCAGCTGTGTGCTCTTGCAGCTCGTAGGGCCAATGGTATCCTGGGCTCCATCAGAAGAGGAGTGGCCAGCAGGGACAGGGAGGTGATTGTCCCTCTCTACTCTGCCCTCGTGAGGCCCCACGTGGAGTCCTGTGTCCAGATCTGGGGCCCTCAATACAAGAAGGATGTGGAACTGTTGGAGAGGGTTCAGAGGAGGGCCACAAGGATGATTAGAGGGCTGGAGCACCTGCCCTACAAAGAGAGGCTGAGGGAACTGGGCTTGTTCAGCCTGGAGAAGAGAAGGCTGCGGGGGGACCTCATTGCAGCCTTCCAGTACGTGAAGGGAGCTTATAGGCAGGAGGGGATTCGACTTTTTAAAAGAGCAGATAATGGCAGGACAAGGGGGAATGGACTAAAGCTTAAGGAGGGAAGGTTTAGATTAGATATTAGGGGGAAGTTTTTTACAGAAAGAGTGGTGAGGTGCTGGAACAGGCTGCCCAGAGAGGGGGTGGATTCCCGGTCCCTGGAGGTGTTCAAGGCCAGGTTGGATGGGGCCCTGGGCAGCCTTGTGTAGCTCCAGGCCTGGAGGTTGGTGGCCCTGCCTGTGGCAGGGGGGTTGGAGCTCTCTGATCCTTGGGGTCCCTTCCAACCCAGACCATTCTATGATTCTATGATTCTATGACATGTCCACAAGAAATGCCTTGGGAAGTCCGAATGGCAAGAACTTGAAGGTGTAGAAAGCTCTTGTGGATTTTAAAGATTGTTAGACCATTTAGTAGATGAAAAGACACCGGAGGCTATTAAAGGCCTCTTGGTCAGCAGGCGCCTGAGCCTGCAGGCTATCAAAGCTGGGAGAGTATCTGTCAGGCGTTGCCGTACGTGTTTGCATTTTTCTTCTCACCCATCCTCCACTGATCTCTGAGGACAGGTCGCTAGGTGGGAAAATCCTGCTGGAGCAACGGTCTTACATTTGCCATGAAGGAATTAAGGTGTTTTGATTTCCACCCTTGCTTTTGTTACCCCGATTCTCGTCTTGTTTGGGTCCGTGGGGCTTGCAAAAGAAATGGAGTGAATCTTCTGGAACACTGAAGCTGGCCACTGGGAGCCACCCCAGTTCTCAGTGCTGAATGAACTGGGGCTGTTCAGCCTGGAGAAAAGAAGCCTGAGAGGGGATCTGATCAATGGTTATCAGTATCTGAAGGGTGGGATGCAGGGGGACATGGCCAGCCTCTTCTCAGTGTCTGTGGAGACAGGACAAGGGGCGATGGCCTCAAGTTGGAGCACAGGAAGTTCTACACCAATCTGGGGAAGAGCTTCTTCCCGGTGAGGGTGAGGGAGCCCTGGGACAGGCTGCCCAGGGGGGTGTGGAGTCTCCTTCCCTGGAGATATTCCAGCCCTGTCTGGACGCCGACCTGTGCGACCTGTCCTAGGGAGCTGCTTTGGCAGGGGGGTTGGACCCGATGGGCTCTGGAGGTCTCTTCCAACCCCTACGGTTCTGTGAGTCTGTGATTCTGTGGCAGGAATTGTCCTGAGAACTGTCCTATTACACCATCCCATCCATGGAGGAGCAGGAGACATTTACCAATGGCAGAAACTAATGTGTTGTGATGGACTTCACAATAGGTCCTGAAGTGTGGGACACAGGGGGACCTGCAGCTTCTTACTTCCTTCAAGTTGAAGCAGGGATTTCAGAGCTTTGCAACCCAAGTCTGAGCACGCAGAACTCAGTAGGATTGCAAACAGTGCCCTGGCATCACCAACAGCTTGCATCTGAGGCTCATCATCTTTGGGATTGGTAGCTCGCACAGCCTGTGGTATGGGATGACTTGAGAAGCTTGAGAAGAACACCGGTGCCTGTAGCTTTTTAAGACACTTTCTGGCCTTAAATGTGAAAATTGGGATGTGCAGACTTGGTGGGGCATGGGCACAGGACCCATCATCGCTGCTTCTGATTCGGCTGCTGCCTCTGCTGGAGCTGGCTGAGCTCTAGCAAAGGACCTTCAGCACAAACTGACTTATTCCCTGCTTTTATTTAGGAAAGAAAAATCATCTGGTGCACACTGGGTTTAAAGAGCCTTTTCTAAACCTGCTATATAGCTGAGGGCACACTTGGCGTTTGTGTTGGCAGTGTGAAGCAAGAACAAAAACCATCGGTCTGTGCCAAAGAACTGGGTATAACAAAGCTGGTAACACGCCTTCTGCACTCTGGCACCAGTAAGGTCATCACTAGTGTGCTGTTCTGGAGATGTGACAGAGCTAGGTGGCAAGGTGGGGAAAGGAGGAGGAGGACTATAGCGGGAACGCAGGCCTTTTCATGGACAAGTTGTGATGCTTTGGCTTGTTTTGCAGGCTACAGGTCGATTTACTTTGAAGAAGAAGTAGATCTAACTCAAATCTGGAGGACATTGGAGATATCTGTAGGAAAGAAGTGATTGTTTACCCCGATGGTGAAAGAAAACCACCTGTTGGTGAAGGTTTCAATAGGTCATGGTTAAATCTGCGCTGTGTGGGGACGGCGGCGAGTGAGGATGGGCTTTACAGTCCTGGCTGTCTGCGGTGGGAGAGGGGACAGCTACCCAAACCCAAACCTGAGGGTTACACAGTTAACCTTGCAGGTTTCTGAGCCTGGAACTGGGTTTAGACGCTGGTTTGAGCCACGTGTTCAGCTCCCAGCTCCTGCATGGAGCAGCTTTGCCTCAAAGCCCTGTCATCTCGTATGCTTTTGTCTGTCGTTAGCAGGTGAGCTGAAGTTACCTTAGATGGAGCCTGGCCTACAGATGAGACATCTCGTTGCCTGATAAAAAGCCCTGAGCGACTGGCAGAGATGAATTATGAAGGCAGACTGGAGACTGTAGGAGCACAGGAAGTTCTGCACCAATCTGGGGAAGAGCTTCTTCCTGGTGAGGGTGAGGGAGCCCTGGGACAGGCTGCCCAGGGGGGTGTGGAGTCTCCTTCTCTGGAGATATTCCAGCCCCGGCTGGACGCCGACCTGTGCGACCTGTCCTAGGGAGCTGCTTTGGCAGGGGGCTTGGACCCCATGAGCTCTGGAGGTCCCTTCCAACCCCTACAGTTCTGTGAGTCTGTATCTCGGAAGCAGGGTGCTTGGTCCAAGGAATAAGCACCCAGAGGTGGGATCTTGGGTGTTCAAGGTAACGATTTTGTTCTGGTTGTGGGGTGTCAGGAGCAATCTGAAGTTTCCCTCTCCTGAAACGTTTCTTGCAAGGCGTGATGTGCTTGCTCTTCTCCTTACGCAGGTGGGACCCATTTCCAAGTAGGGCTGACAGGAGTGGCATGAGGAAGAGCCTTGGAGTGCCACCAGATTTATCCAATCAGAGTTCTGCTTGCCTCTGAGGGCACCAATGAGGGCTCAGCACCAATGAGGGCTCAGCATGCCCCTGATGCCACAAAGGGGGGTGTGGCTGCCGGGCAGGTGTAAGGGGGCGCAGGGCAGTTGGCACTGGACACTGTCGTCTGTCAGCGTCACTGCAGACTGCAGCCTCAGCCATTGCTTGTCAGTGTCTTGGTTGGCAGATAACTGGAGATCTTGGAACTCATTGGTGACCGGAGGGACACAGCTGTAGCTCAGCCCAAGCCATGGGTTGCTTCGGCGCCCTGGCTGTGGGTGATCTGATGCCATTCATTATGCTGGCGATGTATCTCCGGTTCATCTCCAGCTTTCAACGGGACAGGAAGCGCCGGGTAGGAGAACGTTGCAGCGCACTGAGCCGTGCCGAGTCCTGACATGGGGTGGTGTCGGGGGGTGTGGGTGGCTGGGAGCTGCTCCCATTTCACCAACGTTCTGGGGGTCTTGCTGTGGAGACCGGCGATGAGCAACAAGCAATTCGATATGAATTTTAGGTGAAGCCATTTATTGGGTGACATCACACGTATTCTATGCATTTCTTAGGGCAAAGGTTCTTGCTCCGCAGAACACTGTGCCACACCATGTCATGACATGGAGTAGTGTGGAGCATGGGGGAGTCCTGTAGCATAGGGCTGGGGGCTGCTCCACACTCACCCACGTTCTGGGGGTTTTTGCAGAAGAGGTGGAGGAGGAGGTTTGGGAAGACCAGGTCGAGAGTGTCTTCAGAGAAGCCAAGCTGTGAGTGGCCCCAGCATCGAGCGCCCTGGAAAGGGCTGACACCCCACAGCAGCCCTGACACGGGGCTGTGCTGGGGGCTGCCAGCCGCTCACTTGGTCTCGTCCCTCATCAGGTTCTTCCCAAGCAACTGGAAATCCAAAGAAGCCTGCGTCACCCCAGGCCATGTGAGTGCTCAGCTCCTGCCCCAGACTCTCCACCTGTGCCCTGCGCGTTTCGGGCATCCCCGCCTGCCTGCCGGCCAAGGAGGGGCTGCTGCCCGGGGGTCCCAGAGGAGGGCCCAGGCTGCAAATGGTCCCTTCTCTCTCCTCCTCTGCAGGGAGATCGAGGACACAAAGAGCGTGAACAGCCTGTCCCCGCGTGCTCGCCTGGGCTCCCCGGGATCTCTCTCGAGACACCTATCGGCATCTCTCCACTCCTTCCCCGAGTCCAGTGCTGGTACGATGGTGGAGCTGGAAGCTCTGAACCGATCCCCAGCCCTCCAGACCCCTGAAACTGCTGAGGGGCTGGTGACAGAGCCAGGGCCAGTCCTTAACCAAGACCTCCCTCTAGAGCGGCCATTGGAGACGTACCAAGAGCAGTCACCTGGACTGCTCAGAGACACGGCGCAGAGCCCCAAGGAAGTGCAGCCTTCCCCCACCAGACCCAAGGTAGGTGACCCTTGCTCTGCACCACACTGTGCCACAACATGTCATGACATAGAGTGGTGTGGGGGGAGCATGTGGGTCTGTAGCATAGCGCTGGCAGCTGCTCCACACTCACCCACGTTCTGGGGGTTTTTGCAGAAGTGGTGGACGAAGATATTTGGGAAGAGCAAGGCCAGGGTCCATGAGGAGCAGCCGAGCAGTGAGTGGCCCCAGCACCAAGCAAGCCGTAAAGGGGCGATACCCCATGGCAGCGCAGACACGCGTCTGTGCTGGGGGCTGCCAGCCTCTGACTCATGTCTCGTCCCTCATCAGGTTCTTCCCAAGCAAACGGAGGTGCAGAGAAGCCTCTCTCACCCCAGGACATGTGGTGAGTGCTGGGGAGACTCCCAGCTCCTGCCCCAGACTCTCCACCTGTGCCCTGCCCATTTCAGATATCCCTGCCTACCTGCTGGCCAAGGAGGGGCTGCTGCCCAGGGGTCCCACCAGAGGGTCTAAGCTGAAACTGAGTCTCTTCTCTCTCCTCGTCTGCAGGGAGAACGAGGACACAAAGAGCCGGAACAGCCTGTCACCGCGTGCTCGGCTGGGATCTGTGGGCTCCCCGGGCTCTCTCTCGGGACGCCTATCGGCATCTCTTGACTCTCTCCCCGTGTCCAGCGCTGGTGCGATGGCGGAGCTGGAAGCTCTGAACCAATCCCCAGCCCTCCAGACACCTGAAACCGTTGAGGATCCGGTGACAGAGCCAGGGCCAGTCCTTGACCTTTGCCCCCCTCTGGAGCTGCTGATGGACACCGACCAAGAGCAGTTCCCTGGACAGGTCAGGGGCAGGGCACGGTGGCCCAGGGATGTGGAGCCTTCCCCCAGCAGACTCAAGGTAGGTGACCGTTACTCAGCACCACACTGCGCTGCACCATGTCATGACATGGAGTGCTGTGGACCATGGAGGTCTGTAGCATAGTGCTGGGAGCTGCTCCACACTCACCCACATTCTGGGGGTCTTGCAGAAGTGGTGGAAGATGATGTATGGGAAGCGCCAGGCGAGAGTCTATCCAGAGCAGCCGAGCAGTGAGTGGCCCTGGCACCGAGCGCCCTTCAAATTGCTGACACCCCATGGCAGCCCTGAGAAGTGGCTGTGCTGGGGGCTGCCAGCCTCTTACTCATGTGTCCTCCCTCATCAGGTTCTTCCCAAGCAACTGGAAGTGCAGAGGAGCCTGCATCAGCCCAGGACATGTGGTGAGTGCTGGGGAGATGCCCAGATCCTGCCCCATACTTTCCACCTGTGCCCTGCCCGGTGCGGGTATCTCTGCCTGCCGGCCAAGGAGGGGCTGCTGCCCAGGGGTCCCACCAGAGGGTCTAACCTGAAACTGGGTCTATTCTCTCTCCTCCTCTGCAGGGAGGAGGAGGACACAATGAGTCTGAACAGCCCGTCCCCGAGTGTTCAGCTGCCCTCCCCGGGCTCCCTGCACTGGGACGTGAGCAGTACATCCTCATCTCCCAACTCCTTCCCCGAGTCCAGTGCTGGTACGATGGTGGAGCTGGAAGCTCCGAGACGATCCCCAGCCCTCAAGACCCCTGAAACTGTTGAGGGGCTGGTGAGAGAGCCAGGGCCAGCCCTTGACCAAGATCTCCCTCTAGAGCGGCCATTGGAGACAGACCAAGGGCAGTCACCTGCACTGCTCAGAGACAGGGTGCAGAGCCCCATGGAAGTGCAGCCTTCCCCTAGCAGTTCCCAGGTAGGTGACCGTTACTCTGCACCATACTGCGCCGCACCATTCATGACATGGAGTGGTGTGGGGGGAGCATGGGTGTCTGTATATAGGGCTGGGAGCTGCTCCACACTCACCCACGTTCTGGGGGTTTTTGCAGAAGTGGTGGACGAAGATATTTGGGAAGAGCAAGGCCAGAGTCCATGAGGAGCGGCCAAGCAGTGAGTGGCCCCGGCACCGAGCACCCTGTAAAGGGGTGATACCCCACTGCAGCGCAGGCACACGTCTGTGCTGGTGGCTGCCAGCCTCTGACTGATGTCTCATTCCTCATCAGGTTCTTCCCAATCAACTGGAGATGCAAACAAGCCTCTGTCACCCCAGGACACGTGGTGAGTGCTGGGGAGACTCCCAGCTCCTGCCTCAGACTCTCTGCCGGTGCCCTGTGCCCTGCCTGTTTCGGGTATCCCCACCTGCCTGCCGGCGAAGGAGGGGCTGCCGCCCGGGGGTCCCACCAGAATGGCCGAGCTGAAACCAGGTCTCTTCTCTCTCCTCCTAACCCGGGAGAACGAGGAGACAATGAGCCTGTACAGCCTGTCCCTGTGTGCTCGGCTGGGCTCCCTGGGCTCTGTCTCGAGCAGCACATCCGCATCTCTTGTCTCTCTCCCCGTGTCCAGCGCTGGTGCGATGGCGGAGCTGGAAGCTCTGAACCAATCCCCAGCCCTCCAGACACCTGAAACCGTTGAGGAGCCGGTGACAGAGCCAGGGCCAGTCCTTGACCTTTGCCCCCCTCTGGAGCTGCTGATGGACACCGACCAAGAGCAGTTCCCTGGACAGGTCAGGGGCAGGGCACGGTGGCCCAGGGATGTGGAGCCTTCCCCCAGCAGACTCAAGGTAGGTGACCGTTACTCAGCACCACACCGCCCTGCACCATGTCATGACATGGAGTGCTGTGGACCATGGAGGTCTGTAGCATAGTGCTGGGAGCTGCTCCACACTCACCCACATTCTGGGGGTCTTGCAGAAGTGGTGGAAGATGATGTATGGGAAGCGCCAGGCGAGAGTCTATTCAAAGAAGCCGAGCAGTGAGTGGCCCCGGCACCGAGCCCCCTTCAAAGAGCTGACACCCCACGGCAGCCCTGACAAGTGGCTGTGCTGGGGGGTGCCAGCCTCTTACTCATGTGTCCTCCCTCATCAGGTTCTTCCCAAGCAACTGGAGGTGCAGAGGAGCCTGCATCAGCCCAGGACATGTGGTGAGTGCTGGGGAGATGCCCAGATCCTGCCCCATACTTTCCACCTGTGCCCTGGCCGGTGCGGGTATCTCTGCCTGCCGGCCAAGGAGGGGCTGCTGCCCAGGGGTCCCACCAGAGGGTCTAACCTGAAACTGGGTCTCTTTTCTCTCCTCCTCTGCAGGGAGAACAAGGACACAATGAGTCTGAACAGCCCGTCCCCGAATGTTCAGCTGCCCTCCCCGGGCTCCCTGCACTGGGACATGAGCAGTACATCCTCATCTCCCAACTCCTTCCCCGAGTCCAGTGCTGGTACGATGGCGGAGCTGGAAGCTCCGAGACGATCCCCAGCCCTGCAGATCCCGGAAACCGTTGAGGAGCTGGTGACAGAGCCAGGGCCAGTCCTTGACCTTTGCCCTCCTCTGGAGCTGCTGATGGACACCGACCAAGAGCAGTTCCCTGGACAGGTCAGGGGCAGGGCACGGTGGCCCAGGGATGTGGAGCCTTCCCCCAGCAGACTCAAGGTAGGTGACCGTGACTCTGCACCACACTGCGCTGCACCATGTCATGACATGGAGTGCTGTGGACCATGGAGGTCTGTAGCATAGTGCTGGGAGCTGCTCCACACTCACCCACATTCTGGGGGTCTTGCAGAAGTGGTGGAAGATGATGTATGGGAAGCGCCAGGCGAGAGTCTATCCAGAGCAGCCGAGCAGTGAGTGGCCCCGACACCGAGCGCCCTTCAAAGAGCTGACACCCCACGGCAGCCCTGACAAGCGGCTGTGCTGGGGGGTGCCAGCCTCTTACTCATGTGTCCTCCCTCATCAGGTTCTTCCCAAGCAACTGGAGGTGCAGAGGAGCCTGCATCAGCCCAGGACATGTGGTGAGTGCTGGGGAGATGCCCAGATCCTGCCCCATACTTTCCACCTGTGCCCTGGCCGGTGCGGGTATCTCTGCCTGCCGGCCAAGGAGGGGCTGCTGCCCAGGGGTCCCACCAGAGGGTCTAAGCTGAAACTGGGTCTCTTTTTACTCCTCCTCTGCAGGGAGAACAAGGACACAATGACCTTGAACAGCCCATCCCCATGTGTTCAGCTGCCCTCCCCGGGCTCTCTGCACTGGGATTTGAGCAGTACATCCTCATCTCCCAACTCCTTCCCCGAGTCCAGTGCTGGTACGATGGCGGAGCTGGAAGCTCCGAGACGATCCCCAGCCCTCCAGAACCTTGAAACTGTTGAGGGTCCAGTGACAGAGCCAGGGCCAGCCCTTGAACAAGTTCTCCCTCTAGAGCGGCCATTGGAGACGGACCAAGAGCAGTCACCTGGACTGCTCAGAGACAGGGCGCAGAGCCCCATGGATGTGGAGCCTTCCCGCAGCAGACCCAAGGTAGGTGACTGTTACTCTGCAGAACACCGGGCCACACCATGTCTTCATATGGAGTGGTGTGGGGGGAGCATGGAGGTCTGTAGCATAGTGCTGGGAGCTGCTCCACACTCACCCATGTTCTGGGGTTTTTTGCAGAAGTGGTGGAAGATGATGTTTGGGAAGAGCAAGGCCAGAGTGCATCAGGAGCAGCCAAGCAGTGAGTGGCCCCGGCACCGAGCACCTGTGTCAGGGCTGACACCCCAATGCAGCCCTGCCACCGGGCTGTGCTGGGGGCTGCCAGCCTCTGACTCATGTCTCGTCCCTCGTCAGGTTCTTCCCAAGCAACCGGAGGTGCAGAGAAGCCTCTGTCACCCCAGGGCATGTGGTGAGTGCTGGGGAGATGCCCAGCTCCTGTCCCAGACTCTCTGCCTGTGCCCTGTCTTTGCCCAGAGTGGGCAGCCCTGCTTGCTGCCCGAGCAGGGGCTGCTGCCCGGGGGTCCCAGAGGAGGGCCCAGGCTGCAACTGGGTCTCTTCTCTCTCCTCCTCAGCCAGGAGAACGAGGAGACATTGAGCATGAAGGGCCTGTCCCCGCATGCCTCACTGAACAACCTGGGCTCATGCTTGGACAGAGGATCCGTCTGCCTGGATTCCTTCCCCGAGTCCAGCCCTGGTGGAGCTGGAAGCTCTCAACTGACTGTGAGCCTTCCAGACCCATCAAGCTTTTGAGGACCGGTGACAGAGCCAGTTCATCCCTTCACCCCTTCTATGGCATTTCTGGTTTTTTGTTGGAGATTTCACTCCTTTTGTTCCCCCACCCCCCCCACCCCGCCCCGCTATTGTTAGAGTTTCTCTTGATCCCTGTTCTTGTTTATAACCCAACTCCCATCTCTCTAACCCATTCTCAGTTCCCCATTGCTTACATCAAATATACAAACCCAAAACAACAAACCTGGAGTTTCTAGTGGTCAGTATTTCTCTCTCTCCCAGATTTGCTGCCACTCAGTTGCTCACCACTCCCACCAGAGTTGACTCATTTCACTCACACCAACAGTTCATCAAATCTAAATCAATTTTCAATACTCAGCTCCAAAATCAAGACCAACCAATCAGTGCCAGCAGAGCAGCCACTCCGTTGGGAATCAAACTCCTGCATGACAGGCAGGAGTTCTCCTGCTGACCCACAGAGCAGGATGCGGTTACAGACAGACACAGCAGCACTCCACACTCACTTGGTGCTTACTTGAACGTCTCAGTCCCACCTGCACAAGTTCTTTGGATGATAAATCCAAACCAGAACAACACTCGATATCATTATCGAGATGCCAATCATCAACCTCCGTGAGCTCCCTGGGCTCCCTCGTGGACACCAGATCTGTGTCTCTCTACTCTTTCCTGGAGCCCTGGCTGGTGCGATGGCGGAGCTGGAAGCTCTCAACCCATCGTGAGCCCTCCAGACCCATCAAGATTCTGGTATTTCATCCCCCCTTTTCTTCTAGAAGCCCCTTTCCGTGTACCACACTCCCAGATTTTCCAAGCAGAGCAGCACCTCTTCCGTTGTTTCTCTTTCTCTCTGTTTTTCTCTGTTTTCTAAAGCCAATACTAAGGGATGGGATTCATGGGGGAGGCACTGAGCACCCATGGGTGGGAGTAGGAGAGATAGGCACCCGTGGGTTTGGGAAGGTTCTGGGCCCCCATGAGTGGGCGGTAGGGTGCATGGGGTGTGAGGGGTGCTGAGCTCCTCCTGGGGTTGCATGAGGACACCCACAGGGGCAGGGCGGGTTGGTGCCCACAAAGAAGGGGAAGGTAGCACCCCAAACCCTGCTTCCTTGCTCCAGCCTGGCTCAGCGAAGGCCAGGAACCCTCCATCGTTGGAGAAGGCTGAGGAGGAGGAGGAGGACCCAGTGGACGCCCTGATCTCACGCACGGGCTGCGCCGCGCAGCACCGGGAGCTGCAGGACTGCATGGCGGCGCGGCAGGACTGGCGCCATTGCCAGCCCCAGGTCCGTGCTTTCGGCGAGTGCATGGCACGCCGGCAGCGTGACACCCAGCCCCGTGGAGCAGCACCTGGCTCACACCAAGCCCACCCTGTTTCACCACCTGGGAACTGAAATCACTGGGGACCTTTGGTGCTGGTGCTGTCACCCAGCCCACCCCCAGTGGCCCAGGTGTGGGGGGCAGCCACACCCCCCTGACCCCGATTTTCTGGCAGCAGCACTGGGGAATTAAATCTGTTGGTGGCCAAAGGGCTCGTTTCTGTCTGTGCCACCAGGGGGAGGGGATGCTTCTGGGCACAGATGGGTGTTTCTGGTCCAAAATAGCCCAAACTGGGAGCGCTTGGGGTACCCAAGCTGAGGCTCGGCTCTGCAACAGCCCTACCACGGATTTCTACTCTGTGTCCTTCCCTGTGCTGTCCCAAAGCTTTTCCAGCAATGGTCACAGACTGCTCAGGGCTGGGAGGGACCTCAAAGATCATTGAGTCCCACCCCCTGCCATGGGCAGGGACACCTCTCACCAGCTCTCTACCACGTCCTCTCCCAGCCTGGATTGACAGTGAGGATTTCCCTGACCCAAAGGCAGGACCCTGCACTTGTCCTTGTGGAACTTCATGAGGTTCCCCTGGGCCCACTTCTCCAGGTCCCTCCGCATGGCATCCCGTCCTTCCAGCGTGATAACCTCATGTTCCACAGGAGAGGATTGGGGTGGGAGGGGGGAACGGGGAAGTCAGAATTTCTCTCGTGAGAAGCCGCGTGGGGGTGGGGAAGGTGCTCTTCAGGAGTGAGAGGCTGCTCTGATGCTGCCTCCATGGAACAAAGCTATGAAAAAGAAAAGAAAAAGGCATTTGGGGGGGCTGGAAAGGACAGGCTGCCCACGGCATCTCCCGGGGGGCAGAAACTTTGAGGGCATCTCCTTGGGAGCTGGGTACAGGGGCTGCCAGCCAAAAATCACAACTGGCACAGGACTCCGAGTTGAGGGTGATGCCTTGAAAAGCAGGAATCAAAACTCCCCAGCCTTGGTGGCTGTTCAGCAGGTATTGTTTATGGCGGTGCTGGGCACACAGGGGATCACATGTGTTTTCCTGCTTCACTGAGTCCTCCCCTGCAGCCTTGTCCAGCCTTGGCTGCTCCTCTCCAAGACACCGGGGACACAGCCTGGGCTTCAGCAGACTCATCTGGCCAAGCACCTTCTTCCTATTGGTTGGAGGGAGGGATCCCCAAGTGGGATCACACTGCAGGCTCCCCTTGTAGCCCCTTGCCACAGGACCAGAGACGCCTGTAGCTCCTTGTAGCACTCTCGCTCCACGCTGCACAGAGTGTGGATGACCTCGAGGACCAGCTACTCCTTGTCCATGTCCATGGCTGGGTGTCTGCTAGGAGAAGGCTCCATGTCCGTGCTGCTCATGGCCTGTCCCAGACCTGTCCATGGCCCTGCTCTTGGTCAGTCTCCAGTGGCAGATCCAGTGGGAAGTCTTGGTGAAGGGCTGGCCCTGGCTCTGTCCCCAGTCCCTCAGGATCTTGATGGGTCTGGAGGGCTGGCGATGGCTTGAGAGCTTCCAGCTCCTCCATGGCACCGGGCCAGGGCTCGGGGAAGGAGTAGCGGGCCTTGGTGAAAGCCCATCTGAGAGAGATGTGAAGAGAGAGACAGCGGCATCCCGACCGCTGTGGAGGGAACACGGTGCTGGGGTGTGAGACTCATCTAGAGGTCAGCCTTGCTTCAGGGCCTCTGGGTCGAGCCTCAGGGCTTCAGGGCCTATCTCCACTGCAGCCCCTGAGACGCTGCTCAGCATGAGGGGGCCTGGGTGAGGGTCCCCTGTGGGTGCTGCTGGCCCCGGTCCGAGCCCACCCACATCCCCAGGCACCAGCACACCCACTGGGATACCAGCCACCTCCACCCCACTTCTGGGGGTGCCAGCGGTGCCTGAGGCCAGCTTGTGCTCGCAGGGGTCGGGCACTAAGGTGCTCGCACCCCAACCAGGGGAGGGAGGGAGGAAGGGATAGAGGGAAAGGTTGGGGGATGGATGGATGGATGGATGGATGGATGGATGGATGGATGGATGGATGGATGGATGGACCACAGCATTAGGAACAGAAAAATATTTATTGCTCCAACATTGCAGATGGGGGGTGACCCAGGGGATTCCCAGCCACAAAGCCAGCGGCAGATCAGGAGCTGGGAAACGTGTTCTTCGCCTTGTTCTTCGCAGTGTCACCCCCAGGCCTTGTGAAGCACACGTAGAGAGGCTGGCAGCAGCTCAGGTGGTTCTGCTTACAAGACATGCACACTGGTTATGCCAGTCTCTCAATTATTGCTAGTAGAATACATAGCTGATTTCAGGGATGTCTTAGCTGTTTGGTGGAAGCAGGTTGACCTCCTAAGGTTCAAGTCCTCTTAAAGTAGAATCATAGACTCATCAAATGATAGAATGGTCTGGGTTGGAAGGGACCAAGAGTGGGAAGCACTTCACCACGGATCATGAAGTTCCAACCCCCTGCCACAGGCAGGCCCACCAACCTCCAGGACTGGCTCTACAAGGCCCCACCCAACCTGGCCTTGAACACTTCCAGGGATGGGGCACCCACCACCTCTCTGGGCTGCCTGTTCCAGCCCCTCACCACTTTCTCTGTAAAAAACTTCCCCCTAATATCCAACCTAACCCTTCCCTTCTTCAGCTTCACTCCATCCCCCTTGGCCTGATGGTGAGATGTGCAAGGGAGAGAAAGAGGAGGACCCAAGCTGTAACTGTCTGTTGTTGAGGAGCAAGACCTTAGAGTTAGAAATGTGATGCTCAGGAGTTACCAACGTGCAAACTGCACTGTAGAATTTACTGGGAAGGGAAGGGACCGTAGATGGCAGTCTCTGTAGATCTCTCTTTTCAGCACTCTTCAGTGCTGGTCTCAGGGTTTAGAAAAGCTGGGAAAGATAGAGAAGTGTGAAAGCATGAGGAGAGGTCTTGAGAACCTTTCCCTTAACCGAGTTTGTAGCTGGTGAAGAGGTGAGGGCGTGTGTTAGGTTTTTAAACTCCTGAGTGATCTGCAGAAGGTGAAGAGGAAAAGATTCGCTGTTCCTTTCAGGTAGAATGTGTCATCTAATACATTTTCAGGTGACATGTCCACAAGAAACGCCTTGGGAAGTCCGAATGGCAAGAACTTGAAGGTGTAGAAAGCTCTTGTGGATTTTAAAGATTGTTAGACCATTTAGTAGATGAAAAGACACCGGAGGCTGTTAAAGGCCTCTTGGTCAGCAGGCGCCTGAGCCTGCAGGCTATCAAAGCTGGGAGAGTATCTGTCAGGCGTTGCCGTACGTGTTTGCATTTTTCTTCTCACCCATCCTCCACTGATCTCTGAGGACAGGTCGCTAGGTGGGAAAAGCCTGCTGGAGCAACGGTCTTACATTTGCCATGAAGGAATTCAGGTGTTTTGATTTCCACCCTTGCTTTTGTTACCCCGATTCTCGTCTTGTTTGGGTCCGTGGGGCTTGCAAAAGAAATGGAGTGAATCTTCTGGAACACTGAAGCTGGGAGTCACCCCAGTTCTAAGTGCTGAATAAACTGGGGCTGTTCAGCCTGGAGAAAAGAAGCCTGAGAGGGGATCTGATCAATGGTTATCAGTATATGAAGGGTGGGACACAGGGGGACATGGGCAGCCTCTTCTCAGTGTCTGTGGGGACAGGACAAGGGGCGATGGCCTCAAGTTGGAGCACAGGAAGTTCTACACCAATCTGGGATAGAGCTTCTTCCCGGTGAGGGTGAGGGAGCCCCGGGACAGGCTGCCCAGGGGGGTGTGGAGTCTCCTTCCCTGGAGATATTCCAGCCCTGTCTGGACGCCGACCTGTGCGACCTGTCCTAGGGAGCTGCTTTGGCAGGGGGGTTGGACCCGATGGGCTCTGGAGGTCTCTTCCAACCCCTACGGTTCTGTGAGTCTGTGATTCTGTGGCAGGAATTGTCCTGAGAACTGTCCTATTACACCATCCCATCCATGGAGGAGCAGGAGACATTTACCAATGGCAGAAACTAATGTGTTGTGATGGACTTCACAATAGGTCCTGAAGTGTGGGACACAGGGGGACCTGCAGCTTCTTACTTCCTTCAAGTTGAAGCAGGGATTTCAGAGCTTTGCAACCCAAGTCTGAGCACGCAGAACTCAGTAGGATTGCAAACAGTGCCCTGGCATCACCAACAGCTTGCATCTGAGGCTCATCATCTTTGGGATTGGTAGCTCGCACAGCCTGTGGTATGGGATGACTTGAGAAGCTTGAGAAGAACACCGGTGCCTGTAGCTTTTTAAGACACTTTCTGTCCTTAAATGTGAAAATTGGGATGTGCAGACTTGGTGGGGCATGGGCACAGGACCCATCATCGCTGCTTCTGATTCGGCTGCTGCCTCTGCTGGAGCTGGCTGAGCTCTAGCAAAGGACCTTCAGCACAAACTGACTTATTCCCTGCTTTTATTTAGGAAAGAAAAATCATCTGGTGCACACTGGGTTTAAAGAGCCTTTTCTAAACCTGCTATATAGCTGAGGGCACACTTGGCGTTTGTGTTGGCAGTGTGAAGCAAGAACAAAAACCATCGGTCTGTGCCAAAGAACTGGGTATAACAAAGCTGGTAACACGCCTTCTGCACTCTGGCACCAGTAAGGTCATCACTAGTGTGCTGTTCTGGAGATGTGACAGAGCTAGGTGGCAAGGTGGGGAAAGGAGGAGGAGGACTATAGCGGGAACGCAGGCCTTTTCATGGACAAGTTGTGATGCTTTGGCTTGTTTTGCAGGCTACAGGTCGATTTACTTTGAAGAAGAAGTAGATCTAACTCAAATCTGGAGGACATTGGAGATATCTGTAGGAAAGAAGTGATTGTTTACCCCGATGGTGAAAGAAAACCACCTGTTGGTGAAGGTTTCAATAGGTCATGGTTAAATCTGCGCTGTGTGGGGACGGCGGCGAGTGAGGATGGGCTTTACAGTCCTGGCTGTCTGCGGTGGGAGAGGGGACAGCTACCCAAACCCAAACCTGAGGGTTACACAGTTAACCTTGCAGGTTTCTGAGCCTGGAACTGGGTTTAGACGCTGGTTTGAGCCACGTGTTCAGCTCCCAGCTCCTGCATGGAGCAGCTTTGCCTCAAAGCCCTGTCATCTCGTATGCTTTTGTCTGTTGTTAGCAGGTGAGCTGAAGTTACCTTAGATGGAGCCTGGCCTACAGATGAGACATCTCGTTGCCTGATAAAAAGCCCTGAGCGACTGGCAGAGATGAATTATGAAGGCAGACTGGAGACTGTAGGAGCACAGGAAGTTCTGCACCAATCTGGGGAAGAGCTTCTTCCTGGTGAGGGTGAGGGAGCCCTGGGACAGGCTGCCCAGGGGGGTGTGGAGTCTCCTTCTCTGGAGATATTCCAGCCCCGGCTGGACGCCGACCTGTGCGACCTGTCCTAGGGAGCTGCTTTGGCAGGGGGCTTGGACCCCATGAGCTCTGGAGGTCCCTTCCAACCCCTACAGTTCTGTGAGTCTGTATCTCGGAAGCAGGGTGCTTGGTCCAAGGAATAAGCACCCAGAGGTGGGATCTTGGGTGTTCAAGGTAACGATTTTGTTCTGGTTGTGGGGTGTCAGGAGCAATCTGAAGTTTCCCTCTCCTGAAACGTTTCTTGCAAGGCGTGATGTGCTTGCTCTTCTCCTTACGCAGGTGGGACCCATTTCCAAGTAGGGCTGACAGGAGTGGCATGAGGAAGAGCCTTGGAGTGCCACCAGATTTATCCAATCAGAGTTCTGCTTGCCTCTGAGGGCACCAATGAGGGCTCAGCACCAATGAGGGCTCAGCATGCCCCTGATGCCACAAAGGGGGGTGTGGCTGCCGGGCAGGTGTAAGGGGGCGCAGGGCAGTTGGCACTGGACACTGTCGTCTGTCAGCGTCACTGCAGACTGCAGCCTCAGCCATTGCTTGTCAGTGTCTTGGTTGGCAGATAACTGGAGATCTTGGAACTCATTGGTGACCGGAGGGACACAGCTGTAGCTCAGCCCAAGCCATGGGTTGCTTCGGCGCCCTGGCTGTGGGTGATCTGATGCCATTCATTATGCTGGCGATGTATCTCCGGTTCATCTCCAGCTTTCAACGGGACAGGAAGCGCCGGGTAGGAGAACGTTGCAGCGCACTGAGCCGTGCCGAGTCCTGACATGGGGTGGTGTCGGGGGGTGTGGGTGGCTGGGAGCTGCTCCCATTTCACCAACGTTCTGGGGGTCTTGCTGTGGAGACCGGCGATGAGCAACAAGCAATTCGATATGAATTTTAGGTGAAGCCATTTATTGGGTGACATCACACGTATTCTATGCATTTCTTAGGGCAAAGGTTCTTGCTCCGCAGAACACTGTGCCACACCATGTCATGACATGGAGTAGTGTGGAGCATGGGGGAGTCCTGTAGCATAGGGCTGGGGGCTGCTCCACACTCACCCACGTTCTGGGGGTTTTTGCAGAAGAGGTGGAGGAGGAGGTTTGGGAAGACCAGGTCGAGAGTGTCTTCAGAGAAGCCAAGCTGTGAGTGGCCCCAGCATCGAGCGCCCTGGAAAGGGCTGACACCCCACAGCAGCCCTGACACGGGGCTGTGCTGGGGGCTGCCAGCCGCTCACTTGGTCTCGTCCCTCATCAGGTTCTTCCCAAGCAACTGGAAATCCAAAGAAGCCTGCGTCACCCCAGGCCATGTGAGTGCTCAGCTCCTGCCCCAGACTCTCCACCTGTGCCCTGCGCGTTTCGGGCATCCCCGCCTGCCTGCCGGCCAAGGAGGGGCTGCTGCCCGGGGGTCCCAGAGGAGGGCCCAGGCTGCAAATGGTCCCTTCTCTCTCCTCCTCTGCAGGGAGATCGAGGACACAAAGAGCGTGAACAGCCTGTCCCCGCGTGCTCGCCTGGGCTCCCCGGGATCTCTCTCGAGACACCTATCGGCATCTCTCCACTCCTTCCCCGAGTCCAGTGCTGGTACGATGGTGGAGCTGGAAGCTCTGAACCGATCCCCAGCCCTCCAGACCCCTGAAACTGCTGAGGGGCTGGTGACAGAGCCAGGGCCAGTCCTTAACCAAGACCTCCCTCTAGAGCGGCCATTGGAGACGTACCAAGAGCAGTCACCTGGACTGCTCAGAGACACGGCGCAGAGCCCCAAGGAAGTGCAGCCTTCCCCCACCAGACCCAAGGTAGGTGACCCTTGCTCTGCACCACACTGTGCCACAACATGTCATGACATAGAGTGGTGTGGGGGGAGCATGTGGGTCTGTAGCATAGCGCTGGCAGCTGCTCCACACTCACCCACGTTCTGGGGGTTTTTGCAGAAGTGGTGGACGAAGATATTTGGGAAGAGCAAGGCCAGGGTCCATGAGGAGCAGCCGAGCAGTGAGTGGCCCCAGCACCAAGCAAGCCGTAAAGGGGCGATACCCCATGGCAGCGCAGACACGCGTCTGTGCTGGGGGCTGCCAGCCTCTGACTCATGTCTCGTCCCTCATCAGGTTCTTCCCAAGCAAACGGAGGTGCAGAGAAGCCTCTCTCACCCCAGGACATGTGGTGAGTGCTGGGGAGACTCCCAGCTCCTGCCCCAGACTCTCCACCTGTGCCCTGCCCATTTCAGATATCCCTGCCTACCTGCTGGCCAAGGAGGGGCTGCTGCCCAGGGGTCCCACCAGAGGGTCTAAGCTGAAACTGAGTCTCTTCTCTCTCCTCGTCTGCAGGGAGAACGAGGACACAAAGAGCCGGAACAGCCTGTCACCGCGTGCTCGGCTGGGATCTGTGGGCTCCCCGGGCTCTCTCTCGGGACGCCTATCGGCATCTCTTGACTCTCTCCCCGTGTCCAGCGCTGGTGCGATGGCGGAGCTGGAAGCTCTGAACCAATCCCCAGCCCTCCAGACACCTGAAACCGTTGAGGATCCGGTGACAGAGCCAGGGCCAGTCCTTGACCTTTGCCCCCCTCTGGAGCTGCTGATGGACACCGACCAAGAGCAGTTCCCTGGACAGGTCAGGGGCAGGGCACGGTGGCCCAGGGATGTGGAGCCTTCCCCCAGCAGACTCAAGGTAGGTGACCGTTACTCAGCACCACACTGCGCTGCACCATGTCATGACATGGAGTGCTGTGGACCATGGAGGTCTGTAGCATAGTGCTGGGAGCTGCTCCACACTCACCCACATTCTGGGGGTCTTGCAGAAGTGGTGGAAGATGATGTATGGGAAGCGCCAGGCGAGAGTCTATCCAGAGCAGCCGAGCAGTGAGTGGCCCTGGCACCGAGCGCCCTTCAAATTGCTGACACCCCATGGCAGCCCTGAGAAGTGGCTGTGCTGGGGGCTGCCAGCCTCTTACTCATGTGTCCTCCCTCATCAGGTTCTTCCCAAGCAACTGGAAGTGCAGAGGAGCCTGCATCAGCCCAGGACATGTGGTGAGTGCTGGGGAGATGCCCAGATCCTGCCCCATACTTTCCACCTGTGCCCTGCCCGGTGCGGGTATCTCTGCCTGCCGGCCAAGGAGGGGCTGCTGCCCAGGGGTCCCACCAGAGGGTCTAACCTGAAACTGGGTCTATTCTCTCTCCTCCTCTGCAGGGAGGAGGAGGACACAATGAGTCTGAACAGCCCGTCCCCGAGTGTTCAGCTGCCCTCCCCGGGCTCCCTGCACTGGGACGTGAGCAGTACATCCTCATCTCCCAACTCCTTCCCCGAGTCCAGTGCTGGTACGATGGTGGAGCTGGAAGCTCCGAGACGATCCCCAGCCCTCAAGACCCCTGAAACTGTTGAGGGGCTGGTGAGAGAGCCAGGGCCAGCCCTTGACCAAGATCTCCCTCTAGAGCGGCCATTGGAGACAGACCAAGGGCAGTCACCTGCACTGCTCAGAGACAGGGTGCAGAGCCCCATGGAAGTGCAGCCTTCCCCTAGCAGTTCCCAGGTAGGTGACCGTTACTCTGCACCATACTGCGCCGCACCATTCATGACATGGAGTGGTGTGGGGGGAGCATGGGTGTCTGTATATAGGGCTGGGAGCTGCTCCACACTCACCCACGTTCTGGGGGTTTTTGCAGAAGTGGTGGACGAAGATATTTGGGAAGAGCAAGGCCAGAGTCCATGAGGAGCGGCCAAGCAGTGAGTGGCCCCGGCACCGAGCACCCTGTAAAGGGGTGATACCCCACTGCAGCGCAGGCACACGTCTGTGCTGGTGGCTGCCAGCCTCTGACTGATGTCTCATTCCTCATCAGGTTCTTCCCAATCAACTGGAGATGCAAACAAGCCTCTGTCACCCCAGGACACGTGGTGAGTGCTGGGGAGACTCCCAGCTCCTGCCTCAGACTCTCTGCCGGTGCCCTGTGCCCTGCCTGTTTCGGGTATCCCCACCTGCCTGCCGGCGAAGGAGGGGCTGCCGCCCGGGGGTCCCACCAGAATGGCCGAGCTGAAACCAGGTCTCTTCTCTCTCCTCCTAACCCGGGAGAACGAGGAGACAATGAGCCTGTACAGCCTGTCCCTGTGTGCTCGGCTGGGCTCCCTGGGCTCTGTCTCGAGCAGCACATCCGCATCTCTTGTCTCTCTCCCCGTGTCCAGCGCTGGTGCGATGGCGGAGCTGGAAGCTCTGAACCAATCCCCAGCCCTCCAGACACCTGAAACCGTTGAGGAGCCGGTGACAGAGCCAGGGCCAGTCCTTGACCTTTGCCCCCCTCTGGAGCTGCTGATGGACACCGACCAAGAGCAGTTCCCTGGACAGGTCAGGGGCAGGGCACGGTGGCCCAGGGATGTGGAGCCTTCCCCCAGCAGACTCAAGGTAGGTGACCGTTACTCAGCACCACACCGCCCTGCACCATGTCATGACATGGAGTGCTGTGGACCATGGAGGTCTGTAGCATAGTGCTGGGAGCTGCTCCACACTCACCCACATTCTGGGGGTCTTGCAGAAGTGGTGGAAGATGATGTATGGGAAGCGCCAGGCGAGAGTCTATTCAAAGAAGCCGAGCAGTGAGTGGCCCCGGCACCGAGCCCCCTTCAAAGAGCTGACACCCCACGGCAGCCCTGACAAGTGGCTGTGCTGGGGGGTGCCAGCCTCTTACTCATGTGTCCTCCCTCATCAGGTTCTTCCCAAGCAACTGGAGGTGCAGAGGAGCCTGCATCAGCCCAGGACATGTGGTGAGTGCTGGGGAGATGCCCAGATCCTGCCCCATACTTTCCACCTGTGCCCTGGCCGGTGCGGGTATCTCTGCCTGCCGGCCAAGGAGGGGCTGCTGCCCAGGGGTCCCACCAGAGGGTCTAACCTGAAACTGGGTCTCTTTTCTCTCCTCCTCTGCAGGGAGAACAAGGACACAATGAGTCTGAACAGCCCGTCCCCGAATGTTCAGCTGCCCTCCCCGGGCTCCCTGCACTGGGACATGAGCAGTACATCCTCATCTCCCAACTCCTTCCCCGAGTCCAGTGCTGGTACGATGGCGGAGCTGGAAGCTCCGAGACGATCCCCAGCCCTGCAGATCCCGGAAACCGTTGAGGAGCTGGTGACAGAGCCAGGGCCAGTCCTTGACCTTTGCCCTCCTCTGGAGCTGCTGATGGACACCGACCAAGAGCAGTTCCCTGGACAGGTCAGGGGCAGGGCACGGTGGCCCAGGGATGTGGAGCCTTCCCCCAGCAGACTCAAGGTAGGTGACCGTGACTCTGCACCACACTGCGCTGCACCATGTCATGACATGGAGTGCTGTGGACCATGGAGGTCTGTAGCATAGTGCTGGGAGCTGCTCCACACTCACCCACATTCTGGGGGTCTTGCAGAAGTGGTGGAAGATGATGTATGGGAAGCGCCAGGCGAGAGTCTATCCAGAGCAGCCGAGCAGTGAGTGGCCCCGACACCGAGCGCCCTTCAAAGAGCTGACACCCCACGGCAGCCCTGACAAGCGGCTGTGCTGGGGGCTGCCAGCCTCTTACTCATGTGTCCTCCCTCATCAGGTTCTTCCCAAGCAACTGGAGGTGCAGAGGAGCCTGCATCAGCCCAGGACATGTGGTGAGTGCTGGGGAGATGCCCAGATCCTGCCCCATACTTTCCACCTGTGCCCTGGCCGGTGCGGGTATCTCTGCCTGCCGGCCAAGGAGGGGCTGCTGCCCAGGGGTCCCACCAGAGGGTCTAAGCTGAAACTGGGTCTCTTTTTACTCCTCCTCTGCAGGGAGAACAAGGACACAATGACCTTGAACAGCCCATCCCCATGTGTTCAGCTGCCCTCCCCGGGCTCTCTGCACTGGGATTTGAGCAGTACATCCTCATCTCCCAACTCCTTCCCCGAGTCCAGTGCTGGTACGATGGCGGAGCTGGAAGCTCCGAGACGATCCCCAGCCCTCCAGAACCTTGAAACTGTTGAGGGTCCAGTGACAGAGCCAGGGCCAGCCCTTGAACAAGTTCTCCCTCTAGAGCGGCCATTGGAGACGGACCAAGAGCAGTCACCTGGACTGCTCAGAGACAGGGCGCAGAGCCCCATGGATGTGGAGCCTTCCCGCAGCAGACCCAAGGTAGGTGACTGTTACTCTGCAGAACACCGGGCCACACCATGTCTTCATATGGAGTGGTGTGGGGGGAGCATGGAGGTCTGTAGCATAGTGCTGGGAGCTGCTCCACACTCACCCATGTTCTGGGGTTTTTTGCAGAAGTGGTGGAAGATGATGTTTGGGAAGAGCAAGGCCAGAGTGCATCAGGAGCAGCCAAGCAGTGAGTGGCCCCGGCACCGAGCACCTGTGTCAGGGCTGACACCCCAATGCAGCCCTGCCACCGGGCTGTGCTGGGGGCTGCCAGCCTCTGACTCATGTCTCGTCCCTCGTCAGGTTCTTCCCAAGCAACCGGAGGTGCAGAGAAGCCTCTGTCACCCCAGGGCATGTGGTGAGTGCTGGGGAGATGCCCAGCTCCTGTCCCAGACTCTCTGCCTGTGCCCTGTCTTTGCCCAGAGTGGGCAGCCCTGCTTGCTGCCCGAGCAGGGGCTGCTGCCCGGGGGTCCCAGAGGAGGGCCCAGGCTGCAACTGGGTCTCTTCTCTCTCCTCCTCAGCCAGGAGAACGAGGAGACATTGAGCATGAAGGGCCTGTCCCCGCATGCCTCACTGAACAACCTGGGCTCATGCTTGGACAGAGGATCCGTCTGCCTGGATTCCTTCCCCGAGTCCAGCCCTGGTGGAGCTGGAAGCTCTCAACTGACTGTGAGCCTTCCAGACCCATCAAGCTTTTGAGGACCGGTGACAGAGCCAGTTCATCCCTTCACCCCTTCTATGGCATTTCTGGTTTTTTGTTGGAGATTTCACTCCTTTTGTTCCCCCACCCCCCCCACCCCGCCCCGCTATTGTTAGAGTTTCTCTTGATCCCTGTTCTTGTTTATAACCCAACTCCCATCTCTCTAACCCATTCTCAGTTCCCCATTGCTTACATCAAATATACAAACCCAAAACAACAAACCTGGAGTTTCTAGTGGTCAGTATTTCTCTCTCTCCCAGATTTGCTGCCACTCAGTTGCTCACCACTCCCACCAGAGTTGACTCATTTCACTCACACCAACAGTTCATCAAATCTAAATCAATTTTCAATACTCAGCTCCAAAATCAAGACCAACCAATCAGTGCCAGCAGAGCAGCCACTCCGTTGGGAATCAAACTCCTGCATGACAGGCAGGAGTTCTCCTGCTGACCCACAGAGCAGGATGCGGTTACAGACAGACACAGCAGCACTCCACACTCACTTGGTGCTTACTTGAACGTCTCAGTCCCACCTGCACAAGTTCTTTGGATGATAAATCCAAACCAGAACAACACTCGATATCATTATCGAGATGCCAATCATCAACCTCCGTGAGCTCCCTGGGCTCCCTCGTGGACACCAGATCTGTGTCTCTCTACTCTTTCCTGGAGCCCTGGCTGGTGCGATGGCGGAGCTGGAAGCTCTCAACCCATCGTGAGCCCTCCAGACCCATCAAGATTCTGGTATTTCATCCCCCCTTTTCTTCTAGAAGCCCCTTTCCGTGTACCACACTCCCAGATTTTCCAAGCAGAGCAGCACCTCTTCCGTTGTTTCTCTTTCTCTCTGTTTTTCTCTGTTTTCTAAAGCCAATACTAAGGGATGGGATTCATGGGGGAGGCACTGAGCACCCATGGGTGGGAGTAGGAGAGATAGGCACCCGTGGGTTTGGGAAGGTTCTGGGCCCCCATGAGTGGGCGGTAGGGTGCATGGGGTGTGAGGGGTGCTGAGCTCCTCCTGGGGTTGCATGAGGACACCCACAGGGGCAGGGCGGGTTGGTGCCCACAAAGAAGGGGAAGGTAGCACCCCAAACCCTGCTTCCTTGCTCCAGCCTGGCTCAGCGAAGGCCAGGAACCCTCCATCGTTGGAGAAGGCTGAGGAGGAGGAGGAGGACCCAGTGGACGCCCTGATCTCACGCACGGGCTGCGCCGCGCAGCACCGGGAGCTGCAGGACTGCATGGCGGCGCGGCAGGACTGGCGCCATTGCCAGCCCCAGGTCCGTGCTTTCGGCGAGTGCATGGCACGCCGGCAGCGTGACACCCAGCCCCGTGGAGCAGCACCTGGCTCACACCAAGCCCACCCTGTTTCACCACCTGGGAACTGAAATCACTGGGGACCTTTGGTGCTGGTGCTGTCACCCAGCCCACCCCCAGTGGCCCAGGTGTGGGGGGCAGCCACACCCCCCTGACCCCGATTTTCTGGCAGCAGCACTGGGGAATTAAATCTGTTGGTGGCCAAAGGGCTCGTTTCTGTCTGTGCCACCAGGGGGAGGGGATGCTTCTGGGGACAGATGGGTGTTTCTGGTCCAAAATAGCCCAAACTGGGAGCGCTTGGGGTACCCAAGCTGAGGCTCGGCTCTGCAACAGCCCTACCACGGATTTCTACTCTGTGTCCTTCCCTGTGCTGTCCCAAAGCTTTTCCAGCAATGGTCACAGACTGCTCAGGGCTGGGAGGGACCTCAAAGATCATTGAGTCCCACCCCCTGCCATGGGCAGGGACACCTCTCACCAGCTCTCTACCACGTCCTCTCCCAGCCTGGATTGACAGTGAGGATTTCCCCGACCCAAGGCCAGGACCCTGCACTTGTCCTTGTGGAACTTCATGAGGTTCCCCTGGGCCCACTTCTCCAGGTCCCTCCGCATGGCATCCCGTCCTTCCAGCGTGATAACCTCATGTTCCACAGGAGAGGATTGGGGTGGGAGGGGGGAACGGGGAAGTCAGAATTTCTCTCGTGAGAAGCCGCGTGGGGGTGGGGAAGGTGCTCTTCAGGAGTGAGAGGCTGCTCTGATGCTGCCTCCATGGAACAAAGCTATGAAAAAGAAAAGAAAAAGGCATTTGGGGGGGCTGGAAAGGACAGGCTGCCCACGGCATCTCCCGGGGGGCAGAAACTTTGAGGGCATCTCCTTGGGAGCTGGGTACAGGGGCTGCCAGCCAAAAATCACAACTGGCACAGGACTCCGAGTTGAGGGTGATGCCTTGAAAAGCAGGAATCAAAACTCCCCAGCCTTGGTGGCTGTTCAGCAGGTATTGTTTATGGCGGTGCTGGGCACACAGGGGATCACATGTGTTTTCCTGCTTCACTGAGTCCTCCCCTGCAGCCTTGTCCAGCCTTGGCTGCTCCTCTCCAAGACACCGGGGACACAGCCTGGGCTTCAGCAGACTCATCTGGCCAAGCACCTTCTTCCTATTGGTTGGAGGGAGGGATCCCCAAGTGGGATCACACTGCAGGCTCCCCTTGTAGCCCCTTGCCACAGGACCAGAGACGCCTGTAGCTCCTTGTAGCACTCTCGCTCCACGCTGCACAGAGTGTGGATGACCTCGAGGACCAGCTACTCCTTGTCCATGTCCATGGCTGGGTGTCTGCTAGGAGAAGGCTCCATGTCCGTGCTGCTCATGGCCTGTCCCAGACCTGTCCATGGCCCTGCTCTTGGTCAGTCTCCAGTGGCAGATCCAGTGGGAAGTCTTGGTGAAGGGCTGGCCCTGGCTCTGTCCCCAGTCCCTCAGGATCTTGATGGGTCTGGAGGGCTGGCGATGGCTTGAGAGCTTCCAGCTCCTCCATGGCACCGGGCCAGGGCTCGGGGAAGGAGTAGCGGGCCTTGGTGAAAGCCCATCTGAGAGAGATGTGAAGAGAGAGACAGCGGCATCCCGACCGCTGTGGAGGGAACACGGTGCTGGGGTGTGAGACTCATCTAGAGGTCAGCCTTGCTTCAGGGCCTCTGGGTCGAGCCTCAGGGCTTCAGGGCCTATCTCCACTGCAGCCCCTGAGACGCTGCTCAGCATGAGGGGGCCTGGGTGAGGGTCCCCTGTGGGTGCTGCTGGCCCCGGTCCGAGCCCACCCACATCCCCAGGCACCAGCACACCCACTGGGATACCAGCCACCTCCACCCCACTTCTGGGGGTGCCAGCGGTGCCTGAGGCCAGCTTGTGCTCGCAGGGGTCGGGCACTAAGGTGCTCGCACCCCAACCAGGGGAGGGAGGGAGGAAGGGATAGAGGGAAAGGTTGGGGGATGGATGGATGGATGGATGGATGGATGGATGGATGGATGGATGGATGGATGGATGGATGGACCACAGCATTAGGAACAGAAAAATATTTATTGCTCCAACATTGCAGATGGGGGGTGACCCAGGGGATTCCCAGCCACAAAGCCAGCGGCAGATCAGGAGCTGGGAAACGTGTTCTTCGCCTTGTTCTTCGCAGTGTCACCCCCAGGCCTTGTGAAGCACACGTAGAGAGGCTGGCAGCAGCTCAGGTGGTTCTGCTTACAAGACATGCACACTGGTTATGCCAGTCTCTCAATTATTGCTAGTAGAATACATAGCTGATTTCAGGGATGTCTTAGCTGTTTGGTGGAAGCAGGTTGACCTCCTAAGGTTCAAGTCCTCTTAAAGTAGAATCATAGACTCATCAAATGATAGAATGGTCTGGGTTGGAAGGGACCAAGAGTGGGAAGCACTTCACCACGGATCATGAAGTTCCAACCCCCTGCCACAGGCAGGCCCACCAACCTCCAGGACTGGCTCTACAAGGCCCCACCCAACCTGGCCTTGAACACTTCCAGGGATGGGGCACCCACCACCTCTCTGGGCTGCCTGTTCCAGCCCCTCACCACTTTCTCTGTAAAAAACTTCCCCCTAATATCCAACCTAACCCTTCCCTTCTTCAGCTTCACTCCATCCCCCTTGGCCTGATGGTGAGATGTGCAAGGGAGAGAAAGAGGAGGACCCAAGCTGTAACTGTCTGTTGTTGAGGAGCAAGACCTTAGAGTTAGAAATGTGATGCTCAGGAGTTACCAACGTGCAAACTGCACTGTAGAATTTACTGGGAAGGGAAGGGACCGTAGATGGCAGTCTCTGTAGATCTCTCTTTTCAGCACTCTTCAGTGCTGGTCTCAGGGTTTAGAAAAGCTGGGAAAGATAGAGAAGTGTGAAAGCATGAGGAGAGGTCTTGAGAACCTTTCCCTTAACCGAGTTTGTAGCTGGTGAAGAGGTGAGGGCGTGTGTTAGGTTTTTAAACTCCTGAGTGATCTGCAGAAGGTGAAGAGGAAAAGATTCGCTGTTCCTTTCAGGTAGAATGTGTCATCTAATACATTTTCAGGTGACATGTCCACAAGAAACGCCTTGGGAAGTCCGAATGGCAAGAACTTGAAGGTGTAGAAAGCTCTTGTGGATTTTAAAGATTGTTAGACCATTTAGTAGATGAAAAGACACCGGAGGCTGTTAAAGGCCTCTTGGTCAGCAGGCGCCTGAGCCTGCAGGCTATCAAAGCTGGGAGAGTATCTGTCAGGCGTTGCCGTACGTGTTTGCATTTTTCTTCTCACCCATCCTCCACTGATCTCTGAGGACAGGTCGCTAGGTGGGAAAAGCCTGCTGGAGCAACGGTCTTACATTTGCCATGAAGGAATTCAGGTGTTTTGATTTCCACCCTTGCTTTTGTTACCCCGATTCTCGTCTTGTTTGGGTCCGTGGGGCTTGCAAAAGAAATGGAGTGAATCTTCTGGAACACTGAAGCTGGGAGTCACCCCAGTTCTAAGTGCTGAATAAACTGGGGCTGTTCAGCCTGGAGAAAAGAAGCCTGAGAGGGGATCTGATCAATGGTTATCAGTATATGAAGGGTGGGACACAGGGGGACATGGGCAGCCTCTTCTCAGTGTCTGTGGGGACAGGACAAGGGGCGATGGCCTCAAGTTGGAGCACAGGAAGTTCTACACCAATCTGGGATAGAGCTTCTTCCCGGTGAGGGTGAGGGAGCCCCGGGACAGGCTGCCCAGGGGGGTGTGGAGTCTCCTTCCCTGGAGATATTCCAGCCCTGTCTGGACGCCGACCTGTGCGACCTGTCCTAGGGAGCTGCTTTGGCAGGGGGGTTGGACCCGATGGGCTCTGGAGGTCTCTTCCAACCCCTACGGTTCTGTGAGTCTGTGATTCTGTGGCAGGAATTGTCCTGAGAACTGTCCTATTACACCATCCCATCCATGGAGGAGCAGGAGACATTTACCAATGGCAGAAACTAATGTGTTGTGATGGACTTCACAATAGGTCCTGAAGTGTGGGACACAGGGGGACCTGCAGCTTCTTACTTCCTTCAAGTTGAAGCAGGGATTTCAGAGCTTTGCAACCCAAGTCTGAGCACGCAGAACTCAGTAGGATTGCAAACAGTGCCCTGGCATCACCAACAGCTTGCATCTGAGGCTCATCATCTTTGGGATTGGTAGCTCGCACAGCCTGTGGTATGGGATGACTTGAGAAGCTTGAGAAGAACACCGGTGCCTGTAGCTTTTTAAGACACTTTCTGTCCTTAAATGTGAAAATTGGGATGTGCAGACTTGGTGGGGCATGGGCACAGGACCCATCATCGCTGCTTCTGATTCGGCTGCTGCCTCTGCTGGAGCTGGCTGAGCTCTAGCAAAGGACCTTCAGCACAAACTGACTTATTCCCTGCTTTTATTTAGGAAAGAAAAATCATCTGGTGCACACTGGGTTTAAAGAGCCTTTTCTAAACCTGCTATATAGCTGAGGGCACACTTGGCGTTTGTGTTGGCAGTGTGAAGCAAGAACAAAAACCATCGGTCTGTGCCAAAGAACTGGGTATAACAAAGCTGGTAACACGCCTTCTGCACTCTGGCACCAGTAAGGTCATCACTAGTGTGCTGTTCTGGAGATGTGACAGAGCTAGGTGGCAAGGTGGGGAAAGGAGGAGGAGGACTATAGCGGGAACGCAGGCCTTTTCATGGACAAGTTGTGATGCTTTGGCTTGTTTTGCAGGCTACAGGTCGATTTACTTTGAAGAAGAAGTAGATCTAACTCAAATCTGGAGGACATTGGAGATATCTGTAGGAAAGAAGTGATTGTTTACCCCGATGGTGAAAGAAAACCACCTGTTGGTGAAGGTTTCAATAGGTCATGGTTAAATCTGCGCTGTGTGGGGACGGCGGCGAGTGAGGATGGGCTTTACAGTCCTGGCTGTCTGCGGTGGGAGAGGGGACAGCTACCCAAACCCAAACCTGAGGGTTACACAGTTAACCTTGCAGGTTTCTGAGCCTGGAACTGGGTTTAGACGCTGGTTTGAGCCACGTGTTCAGCTCCCAGCTCCTGCATGGAGCAGCTTTGCCTCAAAGCCCTGTCATCTCGTATGCTTTTGTCTGTCGTTAGCAGGTGAGCTGAAGTTACCTTAGATGGAGCCTGGCCTACAGATGAGACATCTCGTTGCCTGATAAAAAGCCCTGAGCGACTGGCAGAGATGAATTATGAAGGCAGACTGGAGACTGTAGGAGCACAGGAAGTTCTGCACCAATCTGGGGAAGAACTTCTTCCTGGTGAGGGTGAGGGAGCCCTGGGACAGGCTGCCCAGGGGGGTGTGGAGTCTCCTTCTCTGGAGATATTCCAGCCCCGGCTGGACGCCGACCTGTGCGACCTGTCCTAGGGAGCTGCTTTGGCAGGGGGGTTGGACCCGATGGGCTCTGCAGGTCCCTTCCAACCCCTACGGTTCTGTGAGTCTGTATCTCGGAAGCAGGGTGCTTGGTCCAAGGAATAAGCACCCAGAGGTGGGATCTTGGGTGTTCAAGGTAACGATTTTGTTCTGGTTGTGGGGTGTCAGGAGCAATCTGAAGTTTCCCTCTCCTGAAACGTTTCTTGCAAGGCGTGATGTGCTTGCTCTTCTCCTTACGCAGGTGGGACACATTTCCAAGTAGGGCTGACAGGAGTGGCATGAGGAAGAGCCTTGGAGTGCCACCAGATTTATCCAATCAGAGTTCTGCTTGCCTCTGAGGGCACCAATGAGGGCTCAGCACCAATGAGGGCTCAGCATGCCCCTGATGCCACAAAGGGGGGTGTGGCTGCCGGGCAGGTGTAAGGGGGCGCAGGGCAGTTGGCACTGGACACTGTCGTCTGTCAGCGTCACTGCAGACTGCAGCCTCAGCCATTGCTTGTCAGTGTCTTGGTTGGCAGATAACTGGAGATCTTGGAACTCATTGGTGACTGGAGGGACACAGCTGTAGCTCAGCCCAAGCCATGGGTTGCTTCGGCGCCCTGGCTGTGGGTGATCTGATGCCATTCATTATGCTGGCGATGTATCTCCGGTTCATCTCCAGCTTTCAACGGGACAGGAAGCGCCGGGTAGGAGAACGTTGCAGCGCACTGAGCCGTGCCGAGTCCTGACATGGGGTGGTGTCGGGGGGTGTGGGTGGCTGGGAGCTGCTCCCATTTCACCAACGTTCTGGGGGTCTTGCTGTGGAGACCGGCGATGAGCAACAAGCAATTCGATATGAATTTTCGGTGAAGCCATTTATTGGGTGACATCACACGTATTCTATGCATTTCTTAGGGCAAAGGTTCTTGCTCCGCAGAACACTGTGCCACACCATGTCATGACATGGAGTAGTGTGGAGCATGGGGGAGTCCTGTAGCATAGGGCTGGGGGCTGCTCCACACTCACCCACGTTCTGGGGGTTTTTGCAGAAGAGGTGGAGGAGGAGGTTTGGGAAGACCAGGTCGAGAGTGTCTTCAGAGAAGCCAAGCTGTGAGTGGCCCCAGCATCGAGCGCCCTGGAAAGGACTGACACCCCACAGCAGCCCTGACACGGGGCTGTGCTGGGGGCTGCCAGCCGCTCACTTGGTCTCGTCCCTCATCAGGTTCTTCCCAAGCAACTGGAAATCCAAAGAAGCCTGCGTCACCCCAGGCCATGTGAGTGCTGGAGAGACGCTCAGCTCCTGCCCCAGACTCTCCACCTGTGCCCTGCGCGTTTCGGGCATCCCCGCCTGCCTGCCGGCCAAGGAGGGGCTGCTGCCCGGGGGTCCCAGAGGAGGGCCCAGGCTGCAAATGGTCCCTTCTCTCTCCTCCTCTGCAGGGAGATCGAGGACACAGAGAGCCTGAACAGCCTGTCCCCGCGTGCTCGCCTGGGCTCCCCGGGATCTCTCTCGAGACACCTATCGGCATCTCTCCACTCCTTCCCCGAGTCCAGCACTGGTACGATGGTGGAGCTGGAAGCTCTGAACCGATCCCCAGCCCTCCAGACCCCTGAAACTGCTGAGGGGCTGGTGACAGAGCCAGGGCCAGTCCTTAACCAAGACCTCCCTCTAGAGCGGCCATTGGAGACGTACCAAGAGCAGTCACCTGGACTGCTCAGAGACACGGCGCAGAGCCCCAAGGAAGTGCAGCCTTCCCCCACCAGACCCAAGGTAGGTGACCCTTGCTCTGCACCACATTGTGCCACAACATGTCATGACATAGAGTGGTGTGGGGGGAGCATGGGGGTCTGTAGCATAGCGCTGGCAGCTGCTCCACACTCACCCACGTTCTGGGGGTTTTTGCAGAAGTGGTGGACGAAGATATTTGGGAAGAGCAAGGCCAGGGTCCATGAGGAGCAGCCGAGCAGTGAGTGGCCCCAGCACCAAGCAAGCCGTAAAGGGGCGATACCCCATGGCAGCGCAGACACGCGTCTGTGCTGGGGGCTGCCAGCCTCTGACTCATGTCTCGTCCCTCATCAGGTTCTTCCCAAGCAACCGGAGGTGCAGAGAAGCCTCTCTCACCCCAGGACATGTGGTGAGTGCTGGGGAGACTCCCAGCTCCTGCCCCAGACTCTCCACCTGTGCCCTGCCCATTTCAGATATCCCTGCCTACCTGCTGGCCAAGGAGGGGCTGCTGCCCAGGGGTCCCACCAGAGGGTCTAAGCTGAAACTGAGTCTCTTCTCTCTCCTCGTTAGCAGGGAGAACGAGGACACAAAGAGCCTGAATAGCCTGTCACCGCATGCTCGGCTGGGATCTGTGGGCACCCCGGGCTCACTCTCGAGACGCCTATCGGCATCTCTTGACTCTCTCCCCGTATCCAGCGCTGGTGCGATGGCGGAGCTGGAAGCTCTGAACCAATCCCCAGCCCTCCAGACAGCTGAAACCGTTGAGGATCCGGTGACAGAGCCAGGGCCAGTCATTGACCTTTGCCCCCCTCTGGAGCTGCTGATGGACACCGACCAAGAGCAGTTCCCTGGACAGGTCAGGGGCAGGGCACGGTGGCCCAGGGATGTGGAGCCTTCCCCCAGCAGACTCAAGGTAGGTGACCGTTACTCAGCACCACACCGCCCTGCACCATGTCATGACATGGAGTGCTGTGGACCATGGAGGTCTGTAGCATAGTGCTGGGAGCTGCTCCACACTCACCCACATTCTGGGGGTCTTGCAGAAGTGGTGGAAGATGATGTATGGGAAGCGCCAGGCGAGAGTCTATCCAGAGCAGCCGAGCAGTGAGTGGCCCCGGCACCGAGCGCCCTTCAAAGAGCTGACACCCCATGGCAGCCCTGACAAGTGGCTGTGCTGGGGGCTGCCAGCCTCTTACTCATGTGTCCTCCCTCATCAGGTTCTTCCCAAGCAACTGGAGGTGCAGAGGAGCCTGCATCAGCCCAGGACATGTGGTGAGTGCTGGGGAGATGCCCAGATCCTGCCCCATACTTTCCACCTGTGCCCTGCCCGGTGCGGGTATCCCTGCCTGCCGGCCAAGGAGGGGCTGCTGCCCAGGGGTCCCACCAGAGGGTCTAAGCTGAAACTGGGTCTCTTCTCTCTCCTCCTCTGCAGGGAGAAGGAGGACACAATGAGCCTGAACAGCCCATCCCCGTGTGTTCAGCTGCCCTCCCCGGGCTCCCTGCATTGGGACTTGAGCAGTACATCCTCATCTCCCAACTCCTTCCCCGAGTCCAGTGCTGGTACGATGGTGGAGCTGGAAGCTCCGAGACGATCCCCAGCCCTGCAGATCCCTGAAACTGTTGAGGGTCTGGTGACAGAGCCAGGTCCAGCCCTTCACCAAGATCTCCCTCTAGAGCGGCCATTGGAGATGGACCAAGGGCAGTCACCTGGACTGCTCAGAGACACGGCGCAGAGCCCCAAGGAAGTGCAGCCTTCCCCCAGCAGACCCAAGGTAGGTGACCGTTACTCAGCACCACACTGCGCTGCACCATGTCATGACATGGAGTGGTGTGGGGGGAGCATGGAGGTCTGTAGCATTGAGCTGGGAGCTGCTCCACACTCACCCATGTTCTGGGGTTTTTTTCAGAAGTGGTGGACGAAGATATTTGGGAAGAGCAAGTCCAGAGTGCATCAGGAGCAGCTGAGCAGTGAGTGACCCCAGCACCGAGTGCCCTTCAAAGAGCTGAAACCCCACTGCAGCCCTGACAAGTGGCTGTGCTAGGGGCTGCCATCCTCTTACTCATGTCACCTCCCTCATCAGGTTCTTCCCAAGCAACTGGAGGTGCAGAGGAGCCTGCATCACCGAGCCGATCCCCAGCCCTCCAGAACCTTGAAACTGTTGAGGGTCCAGTGACAGAGGCAGCGCCAGTCCTTGAACAAGACCCCTCTCTGGAGCTGCCAATGGAGACAGACCAAGGGCAGTCACCTGGACTGCTCAGAGACAGGGCGCAGAGCCCCATGGATGTGGAGCCTTCCCGCAGCAGACCCAAGGTAGGTGACTGTTACTCTGCAGAACACCGGGCCACACCATGTCTTGATATGGAGTGGTGTCGGGAGAGCATGGAGGTCTGTAGCATAGTGCTGGGAGCTGCTCCACACTCACCCATGTTCTGGGGTTTTTTGCAGAAGTGGTGGAAGATGATGTTTAGGAAGAGCAAGGCCAGAGTGCATCTGGAGCGACCAAGCAGTGAGTGGACCCGGCACCGAGCACCTGTGTTAGGGCTGACACCCCACTGCAGCCCTGCCACGGGGCTGTGCTGGGGGCTGCCAGCCTCTGACTCATGTCTCGTCCCTTGTCAGGTTCTTCCCAATCAACCGGAGGTGCAGAGAAGCCTCTGTCATCCCAGGACATGTGGTGAGTGCTGGGGAGATGCCCAGCTCCTGTCCTAGACTCTCCACCTGTGCCCTGTCTTTGCCCAGAATTGGCAGCCCTGCCTGCTGCCCGAGCAGGGGCTGCTGCCTGGGGGTCCCAGAGGAGGGCCCAGGCTGCAACTGGGTCTCTTCTCTCTCCTCCTCAGCCAGGAGAACGAGGAGACATTGAGCATGAAGGGCCTGTCCCCGCATGCCTCACTGAACAACCTGGGCTCATGCTTGGACAGAGGATCCGTCTGCCTGGATTCCTTCCCCGAGTCCAGCCCTGGTGGAGCTGGAAGCTCTCAACTGACTGTGAGCCTTCCAGACCCATCAAGCTTTTGAGGACCGGTGACAGAGCCAGTTCATCCCTTGACCCCTTCTATGGCATTTCTGGGCCTTTCTTGGAGATTTCACTCCTTTTGTTTTCCCCACACCCCGCCCCGCTATTGTTAGAGTTTCTCTTGATCCCTGTTCTTGTTTGTAACCCAACTCCCGTCTCTCTAACCCATTCTCAGTTCCCCATTGGTTGCATCAAATATACAAACCCAAAACAACAAACCTGGAGTTTCTAGTGGTCAGTATTTCTCTCTCTCCCAGATTTGCTGCCACTCAGTTGCTCACCACTCCCACCAGAGTTGACTCATTTCACTCACACCAACAGTTCATCAAATCTAAATCAATTTTCAATACTCAGCTCCAAAATCAAGACCAACCAATCAGTGCCAGCAGAGCAGCCACTCCGTTGGGAATCAAACTCCTGCATGACAGGCAGGAGTTCTCCTGCTGACCCACAGAGCAGGATGCGGTTACAGACAGACACAGCAGCACTCCACACTCACTTGGTGCTTACTTGAACGTCTCAGTCCCACCTGCACAAGTTCTTTGGATGATAAATCCAAACCAGAACAACACTCGATATCATTATCGAGATGCCAATCATCAATCTCCGTGAGCTCCCTGGGCTCCCTCGTGGACACCAGATCTGTGTCTCTCTACTCTTTCCTGGAGCCCTGGCTGGTGCGATGGCGGAGCTGGAAGCTCTCAACCCATCGTGAGCCCTCCAGACCCATCAAGATTCTGGTATTTCATCCCCCCTTTTCTTCTAGAAGCCCCTTTCCGTGTACCACACTCCCAGATTTTCCAAGCAGAGCAGCACCTCTTCCGTTGTTTCTCTTTCTCTCTGTTTTTCTCTTTTTTCTAAAGCCAATCCTAAGGGATGGGATTCATGGGGGAGGCACTGAGCACCCATGGGTGGGAGTAGGGGAGATAGGCACCCGTGGGTTTGGGAAGGTTCTGGGCCCCCATGAGTGGGCGGTAGGGTGCATGGGGTGTGAGGGGTGCTGAGCTCCTCCTGGGGTTGCATGAGGACACCCACAGGGGCAGGGCGGGTTGGTGCCCACAAAGAAGGGGAAGGTAGCACCCCAAACCCTGCTTCCTTGCTCCAGCCTGGCTCAGCGAAGGCCAGGAACCCTCCATCGTTGGAGAAGGCTGAGGAGGAGGAGGAGGACCCAGTGGACGCCCTGATCTCACGCACGGGCTGCGCCGCGCAGCACCGGGAGCTGCAGGACTGCATGGCGGCGCGGCAGGACTGGCGCCATTGCCAGCCCCAGGTCTGTGCTTTCGGCGAGTGCATGGCACGCCGGCAGCGTGACACCCAGCCCCGTGGAGCAGCACCTGGCTCACACCAAGCCCACCCTGCTTCACCACCTGGGAACTGAAATCACTGGGGACCTTTGGTGCTGGTGCTGTCACCCAGCCCACCCCCAGTGGCCCAGGTGTGGGGGGCAGCCACACCCCCCTGACCCCGATTTTCTGGCAGCAGCACTGGGGAATTAAATCTGTTGGTGGCCAAAGGGCTCCTTTCTGTCTGTGCCACCAGGGGGAGGGGATGCTTCTGGGGCCAGATGGGTGTTTCCGGTCCAAAATAGCCCAAACTGGGAGCGCTTGGGGTACCCAAGCTGAGGCTCGGCTCTGCAACAGCCCTACCACGGATTTCTACTCTGTGTCCTTCCCTGTGCTGTCCCAAAGCTTTTCCAGCAATGGTCACAGACTGCTCAGGGCTGCGAGGGACCTCAAAGATCATTGAGTCCCACCCCCTGCCATGGGCAGGGACACCTCTCACCAGCTCTCTACCACGTCCTCTCCCAGCCTGGATTGACAGTGAGGATTTCCCTGACCCAAAGGCAGGACCCTGCATTTGTCCTTGTGGAACTTCATGAGGTTCCCCTGGGCCCACTTCTCCAGGTCCCTCCGCATGGCATCCCGTCCTTCCAGCGTGATAACCTCATGTTCCACAGGAGAGGATTGGGGTGGGAGGGGGAAACGGGGAAGGCAGAATTTCTCTCGTGAGAAGCCGCGTGGGGGTGGGGAAGGTGCTCTTCAGGAGTGAGAGGCTGCTCTGATGCTGCCTCCATGGAACAAAGCTATGAAAAAGAAAAGAGAAAGGCATTTGCGTGGGGCTGGAAAGGACAGGCTGCCCACGGCATCTCCTGGGGGGCAGAAACTTTGAGGGCATCTCCTTGGGAGCTGGGTACAGGGGCTGCCAGCCAAAAATCACAACAGGCACAGGACTCCGAGTTGAGGGTGATGCCTTGAAAAGCAAGAATCAAAACTCCCCAGCCTTGGTGGCTGTTCAGCAGGTATTGTTTATGGTGGTGCTGGGCACACAGGGGATCACATGTGTTTTCCTGCTTCACTGAGTCCTCCCCTGCAGCCTTGTCCAGCCTTGGCTGCTCCTCTCCAAGACACCGGGGACACAGCCTGGGCTTCAGCAGACTCATCTGGCCAAGCACCTTCTTCCTATTGGTTGGAGGGAGGGATCCCCAAGTGGGATCACACTGCAGGCTCCCCTTGTAGCCCCTTGCCACAGGACCAGAGACGCCTGTAGCTCCTTGTAGCACTCTCGCTCCACGCTGCACAGAGTGTGGATGACCTCGAGGACCAGCTACTCCTTGTCCATGTCCATGGCTGGGTGTCTGCTAGGAGAAGGCTCCATGTCCGTGCTGCTCATGGCCTGTCCCAGACCTGTCCATGGCCCTGCTCTTGGTCAGTCTCCAGTGGCAGATCCAGTGGGAAGTCTTGGTGAAGGGCTGGCCCTGGCTCTGTCCCCAGTCCCTCAGGATCTTGATGGGTCTGGAGGGCTGGCGATGGCTTGAGAGCTTCCAGCTCCTCCATGGCACCGGGCCAGGGCTCGGGGAAGGAGTAGCGGGCCTTGGTGAAAGCCCATCTGAGAGAGATGTGAAGAGAGAGACAGCGGCATCCCAACCGCTGTGGAGGGAACACGGTGCTGGGGTGTGAGACTCATCTAGAGGTCAGCCTTGCTTCAGGGCCTCTGGGTCGAGCGAGCCTCAGGGCTTCAGGGCCTATCTCCACTGCAGCCCCTGAGACGCTGCTCAGCATTCGGGGGCCTGGGTGAGGGTCCCCTGTGGGTGCTGCTGGCCCCGTTCCGAGCCCACCCACATCCCCAGGCACCAGCACACCCACTGGGATACCAGCCACCTCCACCCCACTTTTTGGGGTGCCAGCGGTGCCTGAGGCCAGCTTGTGCTCGCAGGGGTCAGGCACTAAGGGGCTCGCACCCCAACCAGGGGAGGGAGGGAGGGAGGAAGGGATAGAGGGAAAGGTTGGGGGATGGATGGATGGATGGATGGATGGATGGATGGATGGATGGATGGATGGATGGATGGATGGATGGAAGGATGGACCACAGCATTAGGAACAGAAAAATATTTATTGCTCCAACATTGCAGATGGGGGGTGACCCAGGGGATTCCCAGCCACAAAGCCAGCGGCAGATCAGGAGCTGGGAAACGTGTTCTTCGCCTTGTTCTTCGCAGTGTCACCCCCAGGCCTTGAGAAGCACATGTAGAGAGGCTGGCAGCAGCTCAGGTGGTTCTGCTTACAAGACATGCACACTGGTTATGCCAGTCTCTCAATTATTGCTAGTAGAATACATAGCTGATTTCAGGGATGTCTTAGCTGTTTGGTGGAAGCAGGTTGACCTCCTAAGGTTCAAGTCCTCTTAAAGTAGAATCATAGACTCATCAAATGATAGAATGGTCTGGGTTGGAAAGGACCAAGAGTGGGAAGCACTTCACCACGGATCATGAAGTTCCAACCCCCTGCCACAGGCAGGCCCACCAACCTCCAGGACTGGATCTACAAGGCCCCACCCAACCTGGCCTTGAACACTTCCAGGGATGGGGCACCCACCACCTCTCTGGGCTGCCTGTTCCAGCCCCTCACCACTTTCTCTGTAAAAAACTTCCCCCTAATATCCAACCTAACCCTTCCCTTCTTCAGCTTCACTCCATCCCCCTTGGCCTGATGGTGAGATGTGCAAGGGAGAGAAAGAGGAGGACCCAAGCTGTAACTGTCTGTTGTTGAGGAGCAAGACCTTAGAGTTAGAAATGTGATGCTCAGGAGTTACCAACGTGCAAACTGCACTGTAGAATTTACTGGGAAGGGAAGGGACCGTAGATGGCAGTCTCTGTAGATCTCTCTTTTCAGCACTCTTCAGTGCTGGTCTCAGGGTTTAGAAAAGCTGGAAGAGATAAAGAAGTGTGAAAGCATGAGGAGAGGTCTTGAGAACCTTTCCCTTAACCGAGTTTGTAGCTGGTGAAGAGGTGAGGGCCTGTGTTAGGTTTTTAAACTCCTGAGTGATCTGCAGAAGGTGAAGAGGAAAAGATTTGCTGTTCCTTTCAGGTAGAATGTGTCATCTAATACATTTTCAGGTGACATGTCCACAAGAAACGCCTTGGGAAGTCCGAATGGCAAGAACTTGAAGGTGTAGAAAGCTCTTGTGGATTTTAAAGATTGTTAGACCATTTAGTAGATGAAAAGACACCGGAGGCTGTTAAAGGCCTCTTGGTCAGCAGGCGCCTGAGCCTGCAGGCTATCAAAGCTGGGAGAGTATCTGTCAGGCGTTGCCGTACGTGTTTGCATTTTTCTTCTCACCCATCCTCCACTGATCTCTGAGGACAGGTCGCTAGGTGGGAAAAGCCTACTGGAGCAACGGTCTTACATTTGCCATGAAGGAATTCAGGTGTTTTGATTTCCACCCTTGCTTTTGTTACCCCGATTCTCGTCTTGTTTGGGTCCGTGGGGCTTGCAAAAGAAATGGAGTGAATCTTCTGGAACACTGAAGCTGGCCACTGGGAGCCACCCCAGTTCTCAGTGCTGAATGAACTGGGGCTGTTCAGCCTGGAGAAAAGAAGCCTGAGAGGGGATCTGATCAATGGTTATCAATATCTGAAGGCTGGGACACAGGGGGACATGGCCAGCCTCTTCTCAGTGTCTGTGGGGACAGGACAAGGGGCGATGGCCTCAAGTTGGAGCACAGGAAGTTCTACACCAATCTGGGGAAGAGCTTCTTCCCGGTGAGGGTGAGGGAGCCCTGGGACAGGCTGCCCAGGGGGGTGTGGAGTCTCCTTCCCTGGAGATATTCCAGCCCTGTCTGGATGCCGACCTGTGCGACCTGTCCTAGGGAGCTGCTTTGGCAGGGGGGTTGGACCCGATGGGCTCTGGAGGTCTCTTCCAACCCCTACGGTTCTGTGAGTCTGTGATTCTGTGGCAGGAGTTGTCCTGAGAACTGTCCTATTACACCATCCCATCCATGGAGGAGCAGGAGACATTTACCAATGGCAGAAACTAATGTGTTGTGATGGACTTCACAATAGGTCCTGAAGTGTGGGACACAGGGGGACCTGCAGCTTCTTACTTCCTTCAAGTTGAAGCAGGGATTTCAGAGCTTTGCAACCCAAGTCTGAGCACGCAGAACTCAGTAGGATTGCAAACAGTGCCCTGGCATCACCAACAGCTTGCATCTGAGGCTCATCATCTTTGGGATTGGTAGCTCGCACAGCCTGTGGTATGGGATGACTTGAGAAGCTTGAGAAGAACACCGGTGCCTGTAGCTTTTTAAGACACTTTCTGTCCTTAAATGTGAAAATTGGGATGTGCAGACTTGGTGGGGCATGGGCACAGGACCCATCATCGCTGCTTCTGATTCGGCTGCTGCCTCTGCTGGAGCTGGCTGAGCTCTAGCAAAGGACCTTCAGCACAAACTGACTTATTCCCTGCTTTTATTTAGGAAAGAAAAATCATCTGGTGCACACTGGGTTTAAAGAGCCTTTTCTAAACCTGCTATATAGCTGAGGGCACACTTGGCGTTTGTGTTGGCAGTGTGAAGCAAGAACAAAAACCATCGGTCTGTGCCAAAGAACTGGGTATAACAAAGCTGGTAACACGCCTTCTGCACTCTGGCACCAGTAAGGTCATCACTAGTGTGCTGTTCTGGAGATGTGACAGAGCTAGGTGGCAAGGTGGGGAAAGGAGGAGGAGGACTATAGCGGGAACGCAGGCCTTTTCATGGACAAGTTGTGATGCTTTGGCTTGTTTTGCAGGCTACAGGTCGATTTACTTTGAAGAAGAAGTAGATCTAACTCAAATCTGGAGGACATTGGAGATATCTGTAGGAAAGAAGTGATTGTTTACCCCGATGGTGAAAGAAAACCACCTGTTGGTGAAGGTTTCAATAGGTCATGGTTAAATCTGCGCTGTGTGGGGACGGCGGCGAGTGAGGATGGGCTTTACAGTCCTGGCTGTCTGCGGTGGGAGAGGGGACAGCTGCCCAAACCCAAACCTGAGGGTTACACAGTTAACCTTGCAGGTTTCTGAGCCTGGAACTGGGTTTAGACGCTGGTTTGAGCCACGTGTTCAGCTCCCAGCTCCTGCATGGAGCAGCTTTGCCTCAAAGCCCTGTCATCTCGTATGCTTTTGTCTGTCGTTAGCAGGTGAGCTGAAGTTACCTTAGATGGAGCCTGGCCTACAGATGAGACATCTCGTTGCCTGATAAAAAGCCCTGAGCGACTGGCAGAGATGAATTATGAAGGCAGACTGGAGACTGTAGGAGCACAGGAAGTTCTGCCCCAATCTGGGGAAGAACTTCTTCCTGGTGAGGGTGAGGGAGCCCTGGGACAGGCTGCCCAGGGGGGTGTGGAGTCTCCTTCTCTGGAGATATTCCAGCCCCGGCTGGACGCCGACCTGTGCGACCTGTCCTAGGGAGCTGCTTTGGCAGGAGGGTTGGACCCGATGGGCTCTGCAGGTCCCTTCCAACCCCTACGGTTCTGTGAGTCTGTATCTCGGAAGCAGGGTGCTTGGTCCAAGGAATAAGCACCCAGAGGTGGGATCTTGGGTGTTCAAGGTAACGATTTTGTTCTGGTTGTGGGGTGTCAGGAGCAATCTGAAGTTTCCCTCTCCTGAAACGTTTCTTGCAAGGCGTGATGTGCTTGCTCTTCTCCTTACGCAGGTGGGACCCATTTCCAAGTAGGGCTGACAGGAGTGGCATGAGGAAGAGCCTTGGAGTGCCACCAGATTTCTCCAATCAGAGTTCTGCTTGCCTCTGAGGGCACCAATGAGGGCTCAGCACCAATGAGGGCTCAGCATGCCCCTGATGCCACAAAGGGGGGTGTGGCTGCCGGGCAGGTGTAAGGGGGCGCAGGGCAGTTGGCACTGGACACTGTCGTCTGTCAGCGTCACTGCAGACTGCAGCCTCAGCCATTGCTTGTCAGTGTCTTGGTTGGCAGATAACTGGAGATCTCGGAGCTCATTGGTGACCGGAGGGACACAGCTGTAGCTCAGCCCAAGCCATGGGTTGCTTCGGCGCCCTGGCTGTGGGTGATCTGATGCCATTCATTATGCTGGCGATGTATCTCCGGTTCATCTCCACCTTTCAACGGGACAGGAAGCGCCGGGTAGGAGAACGTTGCAGCGCACTGAGCCGTGCCGAGTCCTGACATGGGGTGGTGTCGGGGGGTGTGGGTGGCTGGGAGCTGCTCCCATTTCACCAACGTTCTGGGGGTCTTGCTGTGGAGACCGGCGATGAGCAACAAGCAATTCAATATGAATTTTAGGTGAAGCCATTTATTGGGTGAAATCACACGTATTCTATGCATTTCTTAGGGCAAAGGTTCTTGCTCCGCAGAACACTGTGCCACACCATGTCATGACATGCAGTAGTGTGGAGCATGGGGGAGTCCTGTAGCATAGGGCTGGGGGCTGCTCCACACTCACCCACGTTCTGGGGGTTTTTGCAGAAGAGGTGGAGGAGGAGGTTTGGGAAGACCAGGTCGAGAGTGTCTTCAGAGAAGCCAAGCTGTGAGTGGCCCCAGCATCGAGCGCCCTGGAAAGGACTGACACCCCACAGCAGCCCTGACACGGGGCTGTGCTGGGGGCTGCCAGCCGCTCACTTGGTCTCGTCCCTCATCAGGTTCTTCCCAAGCAACTGGAAATCCAAAGAAGCCTGCGTCACCCCAGGCCATGTGAGTGCTGGAGAGACGCTCAGCTCCTGCCCCAGATTCTCCACCTGTGCCCTGCGCGTTTCGGGCATCCCCGCCTGCCTGCCGGCCAAGGAGGGGCTGATGCCCGGGGGTCCCAGAGGAGGGCCCAGGCTGCAAATGGTCCCTTCTCTCTCCTCCTCTGCAGGGAGATCGAGGACACAAAGAGCGTGAACAGCCTGTCCCCGCGTGCTCGCCTGGGCTCCCCGGGATCTCTCTCGAGACACCTATCGGCATCTCTCCACTCCTTCCCCGAGTCCAGCGCTGGTACGATGGTGGAGCTGGAAGCTCTGAACCGATCCCCAGCCCTCCAGACCCCTGAAACTGCTGAGGGGCTGGTGACAGAGCCAGGGCCAGTCCTTAACCAAGACCTCCCTCTAGAGCGGCCATTGGAGACGTACCAAGAGCAGTCACCTGGACTGCTCAGAGACACGGCGCAGAGCCCCAAGGAAGTGCAGCCTTCCCCCACCAGACCCAAGGTAGGTGACCCTTGCTCTGCACCACACTGTGCCACAACATGTCATGACATAGAGTGGTGTGGGGGGAGCATGTGGGTCTGTAGCATAGCGCTGGCAGCTGCTCCACACTCACCCACGTTCTGGGGGTTTTTGCAGAAGTGGTGGACGAAGATATTTGGGAAGAGCAAGGCCAGGGTCCATGAGGAGCAGCCGAGCAGTGAGTGGCCCCAGCACCAAGCAAGCCGTAAAGGGGCGATACCCCATGGCAGCGCAGACACGCGTCTGTGCTGGGGGCTGCCAGCCTCTGACTCATGTCTCGTCCCTCATCAGGTTCTTCCCAAGCAACCGGAGGTGCAGAGAAGCCTCTCTCACCCCAGGACATGTGGTGAGTGCTGGGGAGACTCCCAGCTCCTGCCCCAGACTCTCCACCTGTGCCCTGCCCATTTCAGATATCCCTGCCTACCTGCTGGCCAAGGAGGGGCTGCTGCCCAGGGGTCCCACCAGAGGGTCTAAGCTGAAACTGAGTCTCTTCTCTCTCCTCGTCTGCAGGGAGAACGAGGACACAAAGAGCCGGAACAGCCTGTCACCGCGTGCTCGGCTGGGATCTGTGGGCTCCCTGGGCTCTCTCTCGGGACGCCTATCGGCATCTCTTGACTCTCTCCCCGTATCCAGCGCTGGTGCGATGGCGGAGCTGGAAGCTCTGAACCAATCCCCAGCCCTCCAGACACCTGAAACCGTTGAGGAGCCGGTGACAGAGCCAGGGCCAGTCCTTGACCTTTGCCCCCCTCTGGAGCTGCTGATGGACACCGACCAAGAGCAGTTCCCTGGACAGGTCAGGGGCAGGGCACGGTGGCCCAGGGATGTGGAGCCTTCCCCCAGCAGACTCAAGGTAGGTGACCGTTACTCAGCACCACACCGCCCTGCACCATGTCATGACATGGAGTGCTGTGGACCATGGAGGTCTGTAGCATAGTGCTGGGAGCTGCTCCACACTCACCCACATTTTGGGGGTCTTGCAGAAGTGGTGGAAGATGATGTATGGGAAGCGCCAGGCGAGAGTCTATCCAGAGCAGCCAAGCAGTGAGTGGCCCCGGCACCGAGCCCCCTTCAAATTGCTGACACCCCATGGCAGCCCTGAGAAGCGGCTGTGCTGGGGGGTGCCAGCCTCTTACTCATGTGTCCTCCCTCATCAGGTTCTTCCCAAGCAACCGGAGGTGCAGAGGAGCCTGCATCAGCCCAGGACATGTGGTGAGTGCTGGGGAGATGCCCAGATCCTGCCCAATACTTTCCACCTGTGCCCTGCCCGGTGCGGGTATCCCTGCCTGCCGGCCAAGGAGGGGCTGCTGCCCAGGGGTCCCACCAGAGGGTCTAAGCTGAAACTGGGTCTCTTCTCTCTCCTCCTCTGCAGGGAGAAGGAGGACACAATGAGCCTGAACAGCCCATCCCCGTGTGTTCAGCTGCCCTCCCCGGGCTCCCTGCATTGGGACTTGAGCAGTACATGCTCATCTCCCAACTCCTTCCCCGAGTCCAGTGCTGGTACGATGGTGGAGCTGGAAGCTCCGAGCCGATCCCCAGCCCTCCAGACCCCTGAAACTGTTGAGGGTCTGGTGACAGAGCCAGGTCCAGCCCTTCACCAAGATCTCCCTCTAGAGCGGCCATTGGAGATGGACCAAGGGCAGTCACCTGGACTGCTCAGAGACACGGCGCAGAGCCCCAAGGAAGTGCAGCCTTCCCCCAGCAGACCCAAGGTAGGTGACCGTTACTCAGCACCACACTGCGCTGCACCATGTCATGACATGGAGTGGTGTGGGGGGAGCATGGAGGTCTGTAGCATTGAGCTGGGAGCTGCTCCACACTCACCCATGTTCTGGGGTTTTTTTCAGAAGTGGTGGACGAAGATATTTGGGAAGAGCAAGTCCAGAGTGCATCAGGAGCAGCTGAGCAGTGAGTGACCCCAGCACCGAGTGCCCTTCAAAGTGCTGAAAAAGCCACTGCAGCCCTGACAAGTGGCTGTGCTAGGGGCTGCCATCCTCTTACTCATGTCACCTCCCTCATCAGGTTCTTCCCAAGCAACTGGAGGTGCAGAGGAGCCTGCATCACCGAGCCGATCCCCAGCCCTCCAGAACCTTGAAACTGTTGAGGGTCCAGTGACAGAGGCAGCACCAGTCCTTGAACAAGACCCCTCTCTGGAGCTGCCAATGGAGACAGACCAAGGGCAGTCACCTGGACAGGTCAGAGACAGGGCGCAGAGCCCCATGGATGTGGAGCCTTCCCGCAGAAGACCCAAGGTAGGTGACTGTTACTCCACAGAACACCGGGCCACACCATGTCTTGATATGGAGTGGTGTCGGGAGAGCATGGAGGTCTGTAGCATAGTGCTGGGAGCTGCTCCACACTCACCCATGTTCTGGGGTTTTTTGCAGAAGTGGTGGAAGATGATGTTTAGGAAGAGCAAGGCCAGAGTGCATCTGGAGCGACCAAGCAGTGAGTGGACCCGGCACCGAGCACCTGTGTCAGGGCTGACACCCCACTGCAGCCCTGCCACAGGGCTGTGCTGGGGGCTGCCAGCCTCTGACTCCTGTCTCGTCCCTCGTCAGGTTCTTCCCAATCAACCGGAGGTGCAGAGAAGCCTCTGTCATCCCAGGACATGTGGTGAGTGCTGGGGAGATGCCCAGCTCCTGTCCCAGACTCTCCACCTGTGCCCTGTCTTTGCCCAGAGTGGGCAGCCCTGCCTGCTGCCCAAGCAGGGGCTGCTGCCTGGGGGTCCCAGAGGAGGGCCCAGGCTGCAACTGGGTCTCTTCTCTCTCCTCCTCAGCCAGGAGAACGAGGAGACATTGAGTATGAAGGGCCTGTCCCCGCGTGTCTCATTGAACAACCTGGGCTCATGCTTGGACAGAGGATCCGTCTGCCTGGATTCCTTCCCCGAGTCCAGCCCTGGTGGAGCTGGAAGCTCTCAACTGACTGTGAGCCTTCCAGACCCATCAAGCTTTTGAGGACCGGTGACAGAGCCAGTTCATCCCTTCACCCCTTATATGGCATTTCTGGTTTTTTCTTGGAGATTTCACTCCTTTTGTTTCCCCCCCACCCCGCCCCGCTATTGTTAGAGTTTCTCTTGATCCCTGTTCTTGTTTATAACCCAACTCCCGTCTCTCTAACCCATTCTCAGTTCCCCATTGGTTACATCAAATATACAAACCCAAAACAACAAACCTGGAGTTTCTAGTGGTCAGTTTTTCTCTCTCTCTCCCAGATTTGCTGCGACTCAGTTGCTCACCACTCCCACCAGAGTTGACTCATTTCACTCACACCAACAGTTCATCAAATCTAAATCAATTTTCAATACTCAGCTCCAAAATCAAGACCAACCAAACTCCTGCATGACAGGCAGGAGTTCTCCTGCTGACCCACAGAGCAGGATGCGGTTACAGACAGACACAGCAGCACTCCACACTCACTTGGTGCTTACTTGAACGTCTCAGTCCCACCTGCACAGGTTGTTTTGATGATAAATCCAAACCAGAACAACACTCCATATCATTATCGAGATGCCAATCATCAACCTCCGTGAGCTCCCTGGGCTCCCTCGTGGACACCAGATCTGTGTCTCTCTACTCTTTCCTGGAGCCCTGGCTGGTGCGATGGCGGAGCTGGAAGCTCTCAACCCATCGTGAGCCCTCCAGACCCATCAAGATTCTGGTATTTCATCCCCCCTTTTCTTCTAGAAGCCCCTTTCCATGTACCACACTCCCAGATTTTCCAAGCAGAGCAGCACCTCTTCCGTTGTTTCTCTTTCTCTCTGTTTCACAGCCCCGCAACTCTTGCAGAGAAGAAATTTTACCTCCCATGTGCAGCACTCCAGCCTGTTCAGATCCCTCTCAAGAGCCTCCCTACCCTCAGGCAGATCAACACTTCCTCCCAGCTTAGTGTCATGGCCTCAGGATTGGCCTGTTTCTCCTTGGCAGGGGCTTGGCACTTCCCAATCATGTCCCTGTTGCCTGAAAGCTTTTCCAGCACCTTTGGGGTCAGCAAAATCCCAGCCTGGAGCAGGTTGATGTCCACCATGGGCTGGTCTTCTGCTCTGGGGCCATGTTGATGGGGGGAGGAGGCAGCGATGGTTTTTGGGGTGCCTGCTCCCTGGTTCTCCCTGTCCATGGATGTGGCGGGGGTGACAACTCTGTCTTGGGGTGGAGAGCGGGGTGGGGGCTGTCTGCTGCAGGTGCCACAGCCCCCACGTGAGGCAGGGATGGAGGTTGGGGTGCCCACCTGAAGGGTTGGGGGGTGTGGTTTAGGCCTGGAACCCCATAGAACCCCACTTGGGGCTGGCGGGGCAGGGCAGTTGGGAGAGAATTGGTGGACTCCCCAAGGCAGCTGGAGGGGACAGGGTGCTCCACAGGGAGGTTGGGGGGGGAGCTGGGTGGTCTGACACAGGATTGGGGTGTCCCAGGAGCAGACACAGAGCAGACCCTTTGCAAGGACACAGAGAGGCAGGGGGCTGGGGGGTGGGCTGGGTGTGGCCATCGCTGTGGCATCAAGGCTGCACAGCCCACTTCAGGTGACTGGTCTCTTCTAAGGGCAGTGGGGATGCCTCCCACCTGGAGTGGGGGGCAGTCACTCTTTGCACCCACATGTGGCATGTCTGGCCAGGGACTTGCACCTCTGGCTGCAATGTTTTTCCTTTTTCCCTTCACCCTCCCCTTCCCCTTCCCCTTCCCCTTCCTCTTCCCCTTCCCTCACCTCCCTGCCTCTCCCCTCCCCGCCTCTCCCCAGTCATCCCCTTTCCCTTGGCCTTTCCCAGGGGCACCCCCAGGGTTGGGAGAACACCTCTAAACCCCCATGAGAGGCACAGGAGACCCGAGCTCTGCTGTGACCAGGCCCCATAGGGGCAGTTTATTGGAAGCGGCAGGCAGGAATAACAGGAATCACCACGGCCCCGGCCCGGTGCCATCTACACACCCACCCCGGCCTGTCACCCACCACTGCCCAGCTGGGGGAATCACAGACATACAGGGTTGGAAAAGCCCTTTAAGCTCAGGGAGTCCAACTGTTCCTGTCCTGTGCTGACCCAGATCTCTCAGTACTTCATCTACCAGTCGACCTATCACTCCCCTTTTTAGTTGGACCGGGGACAAAATATATTTTGAGAGGCTTAGGAGGCGAGGTAAGCCCCTTCCCCAGCCTGGCTGCCCTTCTCTGGACTCGCTCCAGGACCTCCATGTCCTTCTTATGGTGAGAAGCCCAGACCTGGACCCAGCACTCGAGGTGCAGCCTCACCAGTGCCCAGTCCAGGGGCACAATCCCCTCCCCAGACCTACTGGCCACACTGTGTCTGACACAAGCCAGGATGCCATTGGCCTTCCTGGCCAGCCGGGCACACTGCTGGCTCATGGTCAGTCACCCAACACCCCCAGGCCTTCTCTGCCTGACAGCTCTCCAGCCAGTCTCCCCCAGCCTGTAGCACTGCATGAAAAAAACACCCCCAACCTCTCACCATTCCTTTCTTCCTCCCTGAAGACTGGAAACTTCCCTCCTCCCCCATTTCTCCACAAACATTTCTCCTCCCATCCCGATGGTCTCCTGGGAAGTCCCTATGGGCCTGGAGCCGTTCGGCATTGCTGTTCACACTCCCCCTTCCCCACGTCACTTCATCAATTAATATAATTTACTCTTGTGTCTCGCCAACGCTGACGAGAGAGGCCGGGCTCAGGCTCGGGGTCAGGATGGTGCCGGCCGTGCCAGCGCTGCGGCGCGCTGCAGCTGCTCATAGGAGATGAACATCACCACGTTCCAGGAGCCGAGCCGCAGGAAGGAGGGGACAAACCTGCATCAGGGAGAGAGGTGCTGGGGGACAAGATACCTGCGGTGCCCATCGTAGAATCCCAGACTGGTCTGGGTTGGAAGGGACCCCAAGGATCACAGAGTTCCAACACCCCTGACACAGGCAGGGCCACCAACCTCCAGGCCTGGAGCTACACAAGGTTGCCCAGGGCCCCATCCAACCTGGCCTTGAACACCCCCAGGGATGGGGCACCCACCCCTTCTCTGGGCAGCCTGTTCCAGCCCCTCATCACTCTCTCTGGAAAGAACTTCCCCCCAAAATCTCATCTAACCCTTCCCTCCTCCAGCTTCACTCCATCCCCCTTGTCCTGCCAGTCTCTGCCCTTTAACAAGCTGATTCCCCTCCTGTTTCTCTGCTCCCTTCAGGGACTGGAAGGCTGCAATGAGGTCCCCCCACAGCCTTCATTCTCCAAGCTGAACCAGCCCAGCTCTCTCATCCTCTCTTCATCGGGGAGGTGCACTGAGTTTGGCAGTACTCAGCTGGGGAGGGTTGGGGGTGCATGTCCCCAAACTCACCCCTTGTAGAAGCCGGCGAGGCCGTCCTGCATGAGCAGGCCGAGGAGGCAGCTGAGCACGTTGCGGTACTGCCCAGGGCCGGCGTTCATGTACCGCGTCTTCACCACGTCCACCGGTGACGCCACCACTGTGGCGCAGAAGCCGGCCCCAAAGGCAGCGACAAAGTGGCAGGGGACATTGTCTGAGGGACAGAGCCAGGCGTTGAGGGGCACAGGGACAGGGACGGTGCCTGGCTGCATCACCCCCCACCCCTCCTTGCATCACCCTCACCTGTCATCAGCTGTGCCCGCAGCAGTGCGTCCTTAATGAGGTCGTAGGTGACAAGCTCCCCGCAGTTAACGATGGCGTTGCGGGCAATATTGGGGACCGTCCCTGTGCAGGAGGGTTGTGGCATCAGGGATGTTGGTCATGTCCCCTCTGGAGCATGCTGGATGGGTGCCCCAGCTCTGCTGTCCCTGTCCCACTACCATCCCTCTCTGTGTTCCCATCCCCATCCCATCCCATCCCTGATCCCACCCCATCCCATCCCTGTCCCCATCCCATCTCTGTCCCCATCCCCATCCTTCTCCTTGTCCCAATTCCTGTGCCCACACCACTCCCTGTGCCCCATCCTCATCCATCCTTACCTCTCCAGAGCCCGCGGACGCCCTCCTCCCTGGCGATGGTGCAGTAGGCATCCACGGTGCCGCTGTACCGGCGGGCGCCATCCAGCAGCGCCCCGTTGGCCTGGAACCGTACCTTGACCACGTCAGTGGGCTGGGCACATGCCACTGCCACCGCACCCGTCGTGCAGCCCGCCAGCACCCGTGCTGCCAGCCCTGTGCCTGGAGAGGGCAGGCGCTGGGACCCCCAGTCCTGCGGGGACCCCCAGCTGTGCGAGGACCCCAGGATGAGCAGCCAAGGGTTGGGAGTGCTCAGCTCAGGAGGGTTGTTCAGCCTGGGGTGGGCTGTTTCGCATCGGGATGGGGATGTGCATCGGGATGGGGATGTGCAGGGATGGGATCCCGACTGTCCCCACACTCACTCTCAGCACCCTTGGGGGTGTAGAGCTGCTTCACGGAGTCGTAGAGCCCGATGCGGATGGAGGCGAAGCTCATCTGGCGCTGCAGCCCGGCCACCAGCCCGCTGTAGAGGCTACGGGGTCCCTCTGTCCTCACCATGGTGCTCAGTGTCCCCAAAACCCCCCGGTACTCCACGGTGCTGGTGCTCCGGGGGATCCTCACCTCACCCTGGATCTGCAGGGTACAGACTGTGTCACCCTGACCCCACCCCCCCCCCCCCCCCAAAAATCCCAGCTCTGGGGTGGAGCTGGCAGGGAGGGGGGGGGGGGGGGCACTGTTGTGGGGTGCTCCCTGTGCCTGTGGGATTTCGAGGGCCCAGCGGGTCGTACCTGCAGCCGCACTTTGGCTGTGTCCAGGGGGAAGGTGCAGAGGTCGGCGATGCAGGCGGCCATGCCAGCGCTGACAAACTTGATGGTGGCCGGTGGGGGCACCTCGGGGGGCTTCAGACCCACCATGGTGGCAGAGGGGCTGGAAGGAAAGGGGAAGGATTTTTTGGTGTGAGCTGGAGTGCAGCGTTGGGCAGGGCTTCGAGCAGGCGTCTGGTTTGGGGCCAGAGGTGACAATATTCCACGGTGGCTCTGGCCGGCTTCAGACAATCCCAAAAGGCAAATCCCACCCCATTTCCTCACCTGCATCCCTAGGGAAACAGAGGCACAGCCCTTTCTCCCTTGGTAAGGCTCCCATGGGACTCAGCCCTGCCCACCCACCCTATCCCACCCTGGCCAAAACCAGGGGTGCTCAGTGATGGCATCTCCCCAGGGTCACCTGCCCGGGGCTGGGTCCCCTGTGGTGGCCTCACCGTAGGGACCTCGGCACCGCGTCCTGGCTCCTGTCTCAAGCCCCTCTCCGTGCAGCCATCGTCCTGAGAGGCGGCTCCTTGTCTGCCCGCTTAATATAGCACTGGGAAGGACATGCCAGTGGCCACAGGGGATCGGGTGACAGCGAAACACAGTTCCCCCAGTGCTATTTGAGCTGGTGATCATGGGGGCACCTGTGATGGGGTGTGTGCGTCTCTGCTCCCCGCAGGGCTTGGCCATGGTTGGGGAGGCGTTGGGTTGGGGGTTGGTCCTGCCCAAACCACCAGCACCCAGCAGAGCAAAGCAGCCAGCGATGCGGTCCTGTCTCCTGGGTGCCCACTGAGACCTCAGGGGTGGGGGAAATCATTTGATCTGGGAAGGAGGAGACGGGGCAATCGCTCGCCCAAGGCTTTAAAAGCCAAGTGCTCCCCGTGTTGTCTCTGGCACAGACCATAATCCCTCCCGGGCAGCTGCTGTGGTTGTTTACCGGTGGGGTTTCCTCCACGTGGTGTAACGTATCCCCTGTTCCCCCCAGCTCGCGTGAGCAGCCCGAGGGCTCCGAAGGAAAATCCATCCCCCTGGGGCCTGTGGCCAAGGCGAAGGAGGAGGGATGGGCTGAGGACCAGGCTGGAGGCCATGAAATGTCCCTTTTCCTCCATCTTCTCACAATTCCCCATGGAACCCTTAGAGGTGTTTAGCTGGTGTGAGGTCACACTCCGTGTCAACTGTACAGGCTCTTCCCTGTGTGCATCCAAGACACATTTCAAGCTGGTTTGATGCTCTGAAGCCGCCTTTTCTTCCAAGAGGAAACTTTCACCCCTGAGGACTAACTTGGGAGTCAATATCATCACCTCCTCTGCCACTGTGTCCCCAAAGCACCCTGCATCCCCCCCCAAGTGCGTTGGTGATGTGGCGGGAGAGGGAAGCCTTTGCATCGCTCCTGGTTTTGGGGAACCCCTGGCCTGAGGGGCTCCCAACCCTGAGGGCCTCCCAACTTACCCCGGTGAGGGCTGGAGGACCGGGGCTAACGAGGCTTCCAGTGCTGGTGGGTGGGAGACATGCGGCTGTCGGCCAGCCTGGCGGGCTGCGTTCCACGATATTCGATTACTCCACAGAGCAGCGACCTTTACAGCTGCCCTTCCAGGAAGCATTTTGAGTCCATCCTTTCCAGCCCCTCACTGGCAGCTCCTGGAGAAGTTTCCCCCCAACCCACCCCCATCTACCTGTGTAACTCCAGGCCCATCCCTGGCAGTGAGACGCGGCACAGGAGGTGACAAGAAACCAGGGGAATCACAGAGTCACAGAACTGTAGGGGTTGGAAGGGACCCCCAGAGTCCATCGGGTCCAACCCCCCTGCCAAAGCAGCTCCCTAGGACAGGTCGCAGAAGTCGGCGTCCAGACGGGGCTGGAATATCTCCAGAGAAGGAGACTCCACACCCCCCTGGGCAGCCTGTCCCAGGGCTCCCTCACCCTCACCGGGAAGAAGCTCTTCCCCAGATTGGTGTGGAACTCCCTGTGCTCCAACTTGAGGCCATCGCCCCTTGTCCTGTCCCCACAGACACTGAGCAGAGGCTGGCCATGTCCCCCTGTGTCCCACCCTTCAGATATTGATACCCATTGATCAGATCCCCTCTCAGGCTGCTTCTCTCCAGGCTGAACAGCCCCAGCTCACTCAGCCTTTCCTCACAGGGGAGATGCTCCAGGCCTTTCATCATCTCCGTTTCCTTCCCTCCTCCGGACTCTCTCCAGGAGATCCCTGTCCCTTTTATACCAGACAGCCCAGAACTGGACACAACACTCCAGGTGGGGTCTGGAATTTTATTAAAACACAAAAAGTACAAAAATAAAAGCTCAGTTTGTATCTAAGTCCATTATCTGACCTAAAAATGTACAAAAATAATTTAGAAATTCTAATAAACCTCATTTGCACGCGCAGGGGTATTGTACAAGACCTCCAGGTGTTTACAGCAGCATGGAGGGAACACACACTCCCCTGTGTGGGGGCTTCTCTCCTCCCCCAAACTCCTTTGGGATAGAGCTCATTTTCCCTTCTGTCCACAGCAGGCACCGGCAGCAAGGCCACAGTTCTCTGCTTGCTGCTGGGATGGCAACCAGCTGATGTTCTCCAGGTTTTGGTTGAAAGGGGAAAAAATAAAGGGCTCTCCAGAAAAACTCAACCTAAATGTTAATTAGGGAAATTAAAGGTTAATTAGAGACACTTCACATGAATAAATGTGAGAAATGGAGCGGGGGAGCCTCATTGGGGACCGGCCCTTGTAGGACACGTGGTCTCTCAGTTCCCCTCTGTTGAGCACCAGGCTCTAACTGGAAACCAATTAGGCAAACTCATTAATTGGTTTTCATCTTCCCTTCCTCTGGAGGACCGGGCGTTTGCTGATGCGCCGGGCTGCGGCTCGGGAAGCAGCCCAACGTTATTCCTTCTTGGCCAGCTGAGCAGAGAAGATCCTGGCGATCCTTTTGGTTTCCTCTTCGGAGAGATCGGCCGCGGGCCGGGGGCGGTTCAGCTTTCGGTACGGGATCCCCCCCGGCACGGCCCCGCCCTGGCTCTGCACAGAGAAAGCACAGAGCCCTTAGAGCCCTGCCAGCTCTGCCCCTTTGCCCATCGCAGCGAACCCTGAGCTCAAGTTGGCTTCAGAGGACAGAAGGACCCCTTACACCATGTGTTCTCATCACGTGCTGGTTCTCCTTGGGGTTCCCCCCCTGCCCATTTTGCACACTGAGAGGGAAATGTCTGGGGAACACCCCCCTCCACCCCTAATGAACCCCAAACCTCCTTGGGATGGAAACACAGATCCCCTCCCAGCAATCCCAAATGTGCTGACACGTGAGAGGTCATTAAACCTCATCATATTAAGATGTGAACACCCCCCTTGGCCTGCAGGCAGCCTCCCAGCAGTTGGACGTTCTGCCAGACCTTCTGGTGGCACCAAAGCCGGGTGATTTCATCTTCCTGGACTTGTGGGAGGCCTTTGACACTGACCAGCATGACATCCTTGTCTCTGCATTGGAGAGACATGGATTCAGCAGACAGAGTGCTCAGCAGATAAGGAACTGGCTGGATGGTTGCACTCAAAGAGCTGGGGTCCACGTGGAGGTCTGTGACGAGCGGTGGTCAGCACTGGGACCAGTACTGTTGTCAGAGACATGGACAGTTGAGTGCACCCTCAGCAAGTCTGCCAACGACACCAAGCTGTGTGGTGAGATCGACACACTGGAGAGAAGGGATGTCACCCAGAGGGACCTGGACAGGATGGAGAGGTGGGACTGAGTGAAAGGCCTGGAGTTCAACAAGGGCAAGGGCAAGGTCCTGTGTGTGGGTCAGGGCATTCCCCAGCACAGCGACAGGCTGGGCAGAGAACGGATGGAGAGCAGCCCTGAGGAGAAGGACTTGGGGGTGCTGATCGGTGACAAGCTCAGCATGAGCTGGCACTGTGTGCCAACAGTGCAGAAGGCCAAACGTGTCCTGGGCTGCATCGAGAACAGCGTGGCCAGCAGGTCTGGGGGGGTTCTGCCCCTCTGATCTGTTCTCATGAGATGCCCCTGCAGTGCTGCCTCCAGCTCAGGGGTCCCCAGAACCGGAAAGACACAGAGATGTTGGAGCAAGACCAGAGGAGGCCATGGGGATGATCAGTGGGCTGGAGCATCTCTGCTGTGAAACCAGGCTGAGAGTTGGGCTGGGTCAGCCTGGAGAAGAGAAGGCTCCAGGAAGACCTTATTTCAGCCGACCAATCCTTAAAGGGGTCCTACAGGAGAGTGGGAGAGGGGCTGGTCACCAGGGAGTGCAGGGACAGGACAAGGGGCGATGGCTTCAAGCTGGAAGAGGGAAGGGTTAGGTTTGACATTAGAAAGAAATTCTTTACTCTGAGGGGGGTGAGGCCTGACACGTGTTGCCCACAGAGGCTGTGGAAGCCCCATCCCTGGAGCTGTTCAAGGCCAGGTTGGATGGGGCTTTGGGCAACCTGGTCTAGTGAGGGTGTCCCTGGCCATGGCAGGGCGTTGGGACTAGGACGGGCTTTGAGTTCCCTTCCAACCCAAAGTGTTCTCTGACTCTCTGGTTTTCAGCAGAGAAAACCCTTCACATTTCTTCCCAGGTTGTTTAGAGCTGGGTTGTAACCATGAAGCACAGACAGAGTGGGAAGGCCAAAGGGTGAAGAGCTGTTCCAGGACAGGCTGCTAATTATCTGTGGGGTCAGGGAGGTCTCCCAGAGAGCAGGGGTTTCATTCTGAAAGCTGATCTGCTGGTTCAACCTTTCACCTACATCACCAGCCTGCTTCACTGTCCCGACTGGGCTGTGTCGCTGGGCGCAGTGGTGGTGGAAAGGTCTCCTAAGGACATGGGATCCTGCTCTCAAGTGCTCCCTGCTCTGATGGGCACTGTCTGGGAAGGGAAATGGCTGGGTTTAGGGATAAGGTGACAAGCAGGGTCCAACAGGGGTCTGTCTTGGGACCAGTGCTCTTTAACATCCTTATCAATGAAACTGATGATGCAATTGAGTGCACCCTCAGCAAGTTTGCAGATGACACCAAGCTGAGTGGTGTGGTTGATGCAGCAGAAGGACAGGAAGCCACCCAGAGGGATCCTGACAGGCTGGAAAGGTGGGTCTGGGTGAACCTAATGAGGTTCAACACTGTGAAGTGTCAGGGGTTGGACTTGGGCAGGAAGAATCCCAGACATTTACAATCTGGGAGAGGAGCTCCTGGAGCAAGCTCCAGGCAGGACCCGAAGCCTGTGGAGAGAGATAGAGACACAGAGATGAGAGAGACAGACCCCACTGCAGCAGGTTTGGGGGGAGGGCAGCTTGTGATCCCGTGGGGGACCAGGCTGGAGCAGTCTGGGCTTGAGGGACTGACAGACATTCTGTGATTTGTGACTGCACCCACAGCAGTGACCCACACTGGGGCAGCTGGGGAAGAGCTGAAGCCCCATGGAAAAGGACTCACATTGGAGAAGTTCCTGGAGGGAACTTCTGCTGTGGGTGGGACCCCACAGTGCAGCAGGGGGAGGGGGTGAGGGATGACCCCTCCCTGGTTAAGAATGAAACCAACTGGTGAGAAACTGACCCAAATCCACATTCCCCCAGTCCCTGACCCTCCCCGTGCCACAATCTGGGGAAGAAGGGAGCGAAATCCTGGCTAAAGCTCAGTCTGCTGAGAAGGGAGGGGTGGGGGGAGGTGCTTTAAGATCTGGCCACACTTCTCATCACCCGACTCTGGTGTCACTGGGGGTGCAGGGCAGTGCCATCAATCAGAGTTCCTCTCCTTTATTCCCTGTTGAGTCTGTTCTGCCCCTGCCCTTATCTCCACTCCTGAGCCCCTCTATATCTATTTACCCCCTGTCCAGCTGAGAAGGGCACTGACAGAGCGACTTTGGTGGGCGTCTGTCCTCCAGCCAGGGCCACACCACCACAAGGAAAGAGCCATGTGTCTCCAGTTCCCTCCACATAAAGATTTTCCTTTATAATACTCAAATTCCCTGCATGTGTTAACAGTCAGTTTTTAATCTCCTGCCTGCTTTTGAGAGCACCCATCTGCTACATCATGTTTACAACATTCCTCACCTCCAAAAACATTTCTGACAGTTCAAACTACAACCTGAACACAACCAGCACTCTCAGGAGGCTTCTCCTTGTCTCTTAAGTCAGTGTGGTCGTGGACACAGTCTCTGCTGCTCAGCCACGAAGCACAGGGGTTTAATCAGAAAGATTCAGAAGGAAGGAAGACTTGCAGAGGCAGGGCAGGACACTTAAACCTAGTGAGGATTATTTAGTTACCATGTGCCAGGGCTTGGAGGGAAGCAAACAGCCTTTTATAGGTCTGGGGTGGGGGTGGTGAGCAGATGATTTCAAGGTCAAAGGCCTTGGGAACATTTCAGCCTCATGACTCAGCAAGTTTCACAGCTAATTTTGTTCCAGCTCAACAAGGAGTGAAAACAGATCTGTGTTAATAGGCTACAGCTATCCCAGGAGTGACCTTGTACCTACTCCTGCTTCCCCCAGAGGAATTGTTTCTATCAACTCAGAGCCCCCAGCCAAACAACTCCAAAAGGGACTTGAATAACATGGCTGGCTCTTCTTTCTCTGAATGTGGAATCACAGAATTACAAGGTTGGAAAAGCCCTTTAAGCTCAGGGAGTCCAACTGTTCCTGTCCTGTGCTGACCCAGATCTCTCAGTACCTCATCTCCCCATCTGTTAAACACACCCAGGGGTGGGGACTCAGCCCCCTCCCTAGGCAGCCTGTTCCACAGCCCCACAACTCTTGCAGGAAAGAGCTTTTCCCTCCCATCTGAGCTGACCCTGCCCTGGTGCAGCTTGAGCCCATTTCCCCTTGTCCCATCTCCTGTCCCCTGGCTGAAGAGACCATCACCCACCTCTCTGCACCCTCCTGGCAGGTCAGTGGAGGTGCTGAGAAGGTCTCCCCTCAGCCTCCTCTTCTCCAGGCTCAACACCCCCAGCTCCCTCAGCCGCTCCTCAGAGGATTTGCCCTCCAGCCCCTTCCCCAGCCTGGTTGCCCTTCTCTGGACTCGCTCCAGGACCTCCATGTCCTTCTTATGGTGAGGGGCCCAGAACTGGACCCAGCACTTGAGGTGCAGCCTCACCAGTGCCCAATACAATTAAGGACTAAACCGTTTCCCCCAAGGATCTTTTCCCATTGGCTTAAGTGAAAAACTTCTTGTTCTTTCCTTGTCTTGATGCTGGGGGGAGCAGGAGCTGGCAGAGCTGCATCCTGGCTCAACAGACCCCTACAAGGGTCTCTACACTGCAGAGGAAGCAGAACTCTGAAGAAGGGACACAATATCAGGGTGGAAGGGGGTATCATTGCTGGAGAAAAGGGAAGAAGCCAGAATTTGGAGATGCCACATGAGAAAACACGGAGATTCTGGTTTTGATTTGATACAAAATATCTCTGCTCTGGGCAGACCTCACCTGCAGTGCTGTGTCCAGCTCTGGAGCCCTCAGCACAAGAAGGACATGGACCTGTTGGAGCAGGTCCAGAGGAGGCCACAATAATGATCCAAGGGCTGGAGCAGCTCTGCTGTGAAGCCAGGCTGGGAGAGTTGGGCTGGGTCAGCCTGGAGAAGAGAAGGCTCCTGGGGGGACCTTAGAGCCCCTTCCAGTCCCTGAAAGGTGCCTGTGGGAAGCTGAAGCAGAATTGTTCCCCAGGGCATGGAGTGACAGGATGAGGGAGGATGGGTTAAACTAGAGGAGGGGAGATTTAGGTTGGGTATTAGGAAGAAATTCTTCCCTCTGAGGGTGGTGGATCCCTGGCCCAGGTTGCCCAGAGAGGTGGTGGAGGCCCCATCCCTGGAGACATTCAAGGTCAGGCTTGATGGGGCTCTGAGCAACCTGCTCCAGTGAAGATGTCCCTGCTCACTGCAGGGGGTGGGACTAGATGGCCTTCAAAGGTCCCTTCCAACCTTACACATTTGATGATTCTATGATAGTAAACAGCACCAGTCCCAGCACAGACCCTTGATGAACACTGATTGTCATCTCCTTCCATTGGGACTTGGAGCCACTGACCACCACCCTCTGGCTACAACCATCCAATTCCTTATCCACTGAACAGTCCACCCATCAAATCCATGTCTCTCCAACTGTTGTTGGGGACCACATCAAAGGCCTTGCAGAAATCCAGATAGCTACATCTGTAGCTCTTCCCTTGTCTTCTGATGCAGTTACTCCATTGTAGAAAGCCACTAGATTGGTCAGTTAATTATGTTCCTGCTTTAATGAAGAAACTTTAAGCTAAGGACAGTACAGGAAAGGATGTGCCATACTTACTGTGACAGCTGAGGAGGGGTGAGAAGAAACACTGAGCAGTCTCATGGAGGCTTCCATCTGCTGAGGTGAAAGGAAGAAGTTGGGAAGCACAGGATCGGATCTGAGCAGGACTGTTAAGGTTGCACAAAGATCTGGAGGAGCTGCATCCTGCAAAAACCTGGGGAGGTTCAGATTGGATAGTGGGAAATATTTCTTCACCAAAAAAGTGGTTGGGGACCAGAACAGGCTGCCCAGGGAGGTGGTGGAGTCACCGTCCCTGGAGGAGTTCCAAAACTGCATAGACGTGGCACTTGGGGACATGGTTTTGTTGACATGGTTGTGTTGGGTTGACAGTTGGACTTGATGAGCTTAGAGATCTTTTCTAACCTTAATGACTCTCTGATTATGTGAATTCCAAGAGGACTTAGTGAAACTCAGAGAAAGACTGGAGATCTTTCTCCAAGAGAAAGAAACGTAGGACGGTTTTTAAAAGCAAATTAAACAATGTTTCTTTCAATACATGGAATCATAGAATCCCAGACTGGTCTGGGTTGGAAGGGACACCAAGGATTACAGAGTTCCAACCCACCTGCCACAGGCAGGGACACCAACCTCCAGGCCTGGAGAAGAACAAGATGTGGGGAAAAGTGCAAGAAGATACATTGAAACCACCCAAAATGAAATAACTCTCATGGGTCACGTAAGATATTGGTTACAAATGGCAAGGAAGCCACCATATTGTGTGAAACACAACAGAAGGGGGTCTTCCAATGCCTTCCCAGGCCGCCATTTCTTGACTCATTTCCCAGAATCACAGAATTTTAGGGGTTGGAAGGGACCTCGTGAGATCATTGGGTCCAAGCCCCCAAAGGAAGAGCTCTGCATTGGGAATTTCTCTTCCTGAGGTCAGAGAGCTTCTAACCAAGAAGCAAGACAAATTCCTGGAATGCAGAAGAACAGGAAAGGAAGGATACAAAACAACTTTTGGTTTGAGAGACTTGTCTGATGCTTCCAGCAGATCTTCACTACCCTCATCAGAAAAGCTTTCGCTGTTTCCTTCTGAGCCCACTTGGGCTGAAACGCTCCTACCACAGGTCTCAGTGGAACCATTTTCTTCCTTGTCGTGACAATCGTTGCTTAGAGCCTCACCGTTTTCCTCCTCCTCTTTCTCTGTGGGTTTTGGCTTGGTCAGACCAACATCTCCTGTGACCAGCAGTTCTTTGGAGGCCGTATGAAGCTCCCCCTTTTGCTGCTGAGGTTTAGCGGTAAAGGCTCTGTCCCAGTCACACTTTTCATCTCCTGGATAGTGGAAGCTCACACATGGGCTAAGGGTGCTGAGCGTGCTTTGGTTGTCACCTTGTAGCATGCTGGGGAAGGTGCTGCTCCGTGCACCGTTTCCTCTTGGCAAATAGTCTATACCCACTGAGTGCTGATCGTCAGGTCTCAAGTCTACAGGCTGCTGGTCGCCCTGCTCCACTTCAGACAGCACACTGGACCAGGGACTAGTTTTGTCTGTTATGGTCGTTAGTTCGTTAAGAGTTCGTGGTTCTATAATGTCTTCTTCATATTCTTCTTCACTGTGTGGCTGGACAGCAAAAGCAACTTCTTCTTCCTGGATGCAGTCCCTTGGGAAAGGTCCCTCCTCATCAGGGATGGCTTGGTCTAAGAATTCATGTAACATGTGTCTCTCAAACACAGGTCTTCCAGAAGAGAGCGTCTGCTGCAAATCAGGGCAAACGCTGGGTGATTCCAACTCAAGTTGGCCTTGATGTACCTCAGGTCTGGCTTCTTCATCCTTCTGGCTGGGTACATGGGCAGCACCCGGCTTTCTGCCGCTGTCTTGATGGACCGTAGAAGATTCTTTACTATTTTTAGTGATAGTCTGTAGATCTGATAAAGACAAAAGAGCATCAGCAAAGGAGCAGAGGAACAGGTCACCTTTTACCTGACTTGGTTGAGCTTTTTGCCAAACATCATATCATAGAATCCCAGGCTGGTCTGGGTTGGAAGGGACCCCATGGATCATACATCTCCAACCCCCGTGCCACAGGCAGGGCCACCAACCTGGATCTACACAAGGTTGCCCAGGGCCACATCCAACCTGGCCTTGAACACCTCCAGGGATGGGGCACCTACCACCTCTCTGGGCAGCCTGTTCCAGCCCCTCACCACTCTCTCTGGAAAGAACTTCCCCCCAATATCTCATCTAAACCTTCCCTCCTTCAGCTTCACCCCATCCCCCCTTGTCCTGCCAGTCTCTGCCCTTTCACAAGTTGATATACACAAGAATGTTTAGGAGTTAAACATGTTCAACTTCATCAACACCGCCACTGCCATGACCACGTTCTGTTGACTCTTCCAGTGACAAAGGTGGGAGGAGAACAGAAATGCTAAGGGAGAAATGGAGGCAATTCCTGGGCCATTACTAGAGCCACCTCCATCAATGCAGGTGACAATACTCTGACATACAGCCTACACCGGAGGGAAATGGAAACACCTATTGCTTGGAGTGGCTAAAACCAGTTTGGACAGTTCACACCACGTGGGAAGGGGACAGGAATAATCTAGGCAGGAAAGATGGATAATCCAACTGCCCTTTCACAAATTCCGTTGGAAGCCAACCACGCTGAGAGGGGTTTGGGGGATCTTGGTTGACAGCATGTTCACCATGAGCCAGCCATGTGCCCAGCCAGCCAGGAGGGCCAAGCGTAAGAAGACCTCCCTTTTTCTACTGACCAGACACTGACATAAAGGGAGGATTGAGGCTGTCTTCAGAGAGCTTCAACTCCCACCTAGACTCCCTTCTGAATGCTTCAGTTTGGCTCTATCATTACTGCTGGGAGTTCCAAGGTCTCTCTCAAGCATTCTGCCAACATGTTGATGACCAACACCAGAAACCGGTCCAAATTCCCTAAGTAATTTTTCCCTAAGATATTTTGGGGCAGGTTGCTACCAAACCATCCACAACCAAGTGACAACTTACCACTGATGAGGCTGCTGACCTGTGACACCAACTGACTGGATTGTTCCAAAAGGTGGCATGCACTGGGATGCGTTTCTCTGCTCCTCAAGCTCCGATGATCACTCTCTCGCTCCTCATGAGTTGGTATGGATGTGTTACCATAGTTAAGATCAAGGAAAGACCCAGTCAGCTTTTGATTGAAGTATCTTTGAACCTCATCCAGCTCACTCAAGTTTTTCCTGTAAGTGTTGGGAAGAAATTCCATTAAGAGGAGGAAAAAACACAAACAAAAAAAGCCTACAGCTGATTGGTTGTGTCCATCTCATCTTTTACAGAGAGAGTGGTGTGGTGCTGGAACAGGCAGCCCAGAGAGGTGGTGGATGCCCCGTCCCTGGAGGTGTTCAAGGCCAGGTTGGATGGGGCCCTGGGCAGCCTTGTGTAGCTCCAGGCCTGGAGGTTGGTGGCCCTGCTTGTGGCAGGGGGTTTGGAACTCTATGATCCTTGGGGTCCCTTCCAACCCAGACCATTCTATGACTCTATGATGTCGTTTCAGGCAGCAATATACAAATGGAAGATGAAGGGTTTTCATTAGAAAAAAAGATTGGTAGGGAAGTGAGAGCATAAGCTCCTGGAGAGCAGCCCTGCTGAGAAGGACCTGGGGGTTTTGGTGGATGAGAAACTTCACATGAGCCAGCAGTGTGCTCTCACAGCTCGGAAGGGCAATGGGATCCTGGGCTCCACCAGAAGAGCGGTGGCCAGCGGGGACAGGGAGGGAATTGTCCCTCTCTGCTCTGCCCTACTGAAGCCCCAGCTGGAGTCCTATGTCCAGAGCTGGGAGCCCCTAACACAAGAAAGATGTGGGACTCTTGGAGAGGGTCCAGAGGAGGCTCTGCTTTACCTGAGGGCGGTTAGAAGAGAAGCCCGTGATGCCAGCGATACCGGATCCATCCTGGCTGCCCGATGCGTGTTCCCTTCTGCTTGTTGCAGGGATTCATGAAAGCGGCGCACATTCTGCATGTGCTCTTCATGACGAGGTGTGTGTGCTCCAGGGGGACTGATTCTGCTAGAACCAGGCCTAGGTTTAACACCAAAAAACAGGTTGAAATCTCTAATTGAGAGGAGTTCATCAACTAAGAACATCCAGCACCTCAAAATGCATCAAGGAGCCACCGCTGGATAAAAGCGGCTCCTCCAAATCTCAGCAAGAAGCATTTACTGTTTCAGACTGACACTGAAATAAAGCCAACTCTCCCCATTGGTCAATAGTGTGTATTGGTTAGTAAGTCAAGAGAGGTCCTTCTCCCCCTCTGCTCTGCCCTGGTGAGACCCCACCAGGAATATTGGGTCCAGTTCTGGGCTCCTCAGCTCAAGGACAGGGAACTCCTTGAAAGAGCCCAGTGCAGGGACACCAAGGTGATGGAGGGAGTGGAACCCCTTCCTGATGAGGAGAGGCTGAGGGAGCTGGACCTCTTGAGCCTGGAGAAGAGGAGACTGAGGGGTGACCTCATCAATGTCTATCAATATGTGAAGGGTGAGAGTCAGGAGGCCGGAGCCAGGCTCTTCTCAGGGATGGCAGCGACAGGACAAGGGGCAGCGGGTGCAGCTGGAGCAGAGGAAGTTCCATGGGAGTGACAGGAAGAACTTTGTCCCTGTGAAGGTGCCAAAGCCCTGGGCCAGGCTGCCCAGAGAGGCTGGGGACTCTCCTTCTCTGGAGACATTCAAACCCCATGATCCTGGACACGTTCCTGTGGGATTTAGTCTGGGGGATCCTGCTCTGGCTGGGGGTTGGACTAAATGAGCTTTCGAGGTCCCTTCTGACTCCTAACGCTCTGTGAGTCTGTGGCTGACAGGGAATCTGCGATGTCTGCTGGGAGCTGTGCAGAGCACAAACAGTGGCTTGTGGCCTTCTCATCCTGGCAGCTGAGAAGGGTGTGAATGAAACACATCAGGAGACAACAGGGAGAAGAAAAGAACATGTGGATTCTGTAGAAAGGTAAAATGCATTTGGTATAATCTTGGAGTTGAAAGCCAGGGAAAGAAAGACCTTTGACAGGGCCCTGACAACACCTAAGACAACCAACAGCCCTATGACTTACCACCCTTGAGTAGGACCACTGACTTCCTTTGACAAGGCTCTCACAGGCTGCTTGGAAACTTTTGTGGCATTGCTGGGAAATGTTGTAAAGCCGGGCATCACCTGGAAGAAAAAGGAACACTCCATGTGAGCCTTCCCCAGCGAGAGAATGGAGAAATTAAAGTAGCATCTTGCTGAGCTGACAAACAAGAGAGTCCTGCACATGGGACATAAAAACCCCGAGCAGTGCTACAGGCTGTGAGAGACTGGCTGGAGAGCTGTCAGGCAGAGAAGGGCCTGGGGCTGTTGGGTGACTGCCCATGAGCCAAGAAGGCCAATGGCATCCTGGTTTGTGTCAGAAATAGTGTGGCCAGTAGGTCTGGGGAGGAGATTGTGCCCCTGGACTGGGCACTGGTGAGGCTGCACCTCGAGTGCTGGGTCCAGTTGTGGGCTCCTCACCATAAGAAGGACATGGAGGTCCTGGAGCGAGTCCAGAGAAGGGCAACCAGGCTGGGGAAGGGGCTGGAGGGCAAATCCTCTGAGGGGCGGCAGAGGGAGCTGGGGGTGTTAAGCCTGGACAAGAAGAGGCTGAGGGGAGACCTTATGGGGTCTGTGTCTTCCTGCCAAGGGGAGCAAAGGGGCAGCACCGATCTCTCTCCTCTCTGTGGGGACCAGGGCTGGAACCCGAGGGAACGGCGTGAAGCTGCACAGGGGAGGTTTAGGCTGGGTGTCAGGAAGAGGTTCTGTCCTGAGAGGGGGGTCGGGCGCTGGCACAGGCTCCCCAGGGAAGGGGTCACAGCCCCGAGCTGGGCTGAGGGCAAGAAGCGTCTGGCCGATGCACTCAGTGCCCTGCTCTGACTTGGCTGGGCCTGTGTGGAGCCAGGGGTTGGACTCGATGGGCCTTACGTGTCCCTTCCCACTCAAGAGGTTCTGTGATTCTGTGATTTTATGATCCAAACCTACAGACTATTCTCCCAATAACAAAAACTCCAGAAATCCCCCAAGAAAGTTGAGTGACACAAACCACTGGAGGAGACTACGACCTAGTGGTGGCCTTCAGCTACCACAGAACAAAACAAGGAATTATTTCTGATACATTTGCCCAAGACTGATCCATGACAGTGCTGGGAATTTCCTGTTTGCTCAACACTTCAGTAACCTGAAGACTTGCCTCCAAATATTAGGAATCTAATCAGATACACCCAAGGGAGGAAACCTAAGTACGTACTGAAGAACTCGGTTGCTGGGTCCGGATCCTCTCCTGTCGTTCTTCTTTGAGATGATTTATGTTTTGAAGAGCAGAAATTGCTACTTTGATCTGTCCCCGGCACTGGCCGCTGAAGTCTGTAATATTGTACCACCCACACACGAGCTGGAAGCCAGAGAGAAGGGGAGAAAGATCCACAGATGCAAATCCTATCACTCGCTCGGTCTCTGAGGAAGGAGAATATGAAGTATTTATTAATATGAACAGCATGGACATGGAACGTTTGCAGGAATGCTAAAAATCGGGCTGGTAGAGAGTCCTTGTGATTCCACAGAGTTGGAAAAGACCTTTGAGATTGAGTCCAACTGTTCCTGTCCTGTGCTGACCCAGATCTGTCAGTACCTCATCTCTCTGTATGTTAAACACACCCAGGGGTGGGGACTCAGCCCCCTCCCTGGGCAGCCTGTTCCACAGCCCCACAACTCTGCCAGGGAAGAACTTTTCCCTCCCATCTGAGCTGACCCTGCCCTGATGCAGCTTGAGCCCATTTCCCCTTGTCCCATGTCCTGTCCCCTGGCTGAAGAGACCATCGCCCACCTCTCTGCACCCTCCTGTCAGATAGTTGTAGGTGGTGATAAGTGCTGGGTCCAGTTCTGGGCTCCCCACCATAAGAAGGACATGGAGGTCCTGGAGCGAGTCCAGAGATGGGCAACCAGGCTGGGGAAGGGGCTGGAGGGCAAATCCTCTGAGGAGCGGCTGAGGGAGCTGGGGGTGTTGAGCCTGGAGAAGAGGAGGCTGAGGGGAGACCTTCTCAGCACCTCCACTGACCTGACAGGAGGGTGCAGAGAGGTGGGCGATGGTCTCTTCAGCCAGGGGACAGGAGATGGGACAAGGGGAAATGGGCTCAAGCTGCACCAGGGCAGGGTCAGCTCAGATGGGAGGGAAGAATTGTGGGGCTGTGGAACAGGCTGCCCAGGGAGGGGCCTGAGTTACCTTCCCTGGATGTGTTTAAAAAACGCGGAGATGAGGTACTTAGGGATAAGGTTTAGCATAGGACAGGAATGATTGGACTTGATGATCTTAAAGGGCTTTTCCAACCATGTGTTGCTATGATTCTGTGATTAGATACAAGTGATGCAAGGAAAGGGGTGAAGAGGCACCTCTCAATCCTGAACTACCAACCTTACCTGCTTTATGCCACACTTTGAAGACCAACGTTTGCTGTGGATCCAGGAGAAGCTCTTTGGATAATCTGGTAGGAACAAAGACCAGAATATTTTATGCAAAGTAGGAAAAAGAACAAGTGCAGTAAAATTCCTCTGAAGTCTCAACACTGTTCTGTCTGTCCAGACAAAACAGTTTTCCTCCTGGAATGATGGGGTGGAAGGAAACCACCACCAAACCCCCAGTCCCAGGCTATAAAAGGCTTAATCCACTTGGGTTTAGAAAATCCTTTGGGTTATTGCTTTGGAAACTGAAATCAATTTAAAATCAGGTACAGAAGCACCTTCTGTACCTTCTGCTGTAGCAGGGGAAATGACAAGACCTCAAGTACAGGTGTGTTACTCAGTGTTACTGTGTACGGCTCCATCTGCTGAGGGTTCCTCAGAGGGTTCCTCATCTGCTGCAGTTTAGGCTCAGGTACCTTAGTCTGAGCTTGTTCCTTGGCTTACTGGGGGGTTGGACTCGATGATCTCTGGACGTCCCTTCCAACCCCTATGATTCAGTGATTCTCTGATTATTTTGGCAGTCATTGGAGAGGAGCAGGCATCCTTAGGGACTTTTGTCCTATGTTGGGTCTCTAACACAGGTCAGGTGACACTGTTGGGTGAGCTCTAATGCCCAACCTAAATCTCCCCTCCTCTAGTTTAACCCATCACCCCATATCCTGTCGCTCCATGCCCTCAGGAATAATTCTTCCCCAGCTTTCTACATGCACCTTTCAGGGACTGGAAGGGGCTCTAAGGTCCCCCCAGAGCCTTCTCTTCTCCAGGCTGACCCAGCCCAACTCTCCCAGCCTGGCTTCACAGCAGAGTTGCTCCAGCCCTTGGATCATTATTGTGGCCTCCTCTGGACCTGCTCCAACAGGTCCATGTCCTTCTTGTGCTGAGGGCTCCAGAGCTGGACACAGCACTGCAGGTGAGGTCTCCCCAGAGTAGAGCAGAGCTGAGGATCAGAATCCTCTCTCTCTATCTGCTGGCCACACTCCTTGGGATGCAGCCCAGGATGGGGTTGGCCTTCTGGGCTGCAGATGCACATTGGTGGCTCATGTTGAGCTTCTCACCTACGAGTCCCCCAAGTCCTTTTCCTCAGGGCTGCTCTCCAGCCCATCATCTTCTGGCCTTTATGGATAATGGGGGTTGTCCCAACCCAGGGGCAGGTCCCTGCCCTTGGATTTGTTGAACCTCCTGAGGTTCCCCTGGGCCCACTTCTCCAGTTGTCCAGTTCACACTGCCCATCCTCACATTAGCTTTAAGCATAACCCCCCTCAAACAACTTTTTGCCCAGTATGAACACATGGTGACCATAAAACATGCAAACCATTTTTACCAGAAAGCACAAGGCCAATAAGTAGGACACTCCTAACCAGATACATGATCTTCATACCAGACCCAAAGGACATCACCACGAGCCCACATCACTTACCTTGCCTGCTGCTGGAAGTCCCAGACAGGTGAGTCTGTGTTTTCTATGACTGGAGTGGTTATTGGAGCACCCACACCAGCAACAGCGAATGACACGCAGGAACTGGGCGCTGTCACTGCCCGGTCTGTCAAAGGGCTCCCTGAAATGCCATAGAACCAAACACAGGCTTGTTGTGAAGACCACCCAGAAAGTCTCCTGACAGTTCAGCAATGAAAAGCAGATAATTAACAGCAAAATCCACCATCTACCAACTGTTTCTGTCTACCGGAGGAGTTGAAAATACCCTATATTTACTATGGGAGAAAGAATTTAGGTGAAGCCCCCTCCAGAGTACAAAGAACATTCACAGAGTCACAGAATGGGACAGAACAACCCTGAGCAGCGCTATAGGCTAGGGGAGACTGGCTGGAGAGTTGTCAGGTAGAGAAGGACCTGGGGGTGTTGGGTGACTGACCATGAGCCAGCAGTGTGCCCGGCTGGCCAGGAAGACCAATGGCATCCTGGCTTGTGTCAGAAATAGTGTGGCCAGTACATCTGGGGAGAGGATTGTGCCCCTGGACTGGGCATTGGTGAGGCTGCACCTCGAGTGCTGGGTCCAGTTCTGGGCTCCTCACCATAAGAAGGACATGGAGGTCCTGGAGCGAGTCCAGAGATGGGCAACCAGGCTGGGGAAGGGGCTGGAGGGCAAATCCTCTGAGGGAGCTGGGGGTGTTGAGCCTGGAGAAGAGGAGGCTGAGGGGAGACCTTCTCAGCGCTTCCACTGACCTGACAGGAGGGTGCAGAGAGGTGGACGATGGTCTCTTCAGCCAGGGGACAGGAGATGGGACAAGGGGAAATGGGCTCAAGCTGCGCCAGGGCAGGGTCAGCTCAGATGTGAGGGAAAAGTGCTTCCCTGGCAGAGTTGTGGGGCTGTGGAACAGGCTGCCCTCGGCCCCCTTCTCCAGCTTGTCCAGGCCCCTCTGGATGGTATCCCATCCCTCTGGCACATCAACCTCACCCCTCAACTTGGTGTCATCAGCAAATTTTCTGAGGGTGCGCTCAACCCCACTGTCAGAGTCATTAATAAAGAGATTAATCAGCACCAGTCCCAGCCCAGACCCCTGAGGAAGTCCACTTGTCACTGTCTTCCAGCTGCACTTGGATTCATTGCCCACCACCCTCTCTCTGCGACCACCCAGCCAGCTCCTTATCCACTGAACAGCCCATCGATCAAATCCATGTCTCTCCAACTTAAAGAAAAGGATGCTGTGGGGGACCGTGGGAAAGCCCTGCAGCAATCCAGAGAAAAGGGATTCAGGTCACGTTTCCCTTTCAGCTCTCGTGTATTGGTGAACACTGAATCATCCCTGTTCAGGATTTTATTAACAGAGGCCAAACAGTCCAGCCTCCTGCTTCCCCTGTACTCACACAACGATGAGATGCTCTTGGCGTTGCAACACTCCGAAGCCAAATTCAAACCCCATCACATCCACTCACCGTGCTGGAGAACGTTTGAGGGGTTGGTTTTAAATTGCCCCATGGAGTTACAGACAGATCCCAGAGGAGAAAACCCAAAGAAACCCAACAAAGGAAGGGGAAACAGAAAGGGTGGTGCCATTACCTTTTAAACTGAGATGCATCGCTCTTTCCACAAGGATATTGACAGCAACTGTGTTCTCCAGAAACATCTCATCTTCTTCTGCTTGAGCTTTGCCATCGGTGACTTCTGACTCGATGTTCTCTGGCTGCTGCTGCTTCTGATTTTTAGAGACCTGTTGGTTTGGATCAGGTGCTTCCTCCTCACCTTCATCTTCACTATTGCTGAGGTCCTCAGCACGGCGAAGGCCGCTGGGCAGAGTGGTGGAGGTGGAAGACAGGACAACGTGAATGCGTACGGCAGCTCCGGCCAGGTCTGCGGCGTTGCATCTGAACAAGGGATAAACCCCTGCAAGAGATTCACAACCAACCAGCTAAAGAACCCAAGATTTATTTGCAACAGAACATCTAAGCAAGGTATCACCCAGCCCCTGGTAGAACTATCACCTTGTACAGGTTAAAAGCAGGTGACCAGTCCCCCAAACTGGGTCCACCTTCCTTTTCTCACTGGCAGCTTGCATTAATATTTTAAAGCACATCACCCTCCTTGTGGTCAGGAGGGCCAATGGCACCCTGGCTTGTGTCAGAAATAGTGTGGCCAGTAGGTCTGGGGAGGGGATTGTGCCCCTGGACTGGGCACTGGTGAGGCTGCACCTCGAGTGCTGGGTCCAGTTCTGGGCTCCTCACCATAAGAAGGACATGGAGGTCCTGGAGCGAGTCCAGAGAAGGGCAACCAGGCTGGGGAAGGGGCTGGAGGGCAAATCCTCTGAGGAGCAGCTGAGGGAGCTGGGGGTGTTGTGCCTGCATTAGAGGAGGCTGAGAGGAGACCTTCTCAGCGCCTCCACTGACCTGACAGGAGGGTGCAGAGAGGTGGGCGATGGTCTCTTCAGCCAGGGGACAGGAGATGGGACAAGGGGAAATGGGCTCAAGCTGCGCCAGGGCAGGGTCAGCTCAGATGGGAGGGAAAAGTTCTTCCCTGCAAGAGTTGTGGGGCTGTGGAACAGACTGCCCAGGGAGGGGGCTGAGTCCCCACCCCTGGCTGTGTTTAACAGAGGGGTAGATGAGGGACTGAGAGATCTGGGTCAGCACAGGACAGGAACGGTTGGACTCCATGAGCTTAAAGGTCTTTTCCAACCTGGTGATTCTGGGATTCTCTGTCAGGATTTACCCTCTGCTGTTGCAAAAACTGGCAGGTACTTCTTCCAGGCTTTTATAAGAATAAGGATTGTGGGTTTCTAAGGACAATAAGCATAGGACTAGAGTATCACTGACACATCCCCTTTATTTTGCTGTAACTGCTGTTCATGACTGACTGGTCAAATGCTGAGATACTGCCCATTCCAGGACTGGGACCATCAGATATTCCCCAGCAATTCCTGGTTTTTCTGTTGGACTCCATGAGCTTCAAGGGCTTTTCCGACCGTGTGATTCGGGGATTATGTGATTCTGAGTGTCCTGGAAATGGTGCCTCCGAGTAATTTTACATGTAGAGATGATGAATACAAGATATCCACAGCATAAAAAACCCTTTTAACACCTTCTCCATTCCCTGAGCATGCTGAAAAGAGACAGTGACCTGTCCGCAAATGTCCCTGCAGGCCGGAGGCTGAAGGATACCCCGGAGATGGCAGGAACCAAATAAAGTGGAACTTTCAGAATCCCCTCCCCAGACCTACTGGCCACACTATTTCTGACACAAGCCAGGATGCCATTGGCCTTCCTGGCCAGCCGGGCACACTGCTGGCTCATGGTCAGTCACCCAACACCCCCAGGCCCTTCTCTGCCTGACAGCTCTCCAGCCAGTCTCCCCCAGCCTGTAGCACTGCTCGGGGTTGTTCTGTCCCATGTGCAGCTCTCTGCACTTGGCCTTGTTAAACCTCATCCCGTTGGTCTCAGCCCATCGGTCCAGCCTGTTCAGATCCCTCTGAAGAGCCTCCCGACCCTCAGGCAGATCAACACTTCCTCCCACCTTAGTGCCACCACCTTCTCAGACATTCATCCTCCTTGGGAGACATTATTCCCACTGCTTCTCATGCTATTACGATGCCAAACCCGTAGCTCTGAAGAAACATCCTTCATTAGTCCAGGTCTGCTAATTGCTCTCCCTATCACTGATCATGGGTGCCAACTTTTCCTCCCATTTCAATTCCCCAAGTTTTGGATTCAGAGGAGCCAGCAGGTCAATGGCGTTTATCTTCCATGAAAGGGGAAGAGCTGAGCGTGTGTTGCATGGAGGCCAACACAAAGCTGGAAACCCTCTGCCTAAAGTCACTACAGAAGCAACCAGAGAGGTCCCCAAGGAGGAATGACCCATGACAGTGTTGTTTAGGAACTCACCACTAACACTGCGTGTTGTCCTTGATGACTCCGCTAATGCCGCGAGGTCCACGTAGGCCGAGCCGATAAGACGATCTGTATCAAGAGGTCTTTCCACAGCATTTTCTTTACCATACGCCCACCACACTTGGATTTCTAATTTCTCCTCTCTGAGGAACCAAAGCAGCCCTTGGCTCCTTCTGACAGTCACCCTGTTTGGTTTCTTAAAGTTCACCATAACGGTCTCCATGTCATCACTCAGTCTGGGCCTCCGAAGCCAAGTCCACATGGCTCCTTGATTATAGAGCTTGTACCTGAGGTAGCAGTAGGTGTTTGGGTTTAGGTGTGTTTGGCCTGCAAGCAACATGCAGTGGACAGGCAGCCAAACTCTTGGAGCGGAGATGCTGATGATGACTGGGTCAGCGTTCTCCTCCCGCTGGTCACCATTGTCCCCGCTGTCTCCACAGCTCTCCTCACTGCTCCATCCCAAAAGCTTAGCGGCCTCCAAAACACGTTCCCTGTCATCCTGATGAGCAAAGGTGATGGAGAGCTCCAGACCTCCCACGATGCTCTGCATGACGTTCGTTCGGTGCGAAGGCGTTGAGTCTTCGGATACGGTAACTGAGTACCAGCCTGTAATACCTTCAGGAGAAGAAAGATCATAATCAGACCTCATGTCCCTCTTCAAAACATCAGGGAGGGATGTTCTGCTCTCTGGTCATTAGTCAAGGACCGGTGTTGAAGCGGTTATTTCTTGGGAAAGTCTGGAATTTGACAAAGCATTTGAAACCTAAACAAGCAGGAAACTGTTAGAGCTCAAAAGACCTCCCCAGCAGAGCTGATCCCAGAGGAATTTCACTTTCCATTTCATTACCCACACTCATTTCACAGCAAAGCTGGAGCCCATGACTCTCCAGTTAGAGAATCTGGGAATCTCAGGAGGATTTTCTCCTCTTTTCCCATTAAAATCAACTCAAAACTTCATATTGGAGAAAAGTTGCACTACATGGAGAGCTGAGACAGTAACAGAACCATTATTGTTACAGAATCACTGACTGTGTTAGGTGGGAAGGGACCTTTGAAGGCATCTAGTCCCACCCCCTGCAGTGAGCAGGGGCATCTTCACTAGAGCAGGTCGCTCAGAGCCCCATCAAGCCTGACCTTGAATGTCTCCAGGGATGGGGTCTCCACCACCTCTCTGGGCAACCTGGGCCAGGGATCCACCACCCTCAGAGGGAAGAGCTTCTTCCTAATAGCCAGCCTCAATCTCCCCTCCTCTAGTTTAACCCATCCTCCCTCATCCTGTCACTCCATGCCCTCAGGAACAGTTCTTCCCCAGCTTTCCTACAGGCACTTTTCAGGGACTGGAAGGGGCTCTAAGGTCCCCCCCAGGAGCCTTCTCTTCTCCAGGCTGACCCAGCCCAACTCTCTCAGTCTGGCTTCACAGCAGAGCTGCTCCAGCCCTTGGATCATTATTGTGGCCTCCTCTGGACCTGCTCCAACAGGTCCATGTCCTTCTTGTGCTGAGGGCTCCAGAGCTGGACACAGCACTGCAGGTGAGGTCTCCCCAGAGCAGAGCAGAGCTGAGGATCAGAATCCTCTCTCCCTATCTGCTGGCCACACTCCTTGGGATGCAGCCCAGGATGGGGTTGGCCTTCTGGGCTGCAGATGCACATTGGTGGCTCATGTTGAGCTTCTCATCCACGAGTCCCCCAAGTCCTTTTCCTCAGGGCTGCTCTCCAGCCCATCATATTCTGGCCTGTATGGATAACAGGGGTTTCCCAACCCAGGGGCAGGACCCTGCCCTTGGTTTTGTTGAACCTCCTGAGGTTCTCCTGGACCCACTTCTCCATCCTGTCCAGGGTATTCAAAGACATTATCATTGCAAACTAACCCTAGATAGAAGAGATTATCTACATTTAGGTTTTAAAAAGTTAATCCAACACTTTCTAATCTATTTTAAACCTTTGTTTCCAGCTTTGACATCTGAAAACCAAACACTAGACCTCCACTGAACCACTACTGCTCTCTGACCTCCCATCTTATTTTAGAAAAGAAATGGCACCAGATAAAATCTTAAGATTAATGCTTATTCAGGTACTTTAGAATCTCCACCGTGGAAACAACCACCCTCCTATAAGTTATCTAACAGAGGAATGTTAATAAAGGCAGATGCAATGTCAGAGAGAGCTCTTCCCAAAAAATAAGCCCACAAAACACCCCAAAATCACTGGGGCATTACCTGATCTTTTTCTCAGCAGGTCTCTGGTTGGAATTGTGACTGTCCCAAGAAGATAATCTCTTGATGTCCGAGCTGCCAACGTCTCAGTGGCTGGAAAATAAATCATTTTTTAAGTACACCATATGGGAATGCAATAGGGCTGGACCAGCTCTGCTGTGAAGCCAGGTTGGGAGAGTTGGGCTGGGTCAGCCTGGAGAAGAGAAGGCTCCGGCGGGACCTCGGAGCCCCTTCCAGTCCCTGAAAGGTGCCTATAGGAAAGCTGGGGAAGAACTGTTCCTGAGGGCATGGAGCGATAGGACGAGGGGTGATGGGTTAAACTGGAAAAGGGGAGGTTTAGGTTGGGTGTTAGGAAGAAGCTCTTCCCTCTGAGGGTTGTGGATCCCTGGCCCAGGTTGCCCAGAGAGGTGCTGGAAGCCCCATCCCTGGAGACATTCAAGGAAGATGTCCCTGCTCACTGCAGGAGGTGGGACTAGATAGCCCTCAAAGGTCCCTTCCAACCCAAACCATCCTGTAATTTTATGATTTAAAAGTGAATCAGGCCATATCTCCTTGGAAAGGCAGGTGTGCTGCCCCAACAGCAAAGAGCTCAGTAAGCACACTGAAAACACTCCTAACCCAGGAAAAAAGGACGACATCAAAACAAACAGCCCAGCACGTAACAGGTCAAAATGCACAAAGAACTGGGGTGTGCTAATGGTTCTACAGTGGTTGGTACGTTGTAAAAGAACCCCAAATATCTGAATCCCAGAATAACAAGGTTGGAAAAGACCACTAAACTCATCAACCATTCCTGTCCTGTGCTGACCCAGATCTCTCAGTATCTCATCTCCCCATCTGTTAAAAAGACCCAGGGGTGGGGACTCAGCCCCCTCCCTGGGCAGCCTGTTCCACAACCCCACAACTCTTCCAGGGAAGAACTTTTTCCTCACATCTGAGCTGACCCTGCCCTGGTGCAGCTTGAGCCCATTTCCCCTTGTCCCATCTCCTGTCCCCTGGCTGAAGAGACCATCATCCACCTCTCTGCACCCTCCTGGCAGGTCAGTGGAGGCGCTGAGAAGGTCTCCCCTCAGCCTCCTCTTCTCCAGGCTCAACACCCCCAGCTCCCTCAGCCACTCCTCAGAGGATTTGCCCTCCAGCCCCTTCCCCAGCCTGGCTGCCCTTCTCTGCCACAGGATTCTCCAGGATTTTACACTATCGTTTCTCTGAACCTTCATTACCTCATTCCCAAGGAGGAGGCAGCAGGACACACACACACAAAGGCAGAGTCACTAATGCTGTTAATTGCACTAGTTTTTCATTTGAAAGGTGATCTTGATCACCTGGAGTCTCAGAAACCTGAAGTCTTTGCAAGAGGGGAAGCGCATCCCCCGAAGCCTCTGCAGACAGTTTCTGTGATGCTATCTCTGAGCGACAGAATGGAGGAGTCTCTCTTCTCAAAGAATATTAAGGGGATGGGATCTTTCTACAACTGCATGGGAATCATTCATCCTCCTTACCCAACTTGGTGGTCTGGTGGTAGACAGAGAAGATGATGTTGGCAGACTGCAAGAGTTCCCCCAGAGAAGATGCTTCTCCGCTGCTTTTCTTAATGATGAGGTTACAAGGAAACTCGAGGTGGTGCTGGAACTCGGGGCAGAAGGTACGGGACACGACTCGCGTGGTGCGTGTCTCTGCCTCAGGTAGGAAGGAGAGGTGCGTGCAGACGTAAGCATTAACTCCCACACCTGCATAGTACTGGACTGAAGGGTTCTTCTGTGCCACAGCTCTTCATTTAGTATGTAGAAAGAGGAGAAAGAGAATTAACATATCATAGAATTCCAGACTGGTCTGGGTTGGAAGGGACCCCAAGGATCACAGAGCTCCAACCCCTCTGCCACAGGCAGGGCCACCAACCTCCAGGCCTGGAGCTACACAAGGTTGCTCAGGGCCCCATCCAACCTGGCCTTGAACACCCCTAGGGATGGGGCACCCATCCCTTCTCTGGGCAGCCTGTTCCAGCCCCTCACCACTCTCTCTGGAAAGCACTTCCCTTTAGTATCTTATCTAACCCTTCCCTCCTCCAGCTTTAATCCATCTCCCTTGTCCTGCCACTCTCTGCCCTTTAACAAGCTGATTCCCCTCCTGTTTCTCTGCTCCCTTCAGGGATGGGAAGGCTGCAATGAGGTCCCCCTGCAGCCTTCTCTTCTCTAGGCTGAACCAGCCCAGCTCCCCCAGCCTCTCTTCCTAGGGGAGGTGTTCCAGCCCTCTGATCAACTCTGTGGCTCCTCTGACCCCCCTCCAACAGTCCCACATCTTTCTTGTGTTGGGGCCCCAGCTCTGGACACAGGACTCCAGCTGGGGCCTCTCGAGGGCAGAGCAGAGAGGGACAATCCCCTCCCTGTCCCTGCTGCCAACCCTCTTCTGATGGAGCCCAGGTTCCCATCGCCCTTCCGAGCTGCAAGAGCACACTGCTGTCTCATGTGGAGTTCCCAGAACCTCCAGGCCCTTCTCAGCAGGGCAGCTGTGCAGGAGCTCTTTCCCCAGTCTGTATCTGTGTCTGGGATTCCTTAAGTCCAAGTGCAACACCTGACACTTCACAGTGTTGAATCTCATTAGGTTCACCTGACCCCACCTTTCCAGCCTGTCAAGACCCTTCTGGATGGCTTCCTTTCCTTCTGTTGGGTCAACCACACCATTCAGCTTGGTGTCACACACAAACTTGCTGAGGATGCAACATAATCATACATAAATCATACAATCATAGATAAACCACAGAACGCTTTGGGTTGGAAGAGACCCCGAAGCCCATCCAGTTCCAACCCTCCTGTCAGGTCAGTGGAGGTGCTGAGGAGGTCTCTCCTCAGCCTCCTCTTCTCCAGGCT